>NC_086285.1:21106867-21446224 GCF_963924245.1 Chroicocephalus ridibundus
GAGCAGAAAACAGACCGCACTGTCTCTTTTCTGAGCCTGAACTCATCAGCTGATGCAGGGCCTAATGATTTAAGTGCGGTGTACATGCCAATACCATGCAGAGATGTAAGAGCTGCCTTTGAACTGAACTTGCTGGGGTAGCAAAACTAAGTATATTAAATCATCCCCCTCAGAGTGCTTTGCAGCTTTGCTTTTCCTGTCTGAAAGAGCTCACCCAGGTAAAACTGCTTTATGTTGTGATGAGCACATCGGTTACTCGTCCCTCGCCACTACTCAACGTCATCTTGCATTCCCTGTTCAGTAGAGAGTCGAGGCAGTTTCTTCACTGCAAACAATCTAAAAATCAGGCACCTATTCTAATGATGGTTTCTGTGTATCTTCTGCATCTTCAGATCTCATGCCATGTTGACAATGCTGGGCCTTTTGTGTAGCATGCATTAAAATGTCAGTGTAACATTGTGTAACATTTAAGAATTTTAGCTTAGTTTAATAATTTTCTTTTGTGTAGGAATCCAAGTAATTTTCCAGGCTGCTGCCACGCTCCAAAGAAAAAGAAACATCAACAATTCAAAGTATTTATTTTCCTCCTTAAAAACTTATATTATACTTCCAGTTGTAGAATCTTCAGATCTAGATTAAGTTTTCTTGTCAGGCATTTAAATAGTGCAAACATTTTATTCAAGGGTAAAAAGCTGTTAAACTACTTTTGGCTTATCTAACAATTAAAAAAATCTGTAGTAAACCAAACAAAGTTACAACATAAAGCTCAGAGCCTTAGAAGAATGTTGAAACAATACCAGGAAGAGCTTGAAAAGGAAGCCCATAAAAATGGATGTATCTGGAAAACCTTGTTATAAAGCACAGTAAATTTTGAATATTTCTTTCTTGATTCTTCTTGAATGAAGTGATTTCTTTTCATAGTAAACTGTTTCAGAAAAAAAAGATTGTATTTATACAGATCCCTACACTCCACTCATGTAATACTCATGGTGTCTGTCTGAAGTGCCTGTGTCCTCTCACCTGGGCTTTATCACACTTTGCAGTGTTTGTGCCTGCAAATTTAGGCATAGATGACAAAAACTGATGTCCGATAAAAAAGCTGGTCAGGAACGACTGAAGTTGTTAATGACTCTAGATTTCATAGCAATTAGAGAAAGGATTAAGGGATTAATATGTGCTAATCTTGTTATCAATGAGGTCCTGAAGCTGCAAAATTTGATATTGAAGGTAAACTGGGACAATGTGCAAGGCTGAACTCATGCTTTATTATAACCTCTAGGTAATGGTAGCATACCACTAACTTTTGTCACCTTTATTTGAATGATCAATTACAAAGCCTTCAAAGAAAAAAAATATACCATGCAGCGTATAACTGACGGCATGGCTTCCCAGATCTTTATTCTGTACTGTGTATGTCCTTTGCAGTTACTGTCTGCCTTCAAGGGTAGCCTTGAAACATATATGAAAACATAAATGGTAGAAAAGTAGTATATTCTGTGGCAATAAGAACACTTAGAATTAAAGTTAATTTAAAATAAGTTCAGAATAGAAAAGATTTCTCTATACTCGATTCCAATCCTTCTGTTATATTTATTATATTCATATAGATGTTATCCCATACTGCTGAATTCATAGTATTCTGAAGTCATGAATCAGAGATGAAGAAATACACGGGAAATATAAAAGTTACTTATTTTTACCTTCTATTTTCGATACCCATAAAATCTGAAAAATACAAATATTCAATCTAGACGACAAGAAATTAATCACAAAATTAAAAATAAATCAAATTGAAATTATTGCAGTTTTACAATCTCTGGATTGCAATGTCTGGAGATTTAATAAAGAAGAGACTTATCAGTGAAATGGCACGTTACTCCCAAAAATGCTTTCTTACTAAGAATAAAAGCATTACCTTTCACTTCAGATTTTTTAAAGTATTTTCCATAAATATCTATAAGTTATTTCTGATAACTATCTATAAGCAATTGCCTTGTGTTGTGGAAGTGCTGTTCTTTCTCATTAGTTTGATCTCAGTTATCCTGTGTGACAAATGGCTGCAACCCAATCCAATGCCTAGTGACCGGAGGTGGCATGTGCAGTACTCCCAGTCCCTTTGCGAGGGCTGTTGGCTCCCGACACAGGACAAGGAGAGAACTTTACTGAGACAAGGACAGGGAGAGGAGGCATTTAAGGAGCCTGTGAAGAATACAGTCCCCTGGCTGCAGTGGTAGCCCCACACTGGTGTTCCCGTGTGTCCCTGTTTTGGGTAGGATGTGTGAGAAGAATATGAAAGCAGGGCTGCTGGCTTGGAAGTGGATCACTGCTTTCTGCTATATTGTGCTTCTCTGTGCAGACACCTGCTTTAAATTCTAAAGTGACATATAGTCCTTAGTGTTTTTAAAGCATACTACACAGTGATGTGCATGTGTCGGGGCGACTTTGCCACTTACAGCTATTTTTCACAGTCAGAACAATTTAGAGTGAACACTGATGAAAAAAGAAATCTCTTACGTACATCTTTTTTTTCCTCACTAGATGCATTATTTATTATGGCAGAAACTATTCAATTTTGGAATAAATCCTTAAGATTCTTAAGTTAATTTTCTATTGATTTAGTTTAAAAGTAGTTTAAGTATATTTCATAGAAACATCTTGTTTCTTTCTGGACTTTTATATCATCATGAACTGCCACTTCTGCTGGGCATGGTAATGTTACCAACATTTGCAAGTGAAATACAGATCCTGTATCTCAGCATGTAGGAAAAAGATGCATATGCTTGTTCAAATGTGATTTTTAAGTACACTTACTTGAAAATGTTAAAGCCCACAGACAAATTTCACTGGGATGCTAAATGGTGACCGAACTCATCAGATGAAAGAGGCTGATGCTGTGGGAGCAGAGGGAACTCCCCCCACAAAATGGTGAATCAACTCTGTGGAGACACTGTTGAAGCAATTTCTGAAGGCTACCATGCTTTTGGAGGCTTTCCCTGGCTTGGTGAGAATTCCCCAGCCCTGAATCTCCCGTGCCCTCTGCCTGCTGCTGGGGAAGAGACCTGCACAGCTGGGTGACGACCTGCAGATCCCCGAGATTCAGAGGACTGAAGCCTGACAAGGCAGGTGAAACACCTTTCCAAAATATTCTGCATTTGCCTTTAAAGAAAAAATGACAATCTTGGATTTCTGTTAGGAACTCCAATTAAAAAAAAAATAAATTAGTTTCACTTGGAGCCAGTTGTTAGAATTAGGTAATAGGCTCTGCTGGATCAATGGGTTACTGGTATTTCAGTAGATCAGTAGACCTCAGGCAACAAAGAAATGCTTTTAAAAGAATTCTAATTAATTTATTAGCATTTTCTTCAAGTTCTATTAAACACTTCTAGATGGAGGTCTCTCAGACATGGGCCAGTGAACAACAGGGGCAATCTCATGCTTTAAAGAATGTGCTCAAGTCATGTAGTTTACTGGATCTGGGACAGCTTTGCACTGCTGGGGTGCAGGGTAGTGCTTCTGCCACCCTGAAAGATCCGAGGAGAGGCATCAATGGCAAATCCTTGTAGTTGGTTAGTGAGCTACATAACGAGCAACTTGTCTTTGATCTCCAGGTTCTTCAGAGTCTACTCCTATGCTACCCTTTCTACTAGACTGTATATGCACTTCTGATCGATCTACTGTCTCTGGGGGCCACTTGTTAAGTTTTCAAATGAAGTTTCTTTGTTCTTTCTCTCTTGCTGGAATGAAGCTCACATATTCACTGGGTCAATTTTTCTTTTCTAAACTGTTCTTTACAGCAATGTCTAAGAACTTAAGTTACTCTGTGCGTGTGTGTGTATATTATCAGTTACCAACACCATCTTGTTCCAGTTTTTTATGTCTCTTATGTCTTTATCTACTTCTTGTCCTTTGCCAGGTGTCTATGAAATTGAATGTCCTCTACTTGTTATTTGTCTAGGAACTCATAAAACAGAATCTGGATCAGTAAATGGCATGAATAGATACTACAGTAACAAATGTAAGCATCTGGGGAGGTAGTCCACTTGTGATGTGCCGTGTTTGTGATTGTGCATTTTCTGAACTTTGCCGGTCTTAATTAAACCACAGTGTTTTGTTGACTTGTTTTTATTCAAACTTTCCTAATCCTTATTTTAACTATAATTCTCAAGATTATTTGGCCCTCAAAAAAATTTGCAGACTGTCTGCAGCATTTAGATCTTTTCTCAAAGGCAGAGAAATTCTTCTATAAAATGGGGAACTAACAAGCACCCACAATCCTTCTGGGTTCAATATACGCAACTCTATCCCTGCTGAGAGATGAGTTCCCTAACTGCAGCTTTCCTGACCAAATACCTGTGTCTGCAGAGGCTTTGCCTCTGTGTTTTCATGGTTTTCATATCGGTATTCATATCCGTCTTCAAGTCACCTGTCTTCCCAAATTCCTCAGCCAAGCTGAGTGGCCCATGCACAGCACCCGCCTTGCCCCTGCCATCTCCGGAGGAGAACTGGGACCTCTTCAAGGTCTGTATTTGAGGCAGGTGATCCAGCCTGCCCAAGCACCTGGGTACAGCCACGAGCCCTGAATGTCTGCAATCAGCAATGAGCAAACCTTGCTGGCTACTAAACTGGACTTTTCTTGGGCTCTTCATATTCATCATGATTGTTTTGCACAATTTCTGAGACCAGAATAAGACACATGTTTAGCTTTAAGTCTAGGAAAAAGGATTTTTTTTTTCCAACAAAGTCTTCTTTAATAGCCACTTTATAACTTGCTGTCCAGCTACACTAACTGTCCAGAACAGTATCTCGTCAAGCCTTGATGAATACCTCCCTGCCTCTCCACATGTTAGCTACTGCGAATGCTTCTTCCTGACCCTTAAGTGCACATATTCCTGATTTGTTAGGACTAGACAGGATTTAGTTGCTGTATCACCGGCTGGGTGTCTGTAGTTACACGGTTTTTGGAGGAGTGTCTGACATAAGAGCTCTCCCAGCATTAGCAGTGACATTCTGAAAGCACGCAGCTGCTACCAAAAGTGAAACGTTTGCATTAGTTTTAGTCCAATTACTCTGAAACTTGCACTAACCCTCCCAGTCCCACTCCTTGCTGAGCACTCACCAGAGTCCTAGTGAAACCATGTGCCCTTTCGTTCAGGAGCAAATGCAGCCCTGAATGGGTGATGTGAGCCCCTGCGTTGAGCCACTGCATCCGTATTGGCTCACATGAAAGAGACACTAACAGTCAGGAGAGGAAAGAAGACACAAACACACACATTCACCTGGCTGCAGCATAGCGGTGTAGCTTCCCTTTGGCCATGTAAGAGCCAGGGAGAAGCTGCAATACTGTTGTGCTCTATGGGAGCCACCAGTGTCACAGTGGGGTGGGCGAAATGGAGCCAAAGCCAGGGCCTAAGGTCTTTCCAGCCTCCCCTGGAAATCCGTGCTTATATTTCACTCTTCAGAAAATGTACAATAGCGCAAGTTATTAACATGCAGATTCGGCACAGGTGCTGTTATGTAAGCATGTGCTGTCTTCCCTCTAACCTATATTTCACTTACAGAGAAAATACAGAAGACTTGCAGATCCACATGAAAATTCAAGTGTCTGCAGCTATCTAAGCCCTGCCAGGTTTTTGTCAGCCCTCTTAATGTATGAAGACCCTTGATGCCATCTTCCTTTCCATTCTTTGGCCATTCTTTTTCTGTCCTGGTTGTTGAGACAGAGATACTCAGAAGAGATCTTATTCTGTTACAACTTTCTAGGCCTTTTCCATCATCCTTAAAGCTTCCCCCCAGGATTATTGAGATCTAATGAATTATTCAGATTTACCATCACCTTGACGTGTAGACTCAAAAATGTGATTCTCGCTGCTCAGCTGCCCCTTGTAGTCAACTTCAACTCACTGTATCAGTAAGATAGTCCTATTCACAGTTATAAGACTCGATAATTCTGCAACACGGCTTCTGTGCCGTATGTGACAGTTCCTCTTAGCAAATCGCTGATTCAGTCTACATGGAAACATTCAGTGATACAGAGCTTTTATAAAATCAATCAGAGTTTGCAGGCTCACATAGATAGATTTCCTGGTGTCAAAAAATACTAAGAAAAGGATAATAATTTTTCTTATAGATTTATTCAGAAGATAATGATTTTTAACAATTATTAAAAGACAGTTTCTATAAGGCAGCCATTTAAATCTCATTATTTTTTCAAAGACTTCCAATAAGTATGAGAGACCATGGTAGTGGAAACCGATATATCACACTATGAGTCTGTCTTTGGGCAGTCAATTCAGCATTCTGTTTGGAGCATGTACCATGGCAATTTTGCATCCCTGGAGAAATGTGTTTGCTAGATTGCAAATAACAGGCTGATCAATTCAAATTCTTGGAATAACAACTGCTTCTGCACCCATTTTATTTATTATTATTTTTCTGTGAAAAAGCCCTTTCCCAAATTTTGTATTGTTATGTTATGTTCTTAAGAACTAACCTAGTTCAATAAAAGGATAGGGTCAGCTTTTTTTTTTTTTCCCTAATTTGCCTACACTGGTCTGTAGTGTTTACTGCATTTTAGACAGAGGCATTTCCATATTAGATAAATTGCTCTGATCTCTGCACTGACTGATGAAGCTAATGCTTCTTCCAGGCAGACAAAAGAAAAGAAAAAAAAATTTCCTCCCTCGCTTTCACCTGAATTTCACCAATGCTTTAATTTATTAAGGAAAAGATCTTTAAATATCACAGTAAAATCAATCAGTAAGTAAAATATAATGGCCACACATTTTCTACTAAGCAAATATTTAGCAAACTTAAATATATGTGTCCTTCTCAGGTTATTCAGGATGCCTTATGCAGAGAGCACTCATCATTTTGGGGAGGTAAATAAATTCGTTCAAGCTCCATTATGGACCTTCTGTGCAGAATAACGCTATTACTACTGTTTCTACTTATCCAGAGAGGATACTCAATGAATGTCCTCTTCTATTAGCATTTCCTTTGGGTAAATGCTTTCTGTTTTCCGTCAAAGAGCAATCAAAAATATTAACCATCCTTGAGATGTTAAGTAATAGTGTTCCAATCTGTCACTGAAGCGGCAGTGCTGGGCAGTAGTAAACCTGCAATTTTCAAAGTTGGATGGCGCATAGAAAAAAATCCTGTGAAACCCTTAATTATAAGCAGTCATTCATTATCTTCAGTGAACCCTGGAAGCTGCTGGAGTACTGTAAACACGAACCATTATAGTTAAAATGGAAAAACCCAACATTTAAAGTATTTTTTTCCTCTGAACAAAATGTTTTCATCTTTTCCAGGAAGACATGCACTTTTAAAGTCTCTTTACACTTAACAAAGCTTCCAGAAATGTAAATATACATTTTAAATCACCTAAGTAACTTTTTCACTGCCTCCTTACAAGTAAAAAAATAAAATAAAACAAAATATAGGACTGAAAAAAAAGTCAGCAGTAAGTTCTCTCTTCAAAAAAACTGGTATCTTCACTGCTTCAGTGACCTGGAAAATTGTGAAGCTATCTGGCTGAACCTCTGTACGGCTTGTTTACAGACCAGTTGTATTTTAGGCTCTTCTAATATTTAGATTGAATTTCACTTGCCTTTATATTAGTAGAGCCAAATACTGATGTCTTCTTAAATAATTAGATGAAAGCTTTTGAAGATAGGACAATATTAGTGTAAATAACTCTCTCGTTCATTAGATAAGAGACACTCACAGTCTTCATTCCAATTTAGACCTTTTTTTGCCTCAGAAATTAATTTTTCCAATGTCAGAATTGCTAATCGTTAAAGGCCACTGTAAATTTTGCAAGGCGGGATCCTGCTTCTGCCCAGTTTCTCTTTCCTGTCCCTTCAGACTCTTGTCCCACTGGGGGGGCTCTTGGCTCTCCTCTGGTGTGGTCTAGGCTCATGGCTAGCTCATTCCCAGCAGAAAGGCCCATGAAATGCAAAGGAAATTCCCTCCCACGTAAAGCTGGGTGGATGTTCAGGCACAGTTAATGTGGAGGAACCGCCTAATTAAATCATCGGGCTGAAGGGTACTTCAAAAGGTTGACCAGTCCCAAAGTTCTTGTCTCAAGGCAGGATCAGCATTATCTGTATTGTTCTCGACAGAAATTTAAAACCATACAACAATTTACGTTGGGAGGGACCTCAGGGGATCACCTCATTCAGACTCTCACCTGACGTGGGCTAATGTGAGCACTGGCTAATCTATTTCTAATGCCCAGCAAAGATAGAGACTATATCACCTCCCCCTCAGGCAGTTTATTCCAATTCTTTACTGTCCCCACTCTTACAAATTTTTGTTAATATTTAACGTGGATTTAATTAATTAATAATAAAATAAAAAGTTGATGGTCTTTTCCGTCCTGGTCCAAGAAAAACCTGTTGACAGGAGAGGAAAAAATAATAATCTGTTTTCAGTGCTATAAGAACAGCCAGCTCCATGCAACACAGCCCAAAACTTGCCAGGCTTAGACCTTCCTTAATCTGCTGTAGCCGTGAGGGCTGGATATCAGCTGAGTTCTCGTTAGCATTAGTTCTCATTATTTTGTAACAAGTATGTTTTAATTTCAGGCATACTTTTGTGCTCAAACTTTCTGTTATTCTTTATTAACAATATCGCTGTATATTTTAGCTCTATAAGTTACATTTGATTATTATTATTTTGGGGGGTATTATGTTACCTAAAAGAAATGTGTGGTTTGTGTTTCAGGCAGTTTGGTAGGTTAGCAGAAGGTCTTGACTTACATTTGGAAGAGGTTGTAGGTTAGTTCATAAGAATGGCAAAAAAGAATAAAGGGAAATTTCACATGACAGTTATTACATGTAATTATGAGGATACACTTGACAAATTTTGGTATAATTTGAAAACCTGACAGCTTGTGGGTTTTCTGATCTATCATTAGTTGAACGGATTAACTTTACAACTGTAACTCATATGCAACTGAGTTCTTTCCTTAATGATTTTTCATATTTTTTTCCTTCCCGGGATCATGAAGAACTTTTCAATGTTGTAAGTGTTAGAAAAATTATACCTAGTAAGAGGAGCATACTTGAGTTGAAAACAAACTAAATGCAATAAACTTTTGAGTACAGATTTCCTGTTCTTTTTTCTTTCTTTTTTTCTTGTCTTCATGCTTGCTTTTGAATTGCGATTTTATTTTTTCTTCTAAAAATAGGACTGTGATCTCAGTAATTACTGAGTAGGACTGCATAATATTAAGCAATGATGTGCTGGATCCGTCATACCAGTCACTCTCCCACTGCAAAGGAACTCAAAAGTTACGAGGGGGAGCACGAAGGCATGTTAAAAATACCTTATGGACTAAGTGACTGATTTGGTGGGAAGATGATCTTGATTTTCGAGCTGGCCATACTATCTACACCAGTTTAGATAGGCACAAGTGCAATTTCAGTTTTGCTTATGAGGAAAGTTTTCGGATAGAATATAACATTTGATCTGCAGTGCAATCCTGCCTTATTTAACTGGATTTATGCAGAGTAGGTGTACTGTATTTATACAGAGCAGTTATCCAGAATGATATTTATACATTGACCTCAATATTTATCCCAGTTGGAATACAGGCTGAGCAAAGGATCAGCCAAGCACTGATCCAAAAAACGTCTAGAAAAGATGGTAATCTTTTCTTTTGCTTCTGAAGAGCCGGGCACAGCACGTGTCATGGTCTGAAGTATGTGGACTGAGGCACCATTTCTGAATGATAACTGAAGGGGCATGTATTTACTACACCAGATAAATGTCATGTTGACATTTTCATCTTGAAGTAATTCGATAACACCAAAGTGGGGAAAGTTACTACTTTTCTATGTTTTGTTTAAAAGTTTTCCCAGGTTACAGGTTTAAAAGTTTACAAGTTCCAGGGTGATGTTCTATTTAATAAGCTTTCTGTGAGCATGACAAATTTGTTTTTACCAAGAACTTCTTTGAAAGCTGACTTGGAGTGGTTAACACCTATTTATCAGGATTTTATGGATAAACAGTTTTAGAGTTTAATTCAGTATAATAGCGTCTGAAATGGCTCCCAGAAATCCCTCCTCTCTTTCATTGAAGAGTTAACTATGATGAAGAGAAAAATAATAGCTATGCATAACAATGTCTCAGTAGCTTCCTGTGCGCTTGCACCAAACCCTGCTGTGAAGAGCATATGATATTTAAAATTGGTGTGTGGTGCCAGCACGTAACCAACCACTCTGTTTTCTGTTTACGCTGAACCTCCTCCTTAGTGCAAATTAAATAGTCTATTGTATTTAAACTCTAATCTAGCACACACGGATGTTAGCATTGAGTCTTTCAGTTGATTTCAACATGTGTTGGATCCATCCCAATCAGACTAGCAAACTACGTCAACATTTCTTTGGTCTGAAGACTTTGCTCTGGAGGGAATCTTGGGCTGGTGTCCCCAGATACACTGAGCCTCTACGTCTACATCCCTTGGCACAACAGGTATCCTGCGAGCCCTTGCAGAACAGAAGACAAGGCCCTTATAGCCCTTGCCTTGCTTCTTTACTTCTCATTTGTGATTTGCCATAAAAAGAGAGACAGTCGTAGCTGATATTTGTAATTATTTATTGCTGTCTCTTAGCAGAGGGACTGAAGGCAGAAAATCAGGTTCAGCCTGGCTCAGGTGGCTGCAAGGATCTCATCCTGTCCTAGCTCCATTTTTAGGTTAGAAGTGCCCATGGGCCTGTGGTAGGGATGGGGGGGTAATTAAGCTAGATGAGTGAATGTATTTAAATTGGGTTGTGGTAGGAGAAAAGAGAGCTAAAAGGATTCCCTCCTGCTTGCCCCAGACGATGCCATCCTGGAAAATCTGCTGGCTCTGAACTGTGTTTCTCTGTACCACCTAGCAGACAGGAGCTTCCAAGGAAAAAATAGGATCAGGTGGATGAACGTGCATGGTCAGACACAGCAGGGCATGCCACCGTGCTCTCATGCCAGATGGGTGTAGCTCGTTGTGAGGCAGATGCAAGTTGATGGCCACTGGTGGGTTGGTAGCTAGCTAATAGCGTCAGAATAAGGGCCTGGTTTGAGGGAGCTGGAAAACTGGGGAACATCAAGTTCTGTAGCCACACTGGTTAATTTGGGAAGCTCTCTTAGAAAGATTGGTGTGGTTATTTCAGGGCTGCAGTGCTGATCCTTCATAAGACAGTTCTCTGCTCTGTGGCAGGAGATGAGGATGCTGCTGGCTGTGACGCGCTGCCTCGTGTAATTGCTGCTGCTGCTCTGGGTAGCTCTGCTGCCTGATGAGTCACACCACCAGGGACTCTGAAAACCAAATCCTCTGGAGCGTCCCCTCCTCCCCGTGATGGACCAGGTAGGTCACTCTCATGGTAATGTGAAACGTACTCTGCTGCCAAGCCAACACGGATGGTCAGAGGATTTGGTCTAGAGCGTACAGCAGAGGAAGGCATGGACATGGCTAAATCATTAGGGCTTTTATTACGCGAATGAAATAAATGAAACATTCTGTATAATGTAACTTCATAATAATTTCATCTGTGGCATATTCCAAAACCGTATCCTTCACACCGCAACACAACCACTGCTTGCCACAATGTAACTTTAGAACCATTTAACAATGCTGTTTTCCTTTCTTTATGGTTCAGTAGTCAAAGGAAAATTAACTGTTATCTCTGCAGTGTACCAATATTTGTGCTCTACTTAATGCTCCACATAATAATTGCCTTTTCTAAGATAACTTTTAAGATAATTCATAGATAGCTGTCAGGGAAAAATGAGAACTTCACACTGAAAATCCTCAATTACATGTTAGAAAATTTAATTTATGTGAAATGTTGCTCTCCATTTACTTCTTGAGACTAAAGCTAATGTGCTAGCTGTAATTCTAAAGTTAGAAGGAAAAAAAGTTAAGTAGACCCTTCTTAAAGTTTCTCTTTGTTTTGTATATGCCTTTGCACTGTGCCTAAAAAGAAAATCCTCCAAATCAACATTACTGAGAATCTTACTCAAGGTCTAGAGTACTCAGATGAATTTTTGGCGGAATAATTACTATGTTTTTGTTTCTTCTCTTCTAATTTTTTATTAATAAGCAAGTGGAGAGATCTGATGAAAAGAGAGAAAATTGTATCTTTTTCATGACAGTAGCATTGAGCCTGCTATTCCCTATGTTGTCTATTGCAGAGAGGAAATAAATAAAAATACTATGTTCAGACTAAAGAGATGACAGATTTTATAAAGTCCCTGTATGTACAACACAATTTGCATTCATAGCATAATTTTATCAGTTAAAATAGTCACGCTATTTAAAAAAACTTGCAATGGATTTATTATTAATTTTCTAATGCAGTTATATTTCATTTAAACTAAACAAATAGAAGATTAAATTATGTATTTCCCCATCCAAGGCTCATATAACTCTATATAATAGTTCTGTGTTTAGGGAGACGGTTCAAATTAGACTTTGTTCTGGGCCCCGTAAAGAAGCCTATGGAAAAACACATGGGAAGATGTTGGAGAGAGGAGACTTTGCTTCTGAGTTGTTATCCCTGATTTTTCGATGAAAGCCGCAGTGCACCAGGGCACAAATGGTGCCCTTCAGGTCACCGGAGATCCATAGGGGGGTGAGGGTGAGGCCTGGGTCTCTGCCTTGGCCTTTTGTTCCCAACCTTTCAACCCTTTGGAGCTCTGCTCTTAAAAATTCAGGTGTAAGGCAGAGCTCACAGCCACATCCTTAAAGTGTCTGAGCTGAGCTTCAAGTGAGATGGGCTTTGCTATATTTACTGTTTGTTTTGATTTTAGCACTTTATCTCCAAGTATGTTGAGAAAGGTGAGTATTCCTTAATCTTGTCTCCTATTCTATTGGCATGTTCCATAAGCCTGGGACCAGGAACGGTGCTGTAGAAGCCAATGTTGTTGTCACTGGGAGAAGACTATCACCAGTCATTGTCTTGCTAACCTAAACCTGTAACATACCTGAACTGGGTTTTTTTCATTTGTTTATTTATAGATTATAATTTTGAAAGCTTAAAACATTTAATTTAATAGCACTGGAGCTCATAGTATCTGGCCAAAACAGAAGACTTAAAAAGTAACATAAATTGGAAAAAGGCTAGTATCGTTGAATTACGAAGAGATTTTACTTTTTACTTTCTGGAAAGGGATTTTGCTAATATTTCCAGGAATTCCCCTGTAATCCATCCTTCTTTCCAGCAACACAGCCACGCTGGACTGCATATCCTCCTCCTCCTCCTTTCTCGCTCCGAGATGACCCACGGTAGCCGCAGCTGTTTGGCAGGTTGCAGACGGGGCCATCCAGCTGTGCCTGGCACCTGGGGTTAGAGGACGGGAGAGGAGCCATGGCGCAGTGTCGTAAATGAGTGCGATACAGGTCGAGCTGCAGGGGAGGTAGGTTGGGAGCCAAAGGTGTGAGGCTCCCACTCAATGTGTGAGATTTGACAGGTCTGCACTGTGAAGGCTATAATTTTAAAATCCTGCTAGGAGGCTTGGAAGTAAAGTTTCCTCTGAAGCCCAGAGTCAGGCTCGCTAATGATTCTGTATCTTTATTACAAGAAGGTGTTTCTTTTGGCAATGGAGGGAGCGTACTCCCTATGATACTTTCAGGCCATCTACAGAGTAAGCATATTTAGTTACTCTGAACTGGTCACGTAACCTTTTAAAACATTAAATTAAAGAATCCGGTCCAATCACAGCCCAACCCTTCCTGTATTTCACCATGCCGTTCAGTTTTAAAAAGGAAACCTTATTTTAAAAAGCTTTATAGACCAAGTTCCAACTACGTGTTTATTTAGGCAGGAAGCTACTCGACTACTATTTCTGGAAATAATGGGAAAGTAGTTGCATAGACAAGAGTATGAATAATGCCATTGTTGTCCTTTTATTCAAAGCTACCAGAACCCTCTCATTAGATTTGAAAATCCAGTTTAGAACCCTAATTCTATCTCTAAATTCCTATTTTGTTCTCAGACTAAACATAGGCCAGTAAACAATACCCACAATTAACAAATAATCTTTTATTTCCATTTCATCTTCATAAGCAAAACCAAGTGGCTTTATATTTTTACTCAACACAGCAAATAAAAAGTGATAGCTATTAAACCAGAATGAATAATTAACATTTTGTCCTTCCACAGATGACAGTCCAGCATAGTGCCTTTTGCCTGGACTGTGTTGGATTGGTTGTCTGAGGTAGTAAAGTTTTTGAAAATCTCTTTGGATTGGGATTAAGCAACTAGTTTTGCTTCTTGACACAGGGTAGTAGAGTTGACTGAGGACAATCTTCTCCCTCAGCTTCCGCAAGAGCTCTGATGATGGCTTTTCATTCCTGTATCAATTACTTTTTCATGCAAATTAATTCCTTTATCAAATAAAGTATACAGACTTTTTATCTCCACCAATCCTTATTTCTATCTAATTTGTTTCTATTTCTGCAAAACATGGTAGGCATCTCTAATTCTGACTAGAAAGGGAGGAAAAACAGCTGGTAAAGAACTTCCCAACACATTCAATGCAATATACATAAAATAAAACGTTTCGCTCCATTTATGTGGCTGGAACATCCTCTGAGCTGTAACTGGATTGAAAAATTACAGAGACTGTAAGAGAGAAGAGAATAAAAGATGGTACTAATCATGTATATTTCTTCTAAGCACTGTCACTGAATATGGAAATTTCATTTGAAAGCTTCCAGAACTCAGACTACTTTCTGTGGGAACACTGGTTTGGGTTCTGCAAATTCCTCACCTTGGTCTGCAAACGAAATGAGAGACTGAATGGTTGAAGGGAGGCACTGGGACCAGTGCAGCTCTGGCAGTGAGGAACGCGTTCTTGCTGTGCTCTGCCTGCACCTGTTTACATTGCTCGTTCCGCTCAAATGAGACACATGCAACTTTAATGTGAAGGGCGCACAGGCACCCCAACCTCTGATGTTAGAATATGCCACTGAGCTGTAAGTCAGCTTGACTGTTTCTACGCTCCCAAATCACAGGAGACACAATTTATGAAATATTGGCTGTATGGTTACAGCTTCCTAGTTGTGCTCATTTGCCTCCATCTCTGGATACGCCAGCTAAAATGCTAACACTGAAGCATGCACTGCCAAATTCTCAAAACACCCTGTGTATTGCTACCCACAGAACTCTACCTGCTTTATGCACCTGAATTATAGAGTGCATATGCTCCACTGATGCCAGCTGCTTTTTCTGAAATATATACACATGCATAGAGGTAATAAGATTTGCACCAGAATGAAGTTTTCAATCTGGTTTTTGCTCATAAATCAGCTATTCTAGGTTCAAACAAACCCAAACATAATCCAAGTAACCAGCCCGTTTTTACTTAGCTTTATTACAGCTAGCTTTTGCCTTCAGTCAAACACAAAAGCAATTTTTTTTTCCTTTTTTTCTTTTCATAATTGAAAGAGAAATTATCAGCCAGGTATACTGGAAGACCCATTAATAAAGGAAAATCCTGACCCCATGCATAAAGCAATAGAAAATTCCATTGCAACTTTAATACTGAGAGAATAAAAGCCCCTTCTTCTAGACAATTCCATAGTCACGCTGATTCTTCATTATTACTTTTTCATATAGCCTTTGTGGAATGCAGTATTCGGTTTGCATATTTTTTGAGTGAAGAAAGGAGATCCTAAGAACAGAAACCACTGCTGGTGATTGACTAAGCACTTTTGTTCTAGTATTTCCTTGCTCTATTAGATTAATCTGAATAGCTAAAGAATGCCTAATTCTGGAAACGCATATTGAGATTCCACTGCAGATTGTTGCTTGGATCATATTACAGAAAATAATAAAGTCTAACCATTGCTGGTTTTGTTTGGGTTTTGGTAGGAAAACATTCCCTTTTGGTTTTAGCTTTTCTAAAGCTGAAGTTGAAAACACACTTCCACTGACCCTTGCATACAAAGAGCATAAATTACTCTTTTGCAGCAGAGAATTTAAAAGCACATTTCTCTAACAGCGCCCCGGGTAGCTCTAAACAAGGTCACATTAAAGTTGCATTGTTCCTATTTGAAATGTAACTATGCAGTTTCTTCTTTTATGTGGCTAAATGCAAGCTCAAACAGTAAGGGTCAAAAATTGACTGGCAACTCCTGTGCCAACCAATATATGTTTAATGTTTTCCCTTCCTACATAATTAAGGACAGCCGCAGAGTTTCACAAAACCTCTTTCAGTATTATTTATCTGTATTGCAGTACTGCTCAGAGGCTTCATCTGCAATTCTCAATGCAGTGCCTTAACCGCGAGATCATCCTTCCACTTAAATGTAATACCTGCTATCTGCTGGAGCTTATACACAAACCTTATGAGCTTGTTACAGCAGTAAGATTGTATTTTGTGTACCTTACTGTAACCTGTTAGTGATCCCACCTTTTATACTTATACTTGTATAAAGAGCAGATGTGGTATGAAAAATGAGTGAAATATAAAAAGCATTATTTTTACAACAGTCCTTTAGAGTATAAGAACATATCGTCATATTTATTCCAGAAAAATGACTGAATTATGACACTGCAAGTGGGGCATCAGCTGCTAATCGAGGCATACTACATTCAGCATTTTTTTTTTACAAAATGTAATTAAATGAATCCACAACTGAATGAAAGAAAACCACATTATTTGCTGTGAAAAAGACAGATCACAATGCTTACATGAACTCCCATTTTGTCCAATAGGGCTCCATACATCCACAACGTTGTGAGCAGACTCCATTTGTAGAAATTTGTGTGAAAAGACAATACCCTCATGTGATCACGGAAGGCAGTAACACCTTCTTGGAGCTTTTACGTACAGCCCAGGAAATGCATGGTGAGCTGCAAGACAGAAGCCTTTGCTTTCTTGTGATGCTTAGAAGTTCACTTGATGGCTCCAACAGGTCTCACATGGTTATAAGATGGGGTTTAAGGAGCCTATTTTATGGGAAAGAGAACAGAGGAAGTTCACAAGAAACCTTTTAGAAGAAGTAGATGTAAAACAGAGATCCCTATGACCGTAGAAGCAAGTCTGTATGGGTTACCTCTTTCAAGATGTCTTCAAGTCACTTTCAATAACAAAGGGTAACTTTCTAGTTTAACAGTGTTTGGAAACTTTTCTGTCTCAGGTAAAATTCACTATCAGTGTGTGATATCACATATCAATGTTTTTTTTCCTGCAGCACACATTTTCACGTTCATCATACAAATGAACTGAAAGGAGCACTGAAAACCTTCCTCTTAAATAAACAGAATGCAATTGGTGATGGTATTGATCCACATAAATCGGAACTCTAGTAATCACTATTTTACCCAGTCATACTTGTAATGCTATAACACTGCTGCCCCGGAAGGTCTTTCTCACTTGGACCACTCTAGGTATGCTGAAAAAATCTAGTTGCAGGTGTAGCTGATTTGCGTTGCTCAGCTAAACACCCACTTTTCAATGGTCTAGGCTAGATAAACAGCCCTAAAATGCACCGGATGAGGTAAATAAAATAGCCTAAAAGTTTGGGATAAAACTTATAACTTGTCAGTACATACCAGTTGGGAACCAATGCTGGATCCTATCTAGAGGTCCACCACCTACTACAGTCCCGATGCTTGTGGCAACTGTTCTTTAGCCAGAGCACAAGGTCTTCGCCCTTCTGTGCTTCATAGTCTTTGGTCTACACCCTCTTAGTCTGTGACTTAGCTATTTTGTTGTATTTTGCTTTGCTGGACTTCACCATTGCATCACTACTCAGAAAAAAGAGTGACTACTGATGAGTAACATTTCACTGCTTTCTCACAGTCACGGGTGAAGGAGGTTTTTATCTCCCGACGGTTTGTACAAAGAACTTGCTTTTCATTACAGTAGCACTAGGAAAAAAAGTTGTAACTGATGAGCAAAGAGCTCTGTGCTGTGGAAATGAAGATTGTGATTCAGACACTATTTTCCTCCCTTGTGGAGAAAACTAATAAAAGTTCATAAAAGGGTCCTGAAATAATGATAAATATTGGAATGCTTTTATAGTGACAAACCACTCCATTTGGATATAACTGCAGGTATTCCTATTGTTTTTACTGTTCCATTTTTAGCGTTGGTATTTTGGTTAATAGAATTTTTCCTTTCAAGAATAAGGCGGGAGACTTCACTGTAGCACTGAGACTAACATCCAAATGATTTTTGTCTGCACACTGAGGAGAAGGCTCTGAATGTGATTTTAATGAACTGGAACTTCCAGGAATGAAGCCTCTATCTCAAAGATTTCATATCAGCAGTTTAGGGGAGCTGTATGCCTCTAGTTATGTGTAATGAGCTACAGGGCCTTTTCACTCACAAACCATCAGGTTGAATCTAAGCAAAGAAAGAATTAAGTCAGCTAAGAGAAATTTTTTTTCCATGTAGGTAACATTCACTGCCCTCTATCTGAGATTAATTTAGCTGGGTCTCCATCCCAGTTCCTACTACAGAGGCGCAACTCCACTACACTGGGTAGCCTTTGCAGAACAGAGATTGCTTACCTATGTGTTGGGCCTAATTCAACTCAGATGTGACTTTAGATGGATCCACAAATGACAGTTCCTGCAGAAAATGTTGAGTTACCATGTATTCGAGTTTCCTTTACCAACATACTCGGATGCCTAGAATTCAGAGTGCCTTGAATAAAAGCCATTGTTCACCGCCAGTCAGACCTTCCAACAGAAAGTGTTAAGGTAATCTGTACAGCACAGGGGCAGCAGATGATGAGACTCACTGCATTGGCACTGCAGAGTGCGTATGTGAATAAAATTTTTGGCCCCCCTGTTTCTGTCAGGGGCCAAATTGGTCTTCAGGTATTTGTGAAAAATTATCATGCTATTGTCAGCGATGAACAGTGAGAAGACAAACCTTAAATTCCAGATCAAAACTAATTTGGGTAACAACAACAACAATAGTAAAAAAAAAAAAAAAAAGGGATTCAGGATTTTTGAGAACTGCAAATTGGTAGCACTGGCACCGAAATGGACAAGCCTGCAGGCTGCAGGAATGGAAATGGACAAGCCTGCAGGCTGCAGGAATGGAAATGGAGCTGGTCAGCAGTTTGTCTATTTGCTACTGCCCCGAGACAGCCAAAGCAGACAATAGGCATTTACAAGACTGCCGGCAAATCTGCTTTCCTGTTGCTCGCAGCACAGCCAGCATCTCAACATTATGAGTTTCACTGGGTGCCAGATGTTTATGTCTGGGTGAGGCAGAAGAAGTTCTACAACTTCCGTCACGTAATATTTAAAGCCTGATTAGGTATTTCTCATTTAATCACATATATTATTAATTTCAATTAAATTACTGTTTCCCCCCACGCCTTTAACCAGCCAGTGCATAAAAGTTGGGTTGCTAAGGAAGAATTATAGCCAAGTATTCCAGTTTAGATGACTGCATTCTGATTACTTAATAACGCCCAAGTATGTGCAGAATTTGTCCTTGCTGTGCGCCACAGAGTGCTGCACTACTGAAAAAAAAAACTCAGAAAAAGCCTGCACTGCATTGGCTTAAGCACTTTCCTCGGCGTAGTTTATATTCCAGGTAGTTAAACGAGTTCGCAGCTAAGGAAAAACGCACGATTTCTTGCTGTACCGTTCCCCCAGCACTAACGAGCATGCGAAAAAACGAACGGCTCTGAGGGAGCTGAATTTACCGTTCTGCCTGAGATTTACTCGCCCCGCGGGACGGCTGCCGTGCCCCGGAGAGGCTTAGCCTCGGAAGGGCAGCGGAACTGAGCCCGTAAGCAGACACTCCTCGCCCCGCCAACCCAAACCGCGGCCCGGCCTGTGTAGCCGCCGCCCCCCCCGACCCGTCTCCGCACCGGCCCCGCCGGGCGCTGCCGCCCCGCCCCGCCCCGCCCGGCAGGTGCCCGCCGGCGCAGGGCCAGGCCTGGGGCCTAACTTCGGGGAGCGGCCGAGCTCCCCCACCGTTCCCTCCATCTCTCCCTAGCTCCCGCCTGGGCAAGGGGCCGGCGGCCGCCTCAACGGGGCCTCGGGCGCACCTGCCCGGGAGGCGGCCGCAACCCGCCCGCCGCCAACCTCCGCGCCTCAGGGCGGCGGCGCGGGGCCCGCCATCTCGCCCCTCTCGGGGCTCGCCCTCCCCTTCTCCCTCCCTCCCCTCGCTGCGGGCCGCACCGCGCCGGTGGGCTTGGCTTGGCTTGCGGCTGCAGCGCGGGGCTCGGCGTGAGTCACCCAGCTCCGCGGTGCGGGGAGCCGAGCGCGCAGGCACCCGAAGGAGGAGGAGGAGGAGGCGGCGGCGGGGCGGCGAGCGGGCGGGGGCGACAGGCACCGGCTCCCCGCCCGCCCACTCACACATGCTGCCGAGCCGCAGTCAGCTGGAGCACCGCTTCCTCCTCAGCCGCCGCCGATGACCTCGTCGCCCGCCGGCAGCCGCTGAGGACCCCCGGCGTCCCCGCCAGGGCAGGGGATGGTAGATCGGCCGCCCGGAGCCCCCTCCAGCCCAGCCCAGCCCGCCGCACAGCAGCCTCGGCCGCCGCCGCCCGTGGGAGCCGCCGCCAGCCGAGAGGAGCCGCAAGATGAACCCCCAGTGCGCCCGCTGTGGCAAAGTGGTCTATCCCACCGAGAAAGTCAACTGCCTGGACAAGGTGCTGGGGCGCGGGCGGGCGGGGACGGCGCCTGCCGGGCGGGCGCGCCCGCCCCGCGCCCCGCTCCCCCCGGCTCCGGCGGGGCGGGCAGGGCCGGGCCGGGCCGGCGGGGGAGCGGGGCGAGCCGGCAGGTGGCAAACGCAGCGCCTCAGGGGGCTACCGCCGCGCCGGCACCCGCGCTGCCACCGCCGGGCGACAACCGCCGTGTCACGGCGCTGGCGCAGGGCGAGTGGGGGCCGCGGTGGGCCGGAGAGCCCCTGCGGGGATGGGGGGCCGGCGGTGGGTGTCCCCCCCGGCTCCCTGAGGGGTGAAGTTGCAGGCGGCCCCCGCCCGGCTGTAGTTGTCGGTGCCTCCCCGAGCTGGGGCGGCTTCGGCTGCCCCGCACGCCATGGCGGCCGGGCAGCGGGGTGGCCACAGCCCCGTCCCTCGGGGGTGTCCCCCGGTGATGCTGGGTACCGCCGAGCGCCGTCGCTCCATGAATAACAGCAGTGAGGCTGTGGCAGATGCGCCAAATTAACGTCCCCGGAAAGGCAAGAGCTACTGGGGGAAAATACTGTATTACGTGCTAAATTTAGTGTCTGTTCAGCGCACCCAACAGCTACCCGTCACATTAGTTAGTGATTTTATTCACATACGATTGCATCCTTAGCAAGCTGTGCTGGTTGGGTGTTTGTGGTTTTTGGTGTTTTTTTTTTTTTTTCCTTTTTTTTTTTTTCCTTTAATGAGGCAAAATGTCAAACTCCTCCTTTAGTTATCTTTAACATAATCCTGACAAAGTCAGCGTGCTGAGGTCTTGGCATTCACCTATTCACCTTAACAGAGAATTTATGTTTCTGAGAGTGTTTCAGAAGCACCTTTGGTTTCACATGAAAGTAATTCTTTTGATTTAGTTTGCAGAGCCCTGTAATGCACAGCCAAAATATTGACATGTAATTGTGTTTTTACATTTGCTGTACCCTAACATAGCTTTCAAAACATCAGTATCCTAAGTAATTCTACTTTATGTTTCTTTACAGTACTGGCATAAAGGATGTTTCCACTGTGAAGTTTGCAAAATGGCTCTGAACATGAATAACTACAAAGGATATGAAAAGAAACCTTATTGCAATGCGTAAGTATTGTAAATGTCAAGTCTTGCAGAAATGGACATGAAAAGAAAATGTGGCCATGGATGTTGTCAAATAGGTACTGTTGTGCTGTAAAAACTTAATCTAGAGATGTAGCAGTGCAGTCTAGAGCAGTTTAGTGTCTTTTCAGATGGTGTATTCTACTTGTATTGAATTGATAGAAGATGAAAATGCTTGATTATGATGTGTTTAGGCAGTGTTTTAATATAAGATCTCAGGATACAGGTTCTTTCCTCCCAGAAAGTGTCAGATCTGGTGCTGACTCCTATTACATTCGTTATTGGCCTGCTAGATTACAGTGGTCCATTATGCAGCTCTCTGTTCAGGGTTATGGACCTGATCAGCATTTCATAATGAGAAAACAAAGTGCTTCTTGGTTGTGTAGTTTACCAGAGACAATATCCTGTTAGAGATCGTGGCAACCTATTTTTAAAACTGTTATGTTGTTCACATATCTCAGATTACTAAAGTAGATATCTACAAAATCCCTGCTTCTAGTGATTCATGCTATTTTCTGTTTTGCTTCTCTTAGATTTTGATAAATAAAATAGATTAATTTTGGTTGTAAGTATGTTGTATTCCACTTTTATATTTTGTTGTTGTGTGGATTTGAAGAGTGCTTTGATGTTTGGCTTGCAAATACTGCAGAAGAGCATTATAATACAAGTAGAAAAAAGGTGCTTATTGTTCTTTGTACCATGCTCCTAAGATCTGCTAAGTGCATTTCAGTGTGTTTTAATCTTTAATATGCTTTGTTAGAAGGATATCTCTAAAGAATTTGGAATAAAATTTGATCTTGTATGTTATTCGTATATTGTAATTATTTTCACCTTTACCTACTTAAAACATGTTTTAAGAGGCAGAATTTTGAAACTATAGGCGCATTGTAATTTTCCCAGAAATAGTCTCCTATACTCATCTTAAAATATTTGATTCATGTTGAGGTAGACAGTCTGTGGCTGGCCGTCACAGAATAGTTCAACAGCATATGCTCATTTCTTCCAGGCTAAAATTGAAGCCAGCCAGTGCCTATCTGTCTGAAATACGAGTTTTGTTATAAAAGCTGCTGTCCTGCCAAAACTTGAAACACCTGTTTCAATGTGCACAGTTGTACTTGGATTGCTTTAGGAACATATGGAGTTACACACATACATTTCTAGCTTTCCTTGAAGTGCTCTACAGTGTATGGGGGTGATGTTAGACCTCTTGTAATAAAGTGTGGTTGGTTGCCAGTCTTGCGTCCTGCAGAGAAACCTCTGTGGGGAGGGAGGTTCATGCTTCAACAGGTGGCACATGACAAATCAAGACTAACCTAAAGGTTATTTTCCCTGGATGGGATGCTGCTTTTGGTGCTATTTGAGTTGAAGTAGAAGTACTGGTTTATGTCCTTTACAGTGATTAAAACTCTCATAATACTTTGGTGCCTTTTGCCTAAATTTTTGTGTTTAACTTTCACTGATGATACTTTGGTTGCTTGATCTTTCATAGGCAATCAAGTAGTTTGTACTTAATGACGCTGTTTGTTACAAAGCCTCTTCCATGTATACATTGGTGTTTCCATGCTGTACATATTTGACTTCTGTTGCAGGAGAGTTTTTCAACTGCGTAGTTAAGCGATGTGGTGTGTCCTTCTATTTACGTATGAGCGGTAATAAGGATGATGGATATGTTATGTACCGTTCAGGTGCTAGTCTTCCTAGTAGATGCTTTAGTGAGCTTTGTAATACTGATCCTTGAAGAAATAATCTCTATCTTTGAAAGACATCCCTCAAACCTGATAGTATGAAACAGGAAAACACGATGTAAAACCATGAAAGAATGGGCTTCTTCTATTAAGGAAGAGAGAAAATCTACTATATATTATCAGTCGTGTATTTTGTTCTTAAGTTTTGGTAAACATAAGGTGGTGGTTTTGTTTTTTGTTTTGTTTTTTTTTTTTTAGTAGAGACACTTTAAATAAATAATCTAAATAATTTTAAGTGCTCTATGGATCCACTAAGGGAAGACCAAGGTGTGTTTCATGGTTTCAACAAACTTTGATATCCTTCAAAGGAGGGATAAGACGTTTATGCAAAACTGTGTTTTGAAAATACAGTTGACTTAAATTACCATATTTTGACACAGTACTCTCACATCTCAAAGGTTACTTATTTGCAAAGCAGAAACCATTATTGTATTTCAAATTATGATGTGTCTTATCCAGTGTTCCTTAGTAAGAGGCAAATCCATTTTTATGTTAAACACTGCTTGATCAGAAAAATCTGTGAAGAAAAGAATGCAAATTTACTCATACAAACACCTACAAGCACTTGACAAAGAGCAATTACTGTTAGACTGTTTATTGAGGCCATCCATCAATGAGAGTGTAATTTGTAGATAAAAGTGAAGAAGTATGCACTAATTTGAATGGAAGAACAATACCATGAAGTTGTTTAATAGGTTTGGAAGCCATAGTTGGCTTTTTGTAAGGACGAGTCAAAAAGCATGTATCTCCAGTAATTTCTGTATCTGTTTGTTAGTTCACAGGTCAGATAATGCACTTGAGTGTATTTTGGCCTTTGAACTTAAAGAATTCCATGCTTTTTTTGGATGCTGGAATTAATCATTTTTGCGGCATTACTGGGAAAAAACAGAAGTTACTTTAACACTAAAACCTTATTGTGTTTCTGTTAATATAAGAAAAAGATACTGATTCGTGACTGTTCGAACTGTACTTTTGGTGGAGGAGAGTAAAGTCAGATGTATTAACAGGAACCAGCGAACCAAGAAGGAATATGTTGCAAAATACTTTATTTCAGCGTCCATTAGAAAAGAACAGAAATATTTGTAAATGCAGGACTCCGCTTTTTTTTAAGGGCAAGTTTTTTTTTGTTGGACAGCTTGTCACATTTCTAGCTAAATGGATGTATGTGTTCCTTGTGATAAGGGTACAGTGATAGCAAAGTAACGACTGGGCTACTGATGTCCTAGAACTGGTACAGGTCAAGAAGCTGGGTTTCCTAGTATTGCACTTCTGATACTGCTTTTGTATGTTGTAGATTTATGAAAGATTTTGCAACTGGGTTATAAGGGAAAACTTTGTCTATGTGTGCTTCTGTGTAATATGGCTTTGAAAACAATGATCTTCATATCACAGAGTTTCCATGAAGTTCCTTGATCTGTCTCCTTTAAACATTTAAGTTCTCTTACTTGTAGAGAAAAGATTATACGATCTCTCTATCTTTTTTTTTTTAATTATTATTTACACAATTTGTAAGCTGTTTGAATCAGGATAGTTTCTCTCGGCTTGTTTGCATGGTGCCTAGAGTATCACGCTTTGATCTCAGCCAGGACCTCCAAGTAGTACAGTACTCTGATGGTTTACAGTATTGTGTTTCTCGCTTTACTTGTATTTGTGTTTCATCTGAAAGGCCTCATACACAACATTTTGAAGCTCGTAGACGCTTAGCATGCGGACACTGCTAGGTTTGACCTTGCAACTTTAGTCTTGCCTTTTTCTTGCTGTGTGACTTTAGATACGCCATGTTGCCAGAGAACTGCCTGATTTGTGAAATAATGTTGATGAGGTTAAGGGCTTAGACTTGTAGTCCAGTTTTGCAGTTTAGCCAGATGCAGGTGAATGAGCCACACTTTGTCTCTCTGAATGTGCATATAGATAGTAAAAGAGGGGTTAAGACAATTAAAATGGCTTGGGTAATCCAATGATTTGTTAAATCAAGGTGGCTTTAATGCAAATCTGAACGCCTAATTCCTCTTTGATATCTGTTGATAGAGATTATTAAATATTTGTTTAATACACATGGAAATGATAAGAAGAAAAGTTGTTGTTATTATTTGCAAACTCAGAGCTGATTTTTCTCAGCTGCAAATAACCAAGATGATGCAAGGGAATGAATGGCATTTTGGCAACTAACCATCTGTGTACTAGTTCTCAAGCTTGTTAAATGATTGAATCATGTAGGATGATTATATGGTAACTTATTCTTACGAATATTCATATAAATACTTTTTTTGACAGATTCACTAGACCAAAACACACGACTACTTTTTATGCAAAATGTAAAAGCTGAAATGCATATTTTTGGAATGTTCTCTCCGCATTAGCTATACCTGCTGATGCAAACAGGCTTCCTGCATGTGTGAACGCATCCGACAGAGATTTTTTAATTTTTGCAAAATCTAACAGCTTAAGCTTCTGCAGACCTGATATACCCTCTTGCCAAAGGCAAGCAACCTCACTATTGGAGTAAATCCTTCTGAAATATTTAGTATCTAAAATTTTGCTAATCGTCTGCATACAGGGTAGCTTCATTCAAGTTTTTATTTATGACAGTCACCATATGGAATGATTACATAACTTTGAAATTTAAATCTACTGTCATCAGTCTTAGTGTGGATTATTGACATGAAGAAAAACTCATCATCACTTTATTTTTTCTAGATTTAATTTCTTTTTAACTCATGCCAGTAGGAAATAGATATGCAAATACATTTGAAATATTGCGATGTTAGAAGAATTGTACTACAGTTTTAATCTGCAACTGCAGTCAAACTTTACATTTTAAGATACTATAGGGGAGGGATGAAAAATATCAAAGTTATTTTATACCAACCTGGAAATGGTAAGAACATGGTAAAGCTTTCTGGACAGTCAGATGGGCTGGAAAGTGGAAACGGTTTCTTGTAATCAGTGGATGGATGTGGCCATTAAATGGAATCCGTTGTCCTGAAAGGTGAACTTGACTATAGAAGTTTGGTTTTAGCGGTGAAACATGAGTGGGTTTTCTTTCTACCAGTCAGAAAACTTGTAGAAGGTGGCTAGGAGTGTGATGATATTATTTTTACTAAAAATAGCTAGCACTATCTTATTTTTCAGTACTGATTTCAGCAGGTGATTATTTCTTGGTTTAAATATGGCAGAAAGAAAGCAAATGAGTGTGTAAAGAGCAGGAAGAATAATCGTTCTGAAATATGATGGAGCCACTTCTAAGAATTTGTATTGGGTTTGTGTGGCAAGGTTTTGGTAGCAGGGGGCTTCTGTGAGAAGCTGCTAGAAGTTTCCCCTATGTCTGATAGAGACAATGCCAGTGGGCTCCAAGATGGACCTGACACTGGCCAAGGTCGAGCCTGCTAGTGATGGTGGTAGTGCCTCTGGGATAACATATTTAAGAAGGGGGAAAAAAACCTCTGTGTGACAGCAACCAGGAGAGAGGAGTGAAACCACTATAGGTAGAAAACAAGGTCTGTGAAGAAGGAGGGGGAGGAGGCGCTCCAGGTGCCAGGGAAAAGATTCTTGTGCAGTCCATGGTGAAGACCATGGTGAGGGAGGCTGTCCTCCTGGAAGTTAACAGTGGAGAAGATATCCACCTGCAGCTCATGGAGGACCCCATGCCAGAGCAGGTGGATGCACGTGAAGGAGGCTGTGACGCCATGGAGATCACGCACTGGAGCAGGCTTCTGGCAGGAGCTGTGGTCCTGTGGAGAGAGGAGCCCATGCTGGAGCAGGTTTGCTGGCAGGACTTGTGACCCCATGGGGGACCTACACTGGAGCAGTCTGTTCCTGAAGGACTGCACCCCATGGAAGGACTCACGTTGGAGAACTGTCTCCCATGGGAGGGACCCCACGCTGGAGCAGGGGAAGAGTGTGAGGGGTCCCCCGCCTAAGGAGGAAGGAGCGGCACAAACAACATGTGATGAACTGACCACAACCCTCATTCCCCTGTGCTGCTCAGGGGGAGGAGGAAGAGAAATCAGGAGTGAAGTTGAGCCCAGGAAGAAGGGAGGGGTGGGGGGAAGGTGTTTTAGATTTAATTTTTATTTCTCATTACCTTACTCTGATTTGATGGGGAAAATTAATTTAATTTATTACCAAAGTCAAGTCTATTTTGCCCATGATGATAACTGCTGATTGATCTCCCTGTCGTTATCTTGACCCGTGAGCCTTTCATTATGTTTTCTCTCCCCTGTGCAGCTGAGGAGGAGGGGTGACAGAGCAGCTTTGGTGGGCACCTGGTGTCCAGCCAGGGGCAACCCACCACAGAGCTGTAGTAAAGAAAGCATACAGAGTAAACAGGTTTTTTGTTTTCTAATTCTTCATCTTCAACTATTACTGAACAACAGCTTATTTAGGGCAAAAGGATAACACTGAGTTTACGTTGAGAAGGAAGATTGTTTTATGGCATGGTTAACCTTACAGCCAGTTGTGTGGTTTTTGTTTGTTCCCCCTGTCCCCTCCTTATTTTGGGCTTTTTAGCTGTTTCTGATCATTAGATTTGATCAAAAGTAAGCTATTATATAGGTCAACCCAAAATGGTCATTCTTATAAAAAGAAACAACCCATAAACTCCCATGTAAACCTTGGCAGAGAGGCAAGAGATAAAGGCAAGGATTTGCACTTTATCACTTTATTAACTTTGTGTATTCATGACTTTCCTCTTAGGATGTAGTATAAAATGAGTAAACAGAAGCACTGGAAAAACAGCTGGTCTCAAGTCAGAGCATCCCATAAGTACAGACTCCAGTATTTGAAAACAGTTATCATGTCTCCCCTCAGACATCTTTTCTTGAAACAAACCAGCTCTAATTCTTTCCTCATAGATCGTATTTTCTGGTAATTCTTGTTTCTCTACCTTCAATTATCTCCAAATGGTTTGTGTGTGTGTATATATATTTATAGGTACATTTGAATTGCAGTGCCCAGTGGAACGTTACCAGAGCTGGTAAAGTAGCAAATGTGCCTATGCAACTCATTTCTCCTAAGTCCCAGTAACATTTTTGTGTTGTTGTTGCAAAACCCAAACTGTTGTTAAGTCATATTCAGATTGTTGTGTGCTACAGTTTTATCTTTCTATGCACAATCGCAACTTCAGCAGTTGTTATTATCTATTATCTGAGCAGTTAATTGTTCTTGGCTGAGCACAGAATCTTCCACTAGGTTCTCATTGAACTAAATCTCCATTTTTTCCCCAGGCTGTTTCTCCAATTTGTCAAGTTCATCTTATTTTCTAATTTTGTTCTCTAATGTGCTTACAGCCCCTTCCTATCAACCTATCAACCCTCCCACCACACAGCCTGTAAGCACACTGCAAATTTAATAAGTGTAATCTTCATTTCATCACCCGGGTCGCTAACTGAAGGCCTGGAAGGGTATTGGGTGCAGTATGTACCACCGTGGTTTAATGCAGCCTTCCCTTCTGTAGCGAGCAGCGAAGTACTTTATCTTCTCTACGTGTTCATGGAGTGCTAGATCAAGCGTTAAGTTTTGCATAAGAAAGAAAATAAAATTGTGAAAGAGCGTAATCATGGTGGATATTTATGCAAGCTCTGCTTAAATATGAGGAACAGCTACAAGTACTCTTGTAGAGGAAACATGTTCCTACTGCTCGGAGCTGAGGTATCTTACTTGGTTAATTGAGTATTAAGTCCAAATTAGTATTGGTGGTATCCAGTAATGAAAAGGAAAGTAGGACAAGAAGCTGAGCCTTTTTGCTAGAACAGTTGAAGGAGCTTCTTAGGCAAAATATATTTGGGTCTCCGAAGCGTGTTTGATGCATATCTTTAAACTCTTTGAAGAAGGCACACGAGAACACTTTGTCAGAGTTGCTGAATACTGTGCATGAGGCGGATGGTGGTTATTTGCAAAGAAATTTCTAAAGAAAAATCATCACAGGCATTCAGATCTTGGGAAGAGTTGGGCTGTGTTTTGATCCCCGTGACTGTGTCTGAGTAATGGGATGCAAAAATATTTCTCGGGTTCCATTTCACCATGTTCAGTTGGCTATGTCCCAATTTCACGTTTGAACAAGACCTGCACATGACACCTTACATGCACGTGCTGGTGGGTGTGCAGGGAGAGGACTCTGTGTGCTCCAACAGGTCCCTCGGTTTGCAGTGTTGCAAGCTGTGGGGAGCACCACGGGGTGGTACGGCTTAGCTGCAGCCAGCCTGCTTCCCTGCTGCTGCAAATGGAGTAGAAAAACTGCCCCGAGGGAGATGAGCTGTTACCTTTTTTTTCCTCTCAGAGCAGGTGAATTCCCAGACTGCATTGAGCAAGTACTCTCACATCTGCTACCTGATGCCAGTATAGAGTCTGTGTTTGGAATTCGTGTGTTTCAATATTCTGCCTGTTGGTGTAATTGCTCCAAAGGGACAATTACAATTTAGTGTTATTTAGGATGTTGCTGGGACAAATAAATAGAAAATATGCAAATGAATATTATACATTTTATTTTTATTTTTCTGCGAGACTGCAATAAACATGACATTCAAAGTTATTTGCAAGAAGTGCTTGTAGAAATTCTTGCTGTGTGGAATCCTGATCTGTTGCCAGTTTATGTCTTGGCTCAAGTAAATATGCATTTTTAATTTGTATGATCATTGGTCATTATAGACTGCAGATAATTTTTTCAAGGAAGATGTGCATCTCCTCAGCACCTGTATTTATAGAATATATTGAACATATATTCTTAGGGGACTGTAGTTACTGAGACACAATTGCAGTAAGTGGGATTTTTTTTGCTTGCTAGTATCTTAGACACTGTTGAAGCTCAATGTAATCTTGATTTTTCTTAATAGCTATTACTTTCCTATTCTCATTCCTAAAGATTGATGAAGTTTGTTTCATTATATTTACTAAAATATTTAGGCAACAGAACAAGAACAATAGATGAAATTTTGTGATTCCAAATAATTTACTTATTTGCATTGCATAGCTAGAGCTTTGGAAGAGGTAATAACCCGTTGTAGCAAGCCTGTGAAAGCTTAATGGTATGTTTTGTTAACAGCTTTGTGATTTAACTGTTTGGGGTTTCAAATGTTCTAAGCCATAGAATTTCCTACCATATTTGCCAAAGAACTTTAAAAAAAAAAAAAAAAAACAGAAAAAAAAAAAAAGTATTTTCGCTTTGCTGAATTTTAAGTTCTGTGTAGCTCTGCTAATTTTGTTGATGATCGCAAGTAAACCTGCTGAACTGATATACTCTATATACTTTATAAAACTTGAAGAAAAATAAGTATATGTTCCAATCTTTAATGTTACTTGGAATTTTCAGAGTCGGTGATGTCAATCGAGAATGACAACATCATGTCAGCCAGCTCAGTGTCAAGAAGCATGTTTTGCTGTTTACATATGTCAGTGGAAACTTACTGTAATTATCCAGACAATGTACACTCTTGGCTGAGTGTTCAGTTATTTTCACAATTTTGAATATTGTGGAGTGCTTATAGAAACCTTGATAAATTTAGAGATTGTAGAAGTTACATTGAGGGCAGAATTTGGCTGTGTGATGTTGAGGTTTCTTGAAAAGGAGACAGTAGGCAGGACTTGCAAGGGAAAAGTTTGCTGTAAGAAGAAATAGGTGAAATACTTGTTGAAGAACTGGTCTGCCTGAATATAAATAACACAAACCAGTTCACGCTGCCCCTAGTTACGTCATCTCACACAGTAACTTTTTGTAAAACCAAAAACCTGCAGTTAATTCTCATTCTTGATTTGCAGATCGTCCATTTCTTTTCACTGTGCCTCTGTCTGTCTTCTGATGTTAGAGTTGTTGTTGCATCAGAGTTGGCCAGGTTATTTTCCTTTGCTTTCTATTCGTGTTGCCTGTGTAACTTTTCCTGGTACCAGGGTACAAAGTCTGGATGATGAGCAGTGCAGAATTTTTAGTTTTTTGTATTTCCTCCTCCACCTGTCTCTTTGCTCCCCTCCTGTAAGTCCTCCTGTTCTCAGTTGCAGTGGAATGGTAGATGATCCCATAACTTCTTAACGTGAGGAGGGCACAAAAATGTGCGATCAGTGCCACGCTTGAGAGAAGACTATAGCAGCTTAGTTCTAAAAATGAAAAACTAATTGTAATTTGGCCAGTAATCGTTTAAGCATATATTGCAAAGGCTTTTCTGGGACGCGCATAGTTACTCTTTAAAGATGATTTCTTAAAATGTAAAACTGTGTAAGTTTCCTCCTTGCTTCACAGTTTCACACTAGATTTTTTTTTCCCCCCCTTAAGGGAGCAAATGTTTGGAGGTAGTCCATCATGTTCTGCCTCTCTAAATGGCAGCATTTTTCACACAGGTGTATTGGTGCAATGCCAATTTCACAAATTTAAAAAGAAATTTGTGCTGCATTTTAATATCATTATACCTCAGGTATTTTTTTGAACTTGGCGAACTAAGTGGTTTTGGTTTGTTTTGTTCCAGTTTTACTTTGGAAGAATTCAATACTTGTAATGCAATTCCTTCTAATATCAGAAAACTATAAATAGAAATACATAGGGAAAGATTTTTGAAAAATTGCTGATTTTAGACATAATCAAAATGCAAGTGGCTAAGTTTGTGGAGGGGAAAAGCCATAAGATGAAACAAACTGCCTAAATAAAAAAACCCATGGACTGTTTCTGCTGCGCAATGCAGAGTAGCATACGTTCAACACAGCAGGGTGCTCACATGTTGCATAGCGTTGGTTGTGTGCATCTGTGAATGCAAGCGGGAAGACGTTTCTGACTGGATTTGCCAGGTCATACAAAAAGAAAAGGGGCCGATATGAGGATATCTAGCAGCAGCAGTGCTCAATAGGTGGTTGACCAGGAGACGATTACCACTGTTAGAACTGGCAGCACACTTGGTATGTTGCTGTAAGGGAGGTTGTAGTTCATGTTTTAAAGAACCTGCGTGAAAATATATATGTAGAAAAGCAAAGCTTCCTAAAGGACTCATTTATTTTTTTTTTTGGAGCTGCTGTTTGTGTTTGATACACTGATGCTAGTGCCTTTGTTGATGTTCGTATTTGATGGGTAGTAGAGAAGTGATACTGATTGGAGGTGAATAAAGAGAAGGAATGACTGTTGGAAGAAGCTTTGTTAAAAAAATAGTTGCAGAGTGGCCGATCGTGTAGGCATACTTGAAATAAATTTTGCTATAACAGGAAGGTCTGAGAGTTTTATTTTGAAGTAGTTGATAGGAATTCGTCAGGCTATCAGAAAACAGCGATGAAGTTTGTTACAGTGTTATTAGCGTAACTTGTTGAAACACTGAGGCGTTAGTACAAAATTGATAGGAGGAATGGGGAAAGGGAAAAGCAGGCTGGAGGAAAAAATTCAAAAGATATTTAGAAGAACAATATTCCCTGAAATATGTGAAAGAAATTGACAGCTCCAGTAAATGAGAGATAAGTATTATGGGAAACTTAACAGTGATGATGTATCTACTTACACAAGGAAAGAAAAGAAGAGTATGTGTGCATGCAGAGAAAGGAAGGATAGATGGAAAAGAGAAATAATTTATAAAAATGTTTGTTGAGCTTTTCAATTTATCAATAACAAACTAAATTTCTGAAATGGTCACACTTTGGAGGCTTTGATTAGGAACGGGGTACTGTCATGGTGAGTGATCAGTCAGGATATGTCATGAGCTTTTGGCTTATTTTGATCTGAAGCTCAAAAGGGAGATTTAACGCAGTCATTCTCAGATAACTCACTATTTAAACTGCTATGTGGCTTACATTACAGTTGTGTCAGAAATGCTGGAAATCCATATTAACAAGAATGGAAGAAGCTAGAAGAAGAAAAAGGAAGAGCAAGTAGATGAGCTTTGGTTGAGTTAATGGTCAGTCTGCTCCATCTCATGCTTCTTTCCGTGCAGTCAGGTCTCAATTCTTGCAGGGGCTGAAACAGTATTTGCTCACAGTCTTGAGTTCTGTTAATTCTGTCATTATTTTAACAATAACAAATTGATATTCAGAATAGAATAAGAGATACTGTTGTTATATGAAATATGATTTGGTTTACTGGCACTGCAGGTACTGAAGACTTCATCCTGCTTTGAGGCACTTGCAGGAACTTTGAGGAACTTTAAATCGTTATGAAGTTACTAATTCATAAGAAATATCAGGACAGTTGGAAAAAATATAGTTTCTCACTTAATTTTATGCCTGCTGAAAAATGTTTCTGTACACTGAAACAATAGGGTACCAAATAGTGTCCCCAGGAAGATGAAAATCTTGAGGGGAAACTAAGAAGTATGGTGAAAGTTGTGTGAAAATGAGAACAGCATATGTAATTAGTTTTTCTGGTAGTCTGATGCAAGCAAGGGTATATTGCAAACTTTCTTTTTTGCCAATGAGATGAAAATGGATATTCTTCTGAGCAGTAATTACTTAGATTGTTGCTGTTAATGTTTTGTGTTTATCAATTATGAACAACTCGGCATAGCCAGATAATTATATTGGAGTTTGTTTTGAAATGTAAAAGAACATCTGGTTCTATAGGCTACTAAGCTGCTTCAGTACCGATGAATATTTTTGTAGAACTTGGAAAACTTAAAAAATTATTTATAAATAGGGCTTTCTGTGCTTTTTACTTCAGGAAGTTTGGAAAGACATTCTGAACTCTGAACACAAGCTGGTCAAGCCTTGTATTAATCCTCCTTGAGCTGAAGACCTTCTTTCAGGATGACACTTGTCTTTGTGGAGGAGAAACTCCAAAGAGTAACTTCCAGTTTCTTGTATTGATTAAATGCCGAACTTTCATAACCACGCTACTTCTGTTTCAGGCCTTATTTGGGTCAGCAGCAGGACTCTTTGTTACTGCCCAAAAGGCAATGACAGATATGTCTCCTATGCAGAATAATACTGTATATGGAATATATTAACAAAAGGAAAATTTAAGCTTGTTAAGCTGGGTATGGATGCGAAGGAGACTGTAATGTGCTTTTAGAAATTGAAGGTTATTTTCCTCTAATTACTTATTTTACCCCGAGGAGAATGGCAGCTCCCCTTTTTCATAGCTTACTTCACCCTGTCCCTTCTGCTATGCTGGAGATGTCAACTCTGGTGGACTTAGTTTGGTGAGCAAACAGGCCCTTTTGTTTTCTTCTGCTGTTTTTCTTTGTGCCTTGGCAAAGCCACCTGGCTGTTTGGTGTTAGATCTCTCCAGTGGGTTTCTTGTCTCTGTTGCGTGCCTCAGGTGTGACAGTAATTCAGCATCTGGTGTGCTGTGAGCATGGCCCATGGTGTGAGAGACAGGTGTGTCTCCCTTGTATTTTCCACCTGCACTGTTGTAAACTTGGGTCTCATGTGTAAATGTTTCAGGGTCTCTTTTTGATGTGTATCTTCAAAGAGACTGCTACAATAAGGCACTACTTCACAACTGAGATAGCAGCTATTAATACATGTGGTTAATAGTAACTATACATTTTGTACCAAAGAAATTGGAACAGGGTGTTCGGGAACAGACTTATAATGGATCTTTGAAGTTGATAGTACAATAGATTAACAATTCATAGTAATAATTAATACTAATTAATTTTATACCTGTTCTAATTTTTTTTTCAGTGGAACAATTTCTTACCAGGAGATGTTTTGCATGCATCTGCCAGTTTCAACTCTTTTTTTTTTTTTTATTTTTTATTTTTTGTAGGAAATTGTATTTTAACTGTGTTGGTTTGATAGTAGCAGAATGTTTAATTTCAGGGACAAAGTATTTTGCTTAGGTGTATTTTACCAAAGCAACTTTTATAAAAACACTAAAACAGTATGTATTAATTATATATGTTAATTTTATTATAGTTGTACATTACATTTAGTGTTATGATGACAATGTACAAATAAGAACCTACAAGTGCAGAAGGAGAGAAAATACATTATTTTAAAGAGCATGGAGTTGTAATATAGCTGGTGTTCTTTACTATAGCTTGTGAAGAACAGCCATTTCGTGAGAAAATGGTTTTTGAAGAAAATTTTTAATATTAAAAAAAATTCCAGATCACAGTGCTTCTCAAAAAAGAACTGGTTTTCACAATCACATGTAATGTTCATGTTTTGCGTATTCATGTGAGAAGCTCTGCTGCTCCCTGAAGTGTGGGAGGAAGTTTAAAGGCAGTTCGTAATAGTGATGGCCTCGTGGAGCATTTTAACACATGGACTTTAGAGCTGTTGCAGTCTACAATTTTTATTTTCTTCTTATTAGACATACGTTCTTTTAATTTTATTAGGGCTTTATTAACAACTGTGGTGTTTCTTTTTTTATGTAGGCTTGAGTTAACATTTATGGTCCACTTCCTATCACTTTAATATGTCAAGCGGCGTATCGGAAAGACTATACACAATAAATATGTTGAATATTGCCCTGGAAAGTGGAGTCCTGAGCCTTGAGCATAGTTAACTCCAAACAATCCTAAGACTGTTAAAATGCTTACAAAGACAGTATTTCAATACATTCCAATTTAATTTTCTCACAAACACATAGATCTAACTTATTTTGAATTGGATTCCTTACCCTCTATGGTTTGTGTTTCCTGTATGATTGCTCTGGAAGGTTTTTGCTCAAGGTCTAAAACTGATAGTGTGTCTGCTGAAATTTTTGCTCTTGCAATGAAGTTACAGAATAAAACTTATAAACCAACCACCCTTTGGAACTGGATGTCTTCTGTAATCACATGTATGTTTAATATATGACTAGAATGAAGACTATACCTTTAAACACAGCATAATTTAAAAGTTGCTAATAAACATGTTTTACATCCCGTGAATGATGGTTCTTTTGCTATATGTATATCTTATTTAACAGTAACCTTTAAGAGAAGAGTCACTCTCCTATTTGCCCAGTTGGCTTTTCTTACCTGAGATACAGACTAATGTCAGTTTGTATTTTGTTACTGGGAACAGCTATGTCCCATATATACAACAAAAAAGAAAGACACTCCTCTGACTAGTATCTTGACAGTTCTAGTTTAGACTGTTAAAGTTAGGGAGATTTTAAATTTGACTACTTGGCGCTTTGTTGTTTTTCACAGTGAAATGACCTGTTATGGTTTTGTACATTTTTCTTTGCAACGTAACTGCTTGGTAACTGTGAGCAAATTAAAGTTAAGATAAAAATGATTCCTCTGCTTTTCCTCACAGCTGTATGCACACCTACTTTCACCCAAACCATTTTTTTTTTAATTCTAGACTTGAAACAATACACCTCTAAGTGCTGAACAAATAGATATTAATGGCATTGTTTTCCTATGTTTATTACAGTGAAAAAGTATACTGAGCTGTAAAATATATAATTATTTTAAAAATGTTTATTCTGGAATGAATTGTGTTCGTCATTTCAGTACATACATTGCTTGCAATTTTTATTTTGGGCAATTATGGTCAGTGAGACAATTTAATAGTAAATTGTCTTCTTACAGATTTTTTTCCTGTCTCAGTGTAGCTTGTGAGAATGCTTATGTTAATTTTCAAAAGTTCTTTTTCTAAAGCAAAATAAGGGAAAAGAAGTAATCTGGCACTTTCTTTAAAGATAAATAAACAGCACCGGAAGCCTTCATGGCACCATTTTCATATCTGCTATAAAGCAACTATACTAAAAAGTCATCTGTTTTAGTTATAGTAAATTAAGGAGTAGATGGACAAGAGTTGGGAAAACATCAGCATTCAGAGCTCTACAAATAGTCAAGCAACTATCAGTTTCCCCAAAGAAGTGATGGGATTATTTTTAAATAGGAGAGGCATAATCACACCTTTAGTACATGGAAGATGCTGGATATAAAACCAACGTGTAATGTTAGAAGTAGACATCTGAGCTGGAAAGATTTTCCATATGCCACAATCTTCATGAAGGCTGTACTAAGTAGACCTTCATAAACAATTCTGTTGATGCCTAGGAATTTGTCTCAGCTGTGTTAGCCTTGCAATATAGACGGGTGAAAAGCAGAAAATACTTGCTGTTCCCATAAAAAATCAGACCTTAAAATAGGAATGCACTGAACGCACAAAAGGAAAAGATCCTGCAGAGTCAGAATGTCATTTGTACCATCATTTTTAAAGTGAACACTTGAAGAGCACTATCGTCAATTATTTCATTTGTTTGCAGAGTGCCTATTATTTGTCATAGTTGAATACCTTTTACCCAGGGGATATTAGTTTATATTGACCCATCAGCTTTATATGTTATAAACCAGTATGTATCTCTGATGGGGGGCTGGAATTCTTCATGTCCTGGAACATCATTTTGAGGACTGACTGCTAAAACTAAGGACAATTGACTGAAACAACCTTGCCGTAAGTGTAGAGTATCAAAGGAAGGTTGACGGAATGAAATACTCAAAAATACCCTGTATGGTGGTAGGTTTTTTTTCAGACACTGCTTTGAAGAGGATCTCTTAAAAGTTAAAGGTGCTGTTTAGATGTGGTTGCAAATAGTCGACTTAGAACTGTTGCTCGTATCTCCTAAGCTTCTCCCATCACAGGATAACAGTAGTGTAGATGATGTTTCTGAAAAGTAATTGAAAAAAATAATTGAAGCAGGCCACTACCTACTCTATGTTCTGTTTTCTCAATGGAAGGAATTAAGAAATACAGTCTTTTATACTGTCCTGAGTGTTCCATTTGTCACCCTTTTCCCAGTGGGAGAGACGTGCTCAGTGGAATATTTTGTTCTGGTTTGATTTCATTCTTGCTGTAAGCAGAACAGCTTTTATTGGCCTTACAAGAAGATGTAGACATTAGGATAGCGGAGAATGTGGTTAATTTATATTTCAACTGACGTAAAATATTAAGACTTGTAACCATTTCTGTAAGACAAGAAATATGTAAAGCAGTGGGGAGAGAAGTACTTACTTCACGGTATCACTGGCACAAAGCAGCAGTATATTGAAGTACATCCTGGGTGAAAGAGGAGTGGGGAGGTACAGAAATGTGACATTCCAGGAAGGCTGGGGTATGGACCAAGTTGTCACTGCAGGAGAATTCAGAATGGGAAGGGCTCTGCGCATATTGTATGTTCTTGAAATGTTTGAAACAGGCAGAAGAACTTAAAAATCATGAGCGAATAAAGCTGGCAAGTTTCCCCTTCTGCTTCATCCACACAGGTTGTTAGATGATTCTCCTTGCCGTGGTAGCGGAGAGCATGCCAGGAGTGCATTAAGCATCGTGATTAATGTCTGTCACATGTTTATTCTCTCATCTTCTCCCCAGCAGGTGGTGTGTATATGCAGTGCGGGTTTTTATTTTGTAGGTTTAAAGAAAACAAGACTGTTTGCTAAGATGTACGTATGTGTAACAGGAGACAATGTCAAAGAATGGAATGTGTGCTTGGAGCAGAAAGGGCTTGTGGTGGCCCCAAGTTCCTAGAAATCAGGCTGAACACGGAACAAACTGCCTCCAGGAAGGCTCTGTTTCCATTGTAGGTGGTTTCTGCTCTTGTCATAGAGACTTGTGAGCCAGGAGCAGTAAAATCACAGTCATCCTTCCTTAAATGTGAGATGCCTTTTAAAATAATCACATTCAGTATGAGGTCAGGTAACTCTAACTTTGAAATTCTGTGTGAAGGCAGCACTGACGGTGGCAGAAAGATTTCACATGCTTATGACAACCTCTTCTGGTTAGAGGGTGTTCTGGTCTACTCTGTCTGAACTGGAGTTTCCTCATGTTACTTGATAAGCCCAGTGAACATCTGAGTGCTGGAACGATGGGGACATACATACCAAGTGCAGCCAGTTATTAGAAAAGTACTTATACTTAAGTGTATTTACAACTGGAAGTCGTAAAATATATATATAAAAGGCTTTTTTAATATTGTAACTGCAGCCAAAAAAATAAGCCACTGTACTACAGTATGCATCTTTCACACTGTGTGAGTGATATATTTTTTCTTAAGAGTTTTAATAATAACTAATAATACATTATTTAAAGTAGTATTGATTTTTGTATGGTTTGGATACCGTTAAGTGGAAGAATGAAATGCATACGATGAATAATGAAACTCATTTGACAAAGTTTCTAGTTATTTTATCTGAATAATATACCGGCATTGTTAGGTCTTTGCACGGTTTATTGTACAGTGGAAATGCCTACGACTGATATACACAGATTTACATTTTCTACATATCTAAACTATTTCAACAACCATAAAACTAAACAGACCCTTTTCCTTTAATATGAACATGTTCAACTCTCTTTGGCTATTGAATGTGAGGTTGTATTTGAGTTTCATTACCTTGGAATTTTAATCTCATTTACACAAGGTCTTGGATACAGTTGCCTAGTAACATGCTGCGGAAACAGATTTGTTGATTTATGATAATATATCTACAATATCCTTATAATTAAAGATGTTGTAAGGAAAGCAAGTACACAATGTGGGTGTGTATTTCAGCTGAATGTTTCTAATAACCTCTGTATTTACAGTGTGTCTTACAGTGAGTGTCTTTGTATGGGGTGATGTTTTTTGTCACTCACCTGACACCTGACTCACACCGTTGTATGTGGTTTGGTGGTAGTTTTGGATAAAGCTGATTTGCAATTTGTAGGTGAATCTGAAATCCTGAGGTTTAGCAATTTACTTCCATGGGACTGCAATTTTGACGTGGCAGTTGTTTTGTAAGACTTGCATTGATATCAGGAATATGCTGTAAGAGAGAGAGAGACTCACAGTTCATTTTTACATGGTGTTACACTTTCATTCCCAGGAGAGAGAAGCGTGTTAGAAATTAAGCATCATGAGACTTGTAAAACATCTTTTTTTGACAGCTAAAGGAGGAAGTATCTGGAGAAGTGTTGGCTGTTGTGTGTTGCGTGTCCTCAGGTATTTGCAATTAGTGTATTTTAAGGTTTCCTGAAATCTTTAAGGTCTTTCATATCTTTGCAAACAGGGCTCAAGATTCCTGTTTACGTCCGCTGCAATACATTGCAGAAGAATTCAGAAACAGAAATTTCTAATGCTAGCGAGCTTATTGTGTAAAATGTCTATGAAAGCAAAAATTAAGCAAGCACCTCTGAGGCAGATGGAGTGTTATTAAAATCCTGGAGCTTGCTCTAAGCACAGACCCAACCCCAGGAAAAAAAAAAGGCAAATAAATGAAACAAATTTATAAATAAAACAAAACTAAACATCATGTATGATGAGACATGAATTTATTCTGCTGTTCCATATGTATTTTAAAGCATAAAAAGCTTGTGTTCTTCAACTCAGAACATTTAAACAACTCTTAGGCCAGACACCTGGATGTTTTGTGCAGGGCCAAACATGATGCTGTTACATAATGAAATAATAACACTTTTGCCTCTCTGCCTAGTACATTTACCTCAGTTTCCTTGTGAAATTAAGTTATTCAGGTTCCTATCAGGCTCAAAAAATTTATGAAGACCTATACAAACTGATACCTGTAATTTCTTCTTCAGATTTTTTTTTCTGTATGTAGTGTGAGAATGCAAAAGAAATAATTATTATTTTAAAAAGGTCATTCACATGGCTCTGTTCAGTTCAATGTTTTGCTTTCTGCTTTCAAATGCTTGTAAGCTATTATGGTTGTTCCACTATTGTCATATCCCTTGACTGGAAAACTGTGGGTGGCACCTTTGACATATCTCATGCTGGTATACGTTGGCTGATATCATTGCTCTAGTCCCATTTTTTGTAGTCAGTGGAGAAATAAATGCTTTAAGATTTCAGTTCATCTGACTCATTTTATGGTAAGTGAAATAGACTTTATTCCTTGTTAGTTGTGTTAACTTAATCTTCATGGACTGACTCAGATACAGAGGTTTACCTTTCAAGTGGATCTTCTGCGTGCGAGAGAGACAGTTTACAATGGCTGTCAGAACCAAGTATCTTAATTTTCTGGTGCTCCTACCAGCTCATGTTTCCAGCCCTTTGGTGTTTCATAGGTTCTTGAGCAAATTTGCAGGAGAGGAAAGATTTCGGTTGTTCCATTACATTTTTAAGCCTATTTTTGAGCTCTGCCTGTCACCTCACTGCACACTGAGCCCTAGGAGACTGTCCCTGCATCATTGCCTTCTTCAGATTCTTGTGTTATTCAAACCTGCATCATTAATATGAAAACAAATCAAAAAAACAACAACTACAAAAAAAAATCAGCATTTTGTATCTCAGAATATTTATTATCCCAGTTTAAGAAGAAAAATAGTTGTTGTTCTGCTTTTGGTGATCTCTTGTTCTGCATCTCCAGGCCGCATCTGGAGACCTGTGTCCAGTTTTGGTCCCCACAATTCAAGAAAGACACAAACAGACTAGAGAAGGGTCCAAAGGAGGGCCACAAAGATGATCAAAGGACAGGAGAAACTGCCCTTGGAGGAAAAACTGAAGGCCTTAGGTCTTTTCTCCTTGGAGAAGAGAAGGCTGAAGGGGGACCTCATCACAGTATTCCAGTACTTAAATGGCAGCTACAAAGAGGAAGGAGGCTCTCTCTTCACAAGGAGCCACATGGAGAATACAAGGAACAATGGATCCAAGTTGCACTGGGACAAGATTTATCTCGACACAAGAAAGAAATTTTTTATAGTAAGAACAATCATTCACTGGAACAACCTCCCCGGGTATGTGGTACACTCCCCATCGCTGGAGGTTTTCAAAATGCAATTGGACAGGGTGCTAGATAATCTCACCTAGGCTCCTTTTCCCACGAAAGGCTGTACCAGATGATCTCTTGAGGTCCCTTCCAACCTGGGCTGTTCTATGGTTCTATGATTGATCTGAAATTTATGACAGTATTGCCTTGGGTCTAATAACCAAGGGCAGTTTGTGAATTCTTCAAGCATAGCTATGAGGAAAATCAGGTGAGTTCAAACATAATTTATTTTGTATTGATGAGTTCATGGAGATTGGATTGGTTATAAGCCCTGTTAAAACGGACAAAGCAGGATTCATTCAGCTGAGATACTTTTGAATTTTGAGTTACATTTTGGATTGACGTTTTAAAAAATATGTCAAATGTCCTGAGCAAAAAAATATGTTTCACAGACAATTAAAAATATTGCAAAAAGTCTGAATTTAGTCATATGCCTTTTTAAAATCTTAATGAAACATGTAGAGTGAGCATCTCTGCTATTTTAAAAAGTATTTTTCTAAACGCACTTTTTAAAAGAAAATTATACAGGATTGGATTGGTCTCTGAAACTACATGCAGAGAACAATGAGGTAAAAGCGTTTATGACATCCAGACCCTGGATGGTAGGCTCTCCAACAAGCAGAGCCCTTTTTCTTCCAAGACACAGGATTTCAGTCACTTTGGGCAACGCTGCAGCCAGACAGCACAGAGGGGCTATACCCTTTATACTCTTTCAGTGTAAGATCTGATGGTCTACTGATTTTTTTTTCTTTTTTTTTTTCCCCAGTTTAGTTTTGCCCTTTCAGAATGATCTGATTAATTTGTGTTCAGTGTATGGAAACCCTTTCTATGGTCTTTCATTAAAAAAAAAATAAATTAAATTGCTAAAGCGAAGTCAGCAATTTATCTCCTCTCTCCAAGCTCTCTCTTTGTTTTATAATCTCCTGTGTTTTGTCTGTTTTTTATTAAATCTTCATTTACATATAAAGGAAGACATGTACGAATTCTTTGACAGAAGATCTATGCTCATACTGTATACCCAGTAAATCTTAAATCTATATAATAAAGATCTGTCCTTGACTTTTTTGGATAGGAACTGGAAAAAACCAAATACTATTAAAATATAACTTCTTCTGTTAATTTAAAAGCTCGAGAAAACATTTTCCTTATTTTGGTGATAACTGTGTAGGCAATGAAAGCAGTATTTTTGGAATACTCTGCTAGTTAGTCATGAGACTTTTTTATTTACCAGGCTCTATGGAGGTGGTGGTTGGCATTAACTGTGCTTTTTAGTCAGCACTGCAACACCAGCGTATTCCTTTGACCACATTTCTCATAGTGAAACATTATGGCCTGAGCCTTACAGTGGCTGGATTTAGTTTAGAAAGAAAAAGGAGACCATGGTGTGACACCCTGCCTATAGAAGGGCAAGAATTTTTTTTTTTTTTTTTTTTTTTAATCCTGTGGACTTCCTGTGCACAGCAAATCATCGCACTGCCTTTCACACCATGCAATCACTCAGTTGGTAATGCAGTTTCCATCAAGCGAGTACCCACGTTGTTCTGCTTTTTGAATTGTTTGCTTCCAAGTTGTTTCGAAACACAGAGGCTGCTCTCTGCTGCTGCTCTTAGGTATTCTCCTGGGTCTCCCAGGTGACATTCCCTTATGACTTTTGAAAAAGCAAGAATCGAATAGCTATTATCTATATTGTATGTTTTTTTTCTGTTTGATTAACAAAGGTGAACAATGATCATTTTTTGGTAGAAAAAACTTTCATTAATATTTTAGAAATGCAACACCATATGAAGGTCCTTCTGCATTGCCTTTAGATTTTCCCCTACATCTGTACAACTCATGCTATATGAATAAAGTATCGTACTAAGAAATACCATTACAAAATGTTCCTTTTGTTTCAGTTTGGAGGTTGATGTTAATGAACTCTCCAACTAATGACATGGATCCAGATTTAATAGAGAAGTTAACAGTTGGCCCATATTGGCTGTTGTCTGTGACTATTTTTGCTGTCACTCACTGAGTGATTAACTTCTGAGAAAACCTTGAGACTGGAGAGCACAGAGACCTATAATCTGTCACAGTGAGAGAACCCACGGAAGTGTTTTCTTTGTTTGAATAAGGATAACATTCTGTATTGAAAAACCTTGTTTCTTAAGAATGTAATACTTAAACTGTTAAATAGTCAGATATTTTAACTAATTGGAAAAAATTCTGTTTGATTTATTGTTACTTATTCTCTTTTGAGGGACCCGTTCCCTGCTCATTTACTTGCAGAGCTAAATTCTCCATAAGATAGACATTTGATATTAAATTTCTGGCCTACTTATAATGTACCCATAATCTCATAAATATTGTGCTGACATTAGCTCTGAAGTGAAAGGGAAGTTATGAATACACTTCTAGTTCTGCTTTATAATATCTTCTGTAAAATGTATACTTCAGACTATACATAAATTAGGATTTTCTTTTTTCATAGAACAGTTCCTGTATAATCAAAATTTAGAATTTTTGGACATTTAAGTTTAGTTTACTTTGACTATTGATTACATCTTCGATCAGCAGGGATGGCTAGTGGAAAAGTATCAGTCCTATATTAATATTCTTTGTAAATAATATACATGGAAAAAAATTGTGAATCTGGTTAGATACTGAATGTCATGTTGGTCTGACTAGACATTAAGTATTAATTTTCATTGTGTCAATTAATATAGTTATATGTAAAACCAGAAGACAGCACCTCCCTAACCCCAAGCTTCCCTATTGCTGATAGGACCCTATCTATCCAAAAGTGTATGCCGCCCTTCACATTTGGGTGTTGCCTTAGGTAATGAGGAGACTGAGCGAGCCCCATACCTGGGGTGTTGAGTCCTTTAATAGTGCACTGCTGGAGCGGCTCTGAAGTCAAGAGAGAGATCAAAAGTAGAGTGCGAGAGCTGGAAGGTGGTGGGTGTGCTGGCTAAGGGAAAATCTGTGGAAATGGGGCTTATTGCTTTTCAAGTATCTTTATGTTACTTCTTACAAAGAAAAAGAGGCCCAAGACTTGTCCTTGCTTTAGTTGGCTCACAGGAGTAGTCTAGGCAAGACAGAAATTTTTGTGGTAAGTGGCACGCAAGGAAGTGACGTACCTAGCATCGTGTCTGAAACTATTTCAGCTCTCCGGTGTGAGTGACCAAGTGAGTACCCAATGCAGGTCTGTGATAGGAAGCTGATAATGATGTATGGTAATTATACCTAAAGGTAGAGAAGTGTTATTTTGTCTACCTTAAGTAGAAATAAATGAATCTTTACGAAGAAACTAATGAAAATTATATGACAAATCGATATAATTATGCTCGTTGTTCTGCATGTCTTTTTATAAAAATATAGCTAATGCATGCATTGTCTTAGTGTAGCGCGTGGAGGAGCTAAAGACCGGAAGCCAACTTTAGATCATTTTAGCCCAGCTTGCACTGCAGTAGGACTAAGTTTACCTAAATTATGCTGAATATCTGTTTGCTTAATATGTTCTTAAAATTCTGTTTTCTTAGCATCCTTACTCTATTATGTCCTTACAGTTCATGGTTTTTCTGAAATTAATCTTGTTTTCTGCAGTTTTATCTTAATTCTTTTTCTTCTTCCCTAGTGGATGTGGTGAACAATTGCTAACTCTTATGTTTTGTAACATTTTATGTATTAGAATGCTGTTACCATGGCTCACCTCAGACTTTGTCTTTTTAGACTGAAAAAACTTAATTCCTGTAGTCCTTTTTCCTAAATTATACTTTCAAAAACTCTTCTAATTCCTGCTGCTTTCTACAGATCCTGCCTACTTTGTCTTTTACAGAGTGACATTTACATTTTAACAACAGTATCATAGTGCTGACTTGTATTTAGCCTATCTTCTCTATCCCTTCCAGAGGCTCTCTTCCCAATCACTGCATAGGCAAAAATGAGCTAATGGAAAATGTGACTCTTCAGAAAATTTTTGAGAAAGTATCTAAAAGATGGAATGTACTTAAGGTGGCTGAAATAGAGAAGAACAAGTTGTTTACTGTCTGTAGTCAGGTGATTATGTGAATGCTTCTGTCATATTAATTGGATGCAGTAATGCAACTGTTGTCAGCAGAAGTTACAATCATCACTAATTGATGATGCCACTAGGGTAGCAGGCTGTGATCATGGTGGCATCAGAGTGCCTTAGGAAGAACCATAACCACCCAAGGTGGCGGTCCTTTCCAGTGGCTAGATGACTGCCAGAGTCTGAGGAGTCCTAAGATCTGTGTACAGTTCTTCTTTGTTCCACTGGTTCATGGGACAATTACTTTTTGTCTACACCTAAGTGTCTTTTTAATCTGTTAAATGAGGAGACTGTTATTTGCTACACTCATGAGAAGCACTATGTAAGAACTAACTTGTATTCTGTTTGTTCTTACAATCATGTTTTGAATTTATATGGTAGGATGTTACTACATATTAAAAAAAAAAAGTAGATAAAGGGCATACTGCCATGATCCCCAGTGCTGTAGTTTCTGCTTGTCCACCTCAGGACTTGAACATCTCCATTTCACCTGAGGGAGCGAGTATGGTCTGAACGAGGAAGACGAAGTGAGGGAGTAATACGTGCTGTTCAGTGAGAAGACACTGCCATCTCTATGTTCATCCTCCTATCCCTTTTCGAAAATGAAGGCCTGCTATTCAGGGGTTGGTATCTGCTATTCAGGGATTGGTATCTGCTATTCATGGTTTTTAGTAAGATAAGCCATCTAGAGTCAGGTTCAAAACAGGTACAGGATCTGGGGTATGGCTCTTATACTATATATGTCTTAATATCCAGGTAGCCAGTTACACTTGAGATTTGAGAAGAACTCAGGGAGGACCTAGAAATTACATCTGGATGAGATAATGATAGTAGTCCCATCTAATGCTATCACAGTGCAGATCCTGCTGCAGGACCATGCCCTGCTGTTTACCTGTATGTGAGTAACAATTTTGACCAGACTTAGGCTGGCTGTGATTATGTCGCTTTGCCCTGAAATGTTTACCCAGCAGAGACTGTTTCAGCACTCTGCCCAGTGTCCAAAATACACAGGACCTCCTCATGCTGTGGGCCTATCCTGCAGGCAGGTCCTGCTTGACTAACTTGATCTCCTTCTATGACAAGGTGACCTGCTTAGTGGATGAGGGAAAGGCTGTGGATGTTATCTACCTGGACTTTAGTAAAACCTTTGACACAGTTTCCTGCAGCATTCTCCTGGAGAAACTGGCTACTGTTGGCTTGGATGGGTGTACTCTGGGTAAAAAACTAACTGAATGGCTGGGCCCAAAGAGTGGTGGTGAATGGAGTTAAATCCAGTTGGCAGCTGCTCACAAGTGGTGTTCTCCAGGGCTCAGTATTGGGGCCAATTGTTTTTAGCATCTTTATCAATGACCTGGATGAAGGGATTGAGTGCACCCTCAGTAAGTTTGCAGACAACACGAAGTTGGGTGGGAGTGTTGATCTGCTTGAGGGGAGGAAGGCTCTACAGAGGGACCTGGACAGGCTGGATCGATGGCCTGAGGCCAGTGGTATGAGGTTCAACAAGGCCAAGTGATGGGTCCTGCACTTGGGTCACAACAGCCTCAGGGAGCGCTACAGACTTGGGGAGGAGTGGCTGGAGAGATGTCTGGTGGAAAAGGAGCTGGGGGTGTTGGTCGACTGCTGAATATGAGCCAGCAGTGTGCCCAGGTGGCCAAGAAGACCAAGAGCATCCTGGCTTGTATCAGGAATAGCATGGCCAGCAGGGCTAGGGAAGTGATCGTCCCCCTGTACTCGGCACTGGTGAGGCCCCACCTCGAGTCCTGTGTGCAGTTTTGGGCCCCTCACTACAAGAAAGACATTGAGGTGCTGGACCGTGTCCAGAGAAGGGAAACGAATCTGGTGAGGGGTCTAGAGCACAACTCATGGGGAGCAGCAGAGGGAAATGGGTATGTTCAGTCTGGAGAAAAGGAGGCTGAGGGGAGACCTTATCGCTCTCTACAACTACCTGAAAGGAGGTTGTAGTGAGGTGGGTGTTGGTCTCTTCTCCCAAGTAACAGGCGATAGGACAAGAGGAAATGGCCTCAGGTTGCACCAGGGAAGGTTTAGGATAGTTATTAGGAAAAATTTCTTCACCGAAAGAGTTATCAAGCGTTGGGATATGCTGCCCAGGAAAATGGCTGAGTCGCCATCTCTGGAGGTATTTAAGAGACATGTAGATGTGGTGCTTAAGGACATGGTTTAGTGATGGTTTTTGTCAGTGTTAGGTTGATGGTTGTACTTGATGGTCTGAAAGGCCCCTTGCAGCCTAGACAATTCTATGATTCTGCAAAAGGACTTAGGATAAGGTCAGATGCAGTTAGAAAGCAGCAGAGAGGCTGCCTCATTTGGTGAGCTGGTTATGAATGGATGTTGGCTTTGATTTTAAAGATATTTCTCTGTGTCCGTGGCCAAAAAATGATTCTCTGAAAGTTCTTTAACTGCAATACATCACTTATCTTCTAGAGGTGGGAATAGCATACCGAGGGCACATTAGGAAAGCTTATTTACGTTTTTATTTAAAAAAAGACAATATACTCTTGCCTCTGTCCTCCTACGCGCCTCCAAAAATGAACAGGACTTTGATCTCCCCGTGATGGAGGTATGCAGGCCCCCTGTTCTCTGCAAACCAGAGTGTTGCATCAGCGGCGCGGAGCAGAGCTGATTCCTGGTCCCTCAAACAGGGTGCTAAAGTGCTGCTTAGCAACACGCGCCTGCCAGCGGCCGCCCCAGCCCATGGAGGCTGCCAGGGGAGACGAGTTTTCAAAGTGAGATCTTCTATTTAAATATTTCTTACAGTGTACAGATAGCTGGAAAAGAGGGCAGCAGGCAGAATGAAAGCAAAGGAACTGCGGAGGAGGAATGAGAAATAAAAGGAAGGGTGTCGAGGCTCTGAGTGAGTGAGGATCCAAGGAAAAAGAAAAGAAGAGAGTAAAACTGGAGAAGGAAAACTGCGGGATGTAAGAGGGGATGTGATTACAGAAATCATCAGATATTGAGAACTATAACTGCTAGAAGAGGGATGTCTTCATCTTCAGGATGAATGTTTGGGAATAAAATCTTACCAAAGTGAAATGTTGAAATAAGAAGGCATAACAGCGTTGATGAGATTTCTGTATTGTTTTTCTTTCATTCACCTCTTCAGAATGTATTCAGAAACAGTTAAGTACAATTATGCAGTAACTTATTCAGAATACTGTTCACAGTAAAATGGCATAGCCCTTATTAGGAGAGAATTAGAAAAAATAAGCAACTTCTGTGCAAGTTTTTGTGCTCTTAAACTCACAGAGAGTTGTTATTTCTTTTTATTTAAGACAGCATTGAATTAGTTTGTATCACAAGAAGTACCTTCTGCCCTTTTCTGTATAGACACAGACAAGAGTTTCATTTATCATCAGAATTTTGTGGGTATAATAAAATAAAGAATTGGCAACATTGCCCTTTTCTTTCCAGCTTCCTTAGCAGCTGCAATTGCCCTTTCTTCTCCCTTATGCTTCTGTGCTGCTTGAAAGTGCTGTCTACTTTCTTATCCTTGACATTATCGCTAATTCTCTGTTTGACAGTCTCTTCTTTCGTCTCCTTTACTCCCTGGAAATTGTACTTTAGACTTGGTAACAACAATTTTTACCTGGCCACATTGTAAGACACCTTTTTACACTTATAGTACCTCCGTATTTCTGATGATGTCCGAGTTGTTAATAACTCACATGTGAAATGCTTTTCTCCTTCAGGCTTCACAGTGTTGGTTGGTTGGTTTTTGTTTTTTTCTCTCTTTTTTTCTTTTCTTTTTTTCCTCCCAAGTTTGGGCATGGGTTTTGCCAGCATTTGTGGTATTTTTCTAGTGCTTTATGTGCTGTTTTATTTGTGGTGTGGGGAAAGAGAACTTCCATTAGGTCTCTCCTTGTATAGCTTGGTAACTCATTCCTGGGTAACTTCATGTCGTTTTGGGACTTTATATGCTACATGTGCATAAGGGTTTAATACGTGATCTTTCTCTCCCTACCTCAGACTTTTCCACATGGCGTTCTGCCAATAAAATGTAAGAATGACAAAACTTGTCCACCTCTTGCCCTCAGGCTCTTGTACTTCTGCACTTCCTTGAGGGGAACGGGCTTAGTCTCCCTGTCCTGCGTAAGCAAAACTGTGGTATGTAACTTCCACACCTCTTCGTTCTCCTTCAGCTTGACACCATTGCCTACTGCATTTCACTCATTGCGCCTCCAGTAGTGTCCTCCTTGTCTCCACTTCTGTTTTGAAACTGTTGTCTTGGCTTTGATGGCTTGTTTGTCACCTTTTTGTTCTTTGAATGTCCAGATCTCCCATCTCTTGCCTCTCTTTAACCTTTCTAAATGTGACTAGGAGCTGCCCTATTTTGTCTCTGATTTTGACTGTACCTACTGAATGACACCAACTAGTAATTCCTTTTTCATTCCTTTCACTTCCACCCTTGTCTTTCATGGCTTCGTTCCATTCTCATTCAAATCCCTCTTTTGTGAACAAGCATTCAAAGGGACTTTTAAATGCTGGCTTTTCAGTTGCCTCTTCACTAAGGCCTACTTTAAGAAGTAAAATGACTCAGAAAATACAGAAAGTAAGCAAAAACTAACCCCTCCTAACCTTATACGAATACAACATCCCTGCTTTATTCTGTCTTTCAACTGCATTGACCTTCATTACTGGTTCTGCTTGTAGTGTCTGTATATATTATAAGCAGCTGTATGAAGGACTGAGTTTTACCTGCAAAGTACTGGCACACTGTGGGTGTTCTATAAAGAGAAGATGGTGATGACGATTTAGCAAATTTAGTACATTTTGAAATTGGATACATTTTAGCGTTTGACAGATTCTTTTTTTTTTTTAGTATTTCATTAGCATATTCTTCATATAATAGAATGACTCCTGCATTATGCACCTTGCAATGAAAGTATAGGGATTTTAAGCTCTTTTTATTATTCAGATTTTTGTTCAAAATAGTATTTTCCATTCAGCTTGCTGCTAATAGCATGTTTATGTGTTCTCCTTTAGTCCCCTCTGCCTCCTCAGTTGTTAAGCTTTGCAAGATAAATTTTCTTAAATCACATAAAGTGCAATAACTTTATTATTGAACTCTGAGATGTTCTCGGGTGCTACATAAAATAGTATCTAACTTCCAGACTGTATCAAGAAAGGGAGAACTTCACAGTAAGTTCTGCTCAGTTTGAATGGCTCTCACTAGATGTGGACAAGAGATTATAAGCAGTGTCATATGGTTGAATAGTTGTGTTTGTTTCAGACAGTAATTCCTGCTGAAAAGTAGGTTTGGGGTTTGGGGAGACTGGTGCAGAGACACTGAGGAAAGGCTGCATCTACATGAAGGACAGCAAGAAGTAAAGCCTGAGAAGGACCACAAAATTCAATGGGTTCACGAAGCATGTGGAAGCTAATGGAGCTGATGAAAATGGGAAGGGTGATCTACACATCTTCTGTAGGCATTAAAATGTGCAGAAGCAAGATGTATGTATCTGAAGTCAAGACAGGTGAAGCTAGAGATGGCTTCAAAAGAGCAGCGCAGGGAAAAAAACGGGTGAAAATTCAGGCAGAAATAGAGTCAGGCTGCAACATGTGTGAGAACAGTTGTTTTGTTCGGCAGTAAGCTGCATTGGACATACACATTTTTGTTGAACGCATGTTGAATACACTTATTTTACCTAGCCAGCGATCTCTGTGTGTGTGTGTTGTGGCTGTGAGATATGTACACTTAAGAATTATGACAAGTTTCACTAATTCCTAAGGCAAAATCAAGGTGTTGATTTAGCATTTGTTTCTATTGGTGCAGGTATACCAACTGAATTTGGTTTCTGTTTTTGAATACTTTTCATGTATACGATCCAAGTTCACCTTTAAAGTATGCAAGGAATGGAAATTTCCACTGTCAGATTTTCCTCGCAGTGAAATATTTTGCCTCCCACACACTGTAGTAGTATTATATTCGCAGTCCTACGCAGGGTATGCCTGATCTGCTTCTTCATCTTGTCATGCTCAAGCAGGGGCTGAGGTGTAGCCTTAGATGTTGCTGTACAAGTACATGTAGATTTGCATCATTTCTATGGCTCTTTGAGCTGTCCATCTCAGAAGAATAATTGAAACACTGTGCCAATATCTCTACCAGAACACAACTGTGGAGTGGTAGAGAATCCACGTAGTAAGATAAAGCCCCACAGAATTACAATCTGTGTGCAACAGTCAGTAAAATGTAGGTTCTACTTATTTGTCTTTATAATAAATGGAAAAAAAGTTCGTACCCAGAGGGGAATCGCCACTAGGTAACCAGAATTTCTCAGCAATGGCTCGAATAAGCCAAGACATTCAAAGTCTTGTGTGTTGCAGTTTTGTGTTGTACTCCAAGGTAACACCATCTGTTTTAAAGGTGGTAGAGAAAGTAGTTATTTCCATGCCAACCACGGTAACAAGTGCAGGTTTATCTGCAGTGTCTTGTGAGCTTCTACGCTTGATTTTTAGTGTTTGCATTCTGAAAGAGATTTTGTGTTAACTTTGAAAGTGGAATAGTATTTTCTTTTTTTCCTCCTAGTCTCCTACATTAAAGTTACCACAGCCTGGGGAGAATACAAAGCAAAGAAGTGCAGACTGGTGAACGGTTAACTCCATTCTTGAATGTGATGTTTGCATTGTAAGGTTAGACACCGTGAATGTGCAGTGGAAGTTCTTGGAAAGCCTTGGCAATTGCTGAGCTGCCTTGAATGGTAAAGGTTTAGAAAACGTGTAAGTCTATAGCTGACCTGCTATGAGAAAAGCTGAAAAGCCACTGCTCCTGCTGGGTGTCGCTTACTGCTGGGTGCTCAGCAGCTGGGACAATAGGATGCATTATTTCAGTGGAGCAGAGCATTTGTAAAAGTTTCTAAGCCACTCTTATTGAAATGAAAACTGAGTTCCTTTTGTTTCTTTTCTTTTTTTTTCTTGTAAAAATTGATGAAGATGGTTGGTTGATTTTTTTTTTTTTTTTAAACTCAGTTTGAATGCTTATGACTTCAAACTCTCCCGACTTTTTGTCTGCCACACTCAGCACTTACTTCTGGGAATCTTTAGAAATGATTCTGTCTGTAATTGTAATCAGCTGTATTGTTGGAAAACTTGTGTTAAACGCTGCTTGCTACGTGGCTGTGATTTATGGCGACTGCTACAATTCATGGCTTGATATTGGCTGGGGGTATCAGTAAGAAATGGCAAGGGTGTTATTTCTCTGAGCTGCATTTGACCGTCTTCCAGCTACTCTCGCTTTGAACTGATGTCAGAGAAGTACAAGGTTTCGCAGGCGTGAGATAGTGTTAGAGCCTTGGCATAGTGACTAGTTGCATGGGCCAGGGTGGCTGGTGCATTTTGCCTGGGAAAAAGATGCAAAATTCTGTCATTACACATTTAACAAAAATTATGGGCAAAACTGATGGGAAACAGTGTGTATTCCTTTTAGGGCCGATTCTGATCAGCGTAACTATTCAGTGACAGCGTTGGTGAGATAGCATGATTGTCTGTTGGTGTAAAAGGAATGTGCCATAGCAGTATCAAATTTAATAGCTGCAGTTTGAATGCTTGAGTTGTCTCTGTATGTTTGGCACAGTTTTAGTATTACTATTTCCAGCTGTTCAGTATTGAGCATTAATTTTTGAGATTGTTAGATGCTGTAAATTAGAATGTTGTCTTGTTTGAATCTGTTACAAAGGAAATTAAGTATCTCTACTGAAATGCTTATTCAGTAAGTTAATGTAATTTAACAATACATTATGCAAAAGAAGCCAAAAATCAAACTGGAAGATTATTTAACAATTAGTGAATCTTTCATGAACAGACATTGGGAGGCACTGGAGAAGGATAAGTGTTGCCTCCCTCTCAGTTTTCTAGTGGAATGATTTTATGATGATTTAAAATATAAGATCAAATCACTTCTTAACATTAATTTGATGAGTTTGAAAGAATGAAGAATCCAAGGAAGTTATAAAACAGTTGATGGCATCCAGAAAAAGCTATGCACAAAAGGTCAGAGAAATTTTGCATGATTCAGCGTATGAATAATACATTATTTTTCGGAGAATATTTTATGAAGTGATTGTCCTTTGTTATGTTTATGTGTGAGAACTGGGTTCTGTCACCGGCAAGAAGAATTAATTTTCCTGTAGCTTTTTCTTAAATGCTAATTTATTGCTATGAAAGATGCCAAAGTGACAGATCTGAAGAATGAAGCCCTCTATTTATCTTCTGAATGGATAGTGCATGAGTAGCAGCGAAGCCTTTCTCATGCTCTTTTGCCAGTGTGCCACAATCTTTTTACCGTGTCCCGAGCATATTTTTACCAGTGAGAGGTGCTTATTCATTCCATAGTTTCCCTAATGGACTACCAAGGGTATCAATTAGTGACAAGTGAACAGTAGCTTTACAGCTTGGATACCTGCCCAGTAGGAACAGAAACTACCAACTCTTTCACATAGGCCATAGGACAACCATCAGAGCAGAGAATTAGTGTCACTGCAGATAGGAGCTGTTTGTAGTTGAGCAAAGGGAGGACAGAAGGATCCTGTTTTTACCACCAAATGTAATGTGTGGAAAAAGATTCCAGTTTAGCTCACTTGCCTTTACACCATGGAATAATTTTTTTACCTATGACGCTGAAGTTGCAGTACTACAAATGCAGCAGTAGAGGCATAAGTAAATAATAGATGAAGTATTTTGTGTGTGTGTGTTATCTCAGTGCCCTTTTGTCAACTCTATATGAGCTTCATATGAGTGGTACCAGTGCTTTTAAAAACCTAGGACTGGACAATAGGATTATTGTGGTTTAGAACTAGCATTTATATTCCAAATTTATTTGCAGTGTTGTGCTTTGTTTGGTTACGGGTACTGAATTTAATTCCTCGGTCCTGCAAATGTTCAAACAGAAACAAGAAAAAAACGTAGCAGAGCATGATAAATTGGAATCTTGTATAAAATATGTGTAAGATAAAAGCCATACTTGTTTAGATTAGTCTTCTTGAGCATTCAGATAATATAGCTTTCTGCATTCTTAACAGTTGTTCCTGTGCCTAACACCGTATCGCATCAGTTATTCTCCAGCAGATTTGTTCCTGTGAGTCTCGTCCAGGCCTGTCCAGACTTGCACATTGAGTTTGAAACTCTCCTAATTCCCTCCTACTTCCAGCTCCCCCGCTGTTAGCCTTGTGCTCCAATTGCGGGCACAATTCTGTCCCCTTGCACGGGTCCTGGTTTACACAAAAGCCAGTGCAGAACTGGGGAGAGAAACTTGCAGGGCCTGTATTTCGCAGCCTTTTGCAGAGGGAGTGTATGGGCATGCTCTGGAAAGCGAAGTTTAATTAACAAGGGGGTGAATTTGTAATGTATTAATTAAATCAGATTAAACTAGGCCACTTTACTTACGAGTGAAAATGTCCACATGGGGGTTTAATATGTTTTAACTAATGCATTTTAAACTCACAATTGAAGTCAATTTGGCTCAGCGTTCACAATTTTCCCTGCGCAGATATGCCCACAGAATTTTAAATAAGAAAAAGATTTGATGCAATTTCTAATAAAGATTCCCCCCCGGAATTAGATCTGCAAGCTTTATCTGTCAGTGAATAAAAATAGTAGGAGGGGTGGAAGCCAGACACCGAACAGAGGTGGGATGGTGCTTCTTTCTTATGCTCCCAGCCGTTTCCATTACAGAGGAGAAGGATTTTGGGAACCAGGTTCCTGTTTCAGAGCAGGCTGAGCTCCCAGATCTCACTGCTCATGCACTCTAAATATCAGTAAGGGAGCATTTGGGGTGGCACGCTCTCATACTTATGCACTGTGTGTTTTTATTTCTTTTTTTTTGGTCCTGCCTCCCAAGTAAGAGTCTAAAACATCCCACTGTAGATTCATTCTGGCTGCGCTGACCTCTGACTTGATGAATATTTAAACACTTCATGAAAAGTTAGATATCTCTGAGGAAAGAAAGATTAAAAGAGACCACTCCAGAGTATTTAGTGATGCTGCAATTAATGCAAGATGGTGTCTAATAATGCTTTGTGTCAAAGAAAATTACAGATCTGAGCAGGTGAGGTAGTGTTTCTTAAACTAAAATATTTACATTCAATTTGCTCAGAAGTGATATTTAAAAAATTTGGCTCTTTTATTGAAATGAGAAAACAATTTCTGCAGCCTTAAGTTTTGGGGAAGAAAGTTAATTGATTGGGAATGAAAATAACATTACTCATAAGACACAAGCTGTAATTCTAACAGAATTAACTTTTTGTCTTTTAAAAGTGAGAGAGAGAGGGGACAATTTACTTTTTTTTTGTTTTTTTTTTTTTTTGTTGTAAACATGTAAATCTGGAGTAATTGTTACATCATTACACAATATCTGAATGAGGGTGACATTGGGGATGTCACCCATTGGGGATGTTGAATAGTACTGATTTCTTATTTAATACAAGTAACTGATAAAACAGTTTCTTATGGCTTCTCTGTAGTAAATATGCTTGTAATCCCTTTAAAAAGATCATAAAATATGTCTAAATTGTGTGAAGCTACTAAATATAATTTTTTTTAAATGTGCTTTTTCTAGTTGTCAAATTACACTTTTTTTCATAGTCACAAGTAGACATTTTTCTCTCTCTTACAATGTCAAAAATTTTGAAATTCCCATTCTGCTATCTTCGCCGACTCTTCCTTGATTTCACTGTTCTCAGAAGACAAAGCAGACTATAAGGATCTATTCATAGCAGTTCCAGGACAGTATCTTTATCTTTAGACTATTTAGAGTTAAGCTGTCTTGTTTTTCACAAATCTCTTCTAGATGGAAAGATTAAGGTTCACTAAAATTGCTATGTATACAAGTATTTTAAAAGTTTTTACTATTTGAAATGAGAATTTTCAGCCATACGTTCTGGAGTCATTGAGCAAATTGCTTGTAGTCCTGGCATTAGTTTGGGTGTTGCTTTGTGATCAGCTTAAGTTGATCTCAGACTGGACAGCCATTGAAGGTCTTAGTTCTGCCCTTCCTTCTACTGCTCCCATCACTCTTTTACCTTCTTCTTGGGATCAGTACTGGTGCTCGTGGGGCCACACGATTGGCAGTGCTGAAACTAGAGGGACATTAGAGTGACATAGCAGGGTGGTGGGGAAGAGGTGGTGGTGGATCCCGACTTCTGACAGTAACATCGTGTTAGGTTCTTAGGTTCTTGCGTTGTAAGAAACTGTACTTTTGGCCTATTTAAACCTCATGAAGTTCAACAAGGCCAAGTGCAGGGTCCTCCATCGGGGTCGGGGCAATCCCAAGCACCGATATAGGATGGGCAGTGACTGGCTTGACAGCAGCCCTGAAGAAAAGGACTTTGTGGTGCTGGTAGATGAGAGGCTCAACATGAGCCATCAGTGTGCACTAGCAGCCCAGAAAGCCAATTGTATCCTGGGCTGCATCAGGAGAAGCGTGGCCAGCAGGTTGAGGGAGGTGATTCTCCCCCTCTACTCCACTCTCATGAGACTCCACCTGGAGTACTGTGTCCATTTCTGGAGCCCCTACTACAAGAGAGATATGGATGTGCTGGAGCGTGTCCAGAGAAGGGCCACGAGGATGATCAGAGGGCTGGAGCACCTCTCCTATGAGGACAGACTGAGGGAGTTGGGGTTGTTCAGTCTGGAGAAAAGAAGGCTCTGGGGAGACCTTAGAGTGGCCTACCAGTATCTTAAGGGGGCCTACAAGAAAGCTGGTGAGGGACTTTTTAGGATGTCGGGTAATGGTAGGGCTAGAGGGAATGGATTAAAACTAGAGATGGGATGATTTAGATTGGATGTTAGGAAGAAGTTCTTCGCCATGAGGGTGGAGAGACACTGGAACAGGTTGCCCAGAGAGGTGGTGGAAGCCCCATCCCTGGAAGTGTTCAAGGCCAGGCTGGATGGGGCTCTGAGCAACCTGATCTAGTGGGAGATGTCCCTGCCCATGGCGGGGGGGTTGGAACTAGGTGATCTTTAAAAGTCCCTCCCAACCCTAACAATTGTATGATTCTATGATTCTAAATGATTTGTAATTTCAGCTGGGACAAGTGTGTGGCTTTGTAGTTCCTGCCCCAAATTCAAGTGGGAGAGTGGTCCTGATAACTTCAGTACATGTGAAGATGCTTCAGTCAAAGTGGTAGCAAATAAAAGTTCATCTGATAATCCTGTGATCTTTTTGGCCCTCCAGCTATTCATTTCAATGTGCCTCTCAATTATTTCCTGTTCACAGAAAGTGTGTGCTGTTAGCAGTGAGTAACTTTTTTTTTTTTAATGTGTGTGTTGGACATGCCACCACCTGGTAAGCAGGTTTTGAACTACCCTATTGCTTCTAGTTCTTTCTGAATTGTTTCCACATTGGGAGATACTGTGTGGAGTGAGCAGGTGGACAGGATTTTCTGGACAACCTCAGGAGCAGCTATGGTGAAGTACAGACTCAGACTATAAACGACTATCATCTAGCCAGATCATGGGCTCTAACTACCCTGCGTTCTGTTACTGATGATTCTGTGGCTTGGCTTGACCAGCTGCGCATACCGGAATAGCAGTAATTATAATGGAAAACACTGAGATGATGGCACTGCTTTGAGCTGTCAAGTTAGACACAGTCCTCCTTTCTCGTCCTCCAAATCCAATTAATTCCATCTGCAGTTTCTTTTAATTCCCAGTGGAATTTATGAAATAAAATCTTAAGTTTCTAATCTAAGAACTAATTGTAAATTAATAGCAGTAGTATGTAACAAAGAGAAGGATTAATGCAGGCCCACACATTCACTTTTCCTTTTTGATTACATTTCTGTATTGGATGGCTCTCTCAGGACTGCTACCAAGCTGTAACATAGTCAGAAAAGTGTTTATATGGTGATGAGAGAGGTGTGGGGTTTTTTCATAGTCATAGTTTGTCTGGGTTTATGATTTTTTTTTTTAATTCTGTGTTGTTATCCTGCGAACAGTCTTTTCATGGTTTTGATGAATTGCTGTATTTATTATTGGGGGCATGGGAATGATTTAGAGTAACTATAGATGGTTTTGCAAGAAAATCAATGAGGTTTGTGTTTTCTGTTGTTGGTTTGCTTTTGTGTTTAAGTGCTGTCAGAATTACTTGCAAAATGGGAGGCCTAAAATTTACCATCCTTTTACTATTGAAACAATATTCCTGAGCTGTATTTTGAATGTCCTGAATTTATTTCCTACTATCATTTCTTGTGTCCTTTACATTTGTATAACTGAAGACATTTCTCTTATTAGGTTTCTAAATGTTAAAGTGCATTTCCTTGCGATGCATGCATTTGCATTCGTCTTGGAAAGGTAGTGTTTTCAACTTGAAGAGTGCTGATAGTCTGATGATGATTAGTGTCTTTTCTCGTTAATCAGACTGTGCTGCTTTTCTCTTTGCGTATCTCTGCTTTTCATTAGTGTAAATGTTTAGTACTCTATGCAGGCTCTGTACGATGCTGCAGGAAATATCTGCAGCTTGGCTCTTGTTTCCCCTTAAATCTTTTGCTCTGCTATTACTTTGGCCTTGTAGGGACTGTCCTTTATCATTTCCTATATTATCCATATGTGTTCGACGATCCTTGATATTAATAACAGATTAGACCTTCGCTGTCTGCCATGAGATCTTCTAAACACTTCCACTGGGTTTAACATCCTACCAAAGAAGAAAGAGAACTTCTAGAAGAGGGAGAAGCTTCAGAAGAGCTGAAAAGACAGCAAATCAAGATTGCTGCTTTGTGTCCATCTCTGTGAGGTGTCTAGTGCAATATCTCCCGTCACACAAAAGACTTCAAGACAAGACTGCTTTATCTTTTCAGAATCAAGCATTTTGTTGGCATGCAGCATAATAGTGTGGATGCACTATTGCAGCAAAAGACACTCATCTTGTATGAAATTATTTAGGCTTAAGAAAAGTAAATATTTCCTTGAACTGGAGTGTTTAGGATTCTGTTCACTTTCTGACCCTTCTCTGTCTTTGTCCTAGTTTGAGAGCAGTGCAAATAATTTTTTGACAGGAGACCTGTTAAGCTTAATGACAAAATTTCTTAAATTTTCTCAGCATCTGTATCGTGTTTTTTCTCAAAGGAGTTGTAGATGTAAACACTGAAACACATTCAGTTATCCAGTGGCTCAGTTCTGACTCTGTTGGTTCATTTTTCATTGCTCCTCCGGAGCAAAGAGGTCTCAACCTGCCCAAACTGGTGTCTGGTGGGTTTTGCTGCTGTGAAGTGGAGCTCCTGAGCGCTGGAGCATGGAGTTGTTGGTGTGGCCTCTTCCAGGATCTGGTGGCCGAGCTATGCCCAGAGGGTAGGAGGAAGAGACTTGGAATTTATCATTTCCAATTAATTCCCAGCTAGCAGACTGGCTTTTGGAGTCTCTGTGCCCTGGATTTTTAAATAGGAACATCATGAAGGCCTATTAGGATAGTTAGGAGGAGCCAGACAGCATCCTTGGAGGTTTCTTAAATTGGAAGTGAACAGTCTGCCTTTATTAAATAAAGTTAACTGCCTTGTTCAGGTGGTGCTGGCTGTTCTGAAAGAGGCTCATGGACAGTGTTATGAAGCCTTTCCTGGCCGGAGGGCGTGCAACTTTGTCTGCAACTAGTGACTCAGAGAAATGTCAAACCATATTGGTTTCTATCCGATTAGCAAACCTTTCCTTTCTGAGCATGGTGGTGGACAAATTAGTCAACGACTCTCTTCAGACCCATCAAACTGAAGCCAGTATCCTTGGGTGTGCCCAAGGGTGAGACCCAGATTTGAGATAAAAAGGCAGTAGTATTTTTGAACAATTCTACCAGTGATAGTGGATAAACATGTAACTATCTTTCTCTGACTTGTTTAAAGAATTTGATAGTTTGAGATACTGGTGACTCTCCTTAATGGCAGTAGCAAGGGCTTTATTTTTCTTGCAGCAGGAAAGGAGAGACTGTTTATTAATATGGGGTGTTTCATTTTCACCGCTAAATAACCAGACCAACAACCACTGCAGCTGTTAGGATTCAGATCACCTCCGCTCCCTGGAAAGAGTTTTCGCATGATGTTGTGGCTAGGAGAGCAAGCAATTAAAATCAAAGTTTTGAGAAAGGAGAAAGCTGTGCTGCTGTTGCTGATTTTTTAAGTGCATAACAGGGAAATGCTCCCTTAAAAAAAAGATGAGAAGCCCTGACATTGAATTGGTATTCACTCCATACAGCCCATTTAATTGTAGTAGATGGAAGGAATGTTGCTTCTTACTTCTAGCAAGCTTGGCACACCAGCAGTATGCATTAGAAGTGAACGCTTTTGCTGAAGTACATTAAACCCTGTTAGTTATCTGAATTGACTTATTGTAACTGATATAATTCTTAAATATATTTAGTCGGGATATTTTTTGTAATACAAAGTGAGCAATAAATGCCTTTGTTTATAAAGATGAGACTTTAACACTGGTAACAGTATAATTGTTAGTACTAAACATATATACCAGGCAGTCACAGCAATTTTAATTTACTTTGCTGTGTTAAGTGAATATACAAAAGCATTCATCTATTTTAAGGTGTGGATTATTTTCAATCTACTGTGCCAAATTCTACTTCACTACAGGTCAGTGTCCTCTTCTGTATCTTTGTCCTTTGAGTCCAGTTGTCGATATTTTATGCTGGATTATTGTTAGTGACTTGAACATGCAGGTGTAAATGTCTGGCATGTGGCCCAGCATGCTGTTGATTGAAGATTATCAAAACATTACACAAGATGTCTTTGAACAGAAAGTGTGATTAAATTTCCAAAGGAGAAATTCTATTTCTTGACCAACTAGGCCATTAATGTTGATGCTTGGATCCTAGTGAAGGATCCTAGAAAGAGTCCTTCCTTCTGTGATTAACGAACCCTTATGATCCTTGTACACATTCACAATGACACCCAAAATGGCTGTCTCAACACGGAAATGACCCTCTCTGTCACCTCTTCTCTGCTTGCTGTTCCTCTGTCGGGACACAGGGATTTTGGGATTGAGTTTATTGCAGTTGTGTGATTTTGTTTGTGGCTGTTTTAAGCTTTTCAGCCCTCTTTGCTAACAGAAGCTGCTGTGCTGTTCAAGGTGGTTTTGATCCACTTCCTCTCCTTCCTACATCTTGCTGATAAGGAGGCTGGACTTCCACCCCTCTCATTTGGCCCTTCGTTGCAGTTGGCGTCTTCCAGGAGTGAGCCCTATGACAGCCGTTGAGAGATTTTATTTTGCTATACTAATGATATTTTATTCCCAGACTTTTTTTCCTGCTTGTAGGAATTAGATATGCTCCCATTGCAAAGAGACATGCCGGTTTTAAAGACTGTGTTCGGCTTTCTTTGAGGGGCTGTACATCTCACTTCACCAGTTAATAAAAAGGAAGAATTTCATTTTGATAATTAAAAAAAGCTGAGTCGCTGATTGAAGTTGCCATTCTTTAAGAGCTCCGTGCACATGCCTCATCTTCAGAAGGCATAATTCTAGTGGTATGCCCTGTTTGTAGGGAGTAGGAAGGAAATTGCATCATTCAGGAGAGACATAATTGTGCAAAAGGTGCAAATTATAGCTGGCTTTAAAGCTGCAAATAATTGCTTTGATTTGTTGACTTAAAATTGTAGGGGGGGTGGTGAAAAAAGCACTGCTGGTGTTTCTTCATGCAGCCTCCACTGGAAGCTCTTGGTGGCATGTTGTGTGTGTGTGTAAATTGACACTGTTCTACTGCTGTTATTATAAACAAGCAAACTCAAACCAGCTGAGGCTCTGCCCCTATATGTTTTGTGTACAATATTACTTTGTCTCATGCTAAGAAAACAACTGTTTTCCTACTTGGCTTTGCACAACAGTGAAAGATTTATAGCTTTGTTCCATCTGAATGAAGATTACCTCTTGTGCTCTTTCCAGAAAGGAACCCAAACAGAGTTCAAATTGCTGTATGCCAAAGGAGTTAGATAAGTGAGCCACACTCTTGAAATTAAGAACATCCGTTAGAACTAGTATATGAAAACATCTATTATACATATTTGAATAATTTATAGAAACTGAAGGCTATATTGAAACAGCAACCTGTATCCAGGGCTAAGGTATTAAGCCACACCAGTGCTGTTAGCTGTCTGTTAGTAAAATAGAGGTTGCGTGTGTGTCCTAGCTGTATTCATTTTCATCTGTTCACCTGTCACCTTACAAAGACTATTCATACTGTGTATCCTTCCCACATGGATGAATTTATAAATGGGAAGAATGCCTCCAAAGCCCAGTTCCTCAGCTCCTGTATTTCACCAAGCTCTGCTTTAAGAGTTGAGGATTATGGTCTTGCAGGGGGTAAAGAGGGGGCTGTGTTGTTACCCGGGATTCCTCTTTCCCTGGTAGCCAGTACTAAAATGTTGAGTAAAGATCATAGAAACAGCCATCTGGGACCAACTGAAGCTCCATGTGGCATGTATCCTATTTGTAAGAGTGGCCAGTGACAGATGCTTGAGAAAGAATGCCTGAATATGTCAAGAACTCGGGAGGTTTCTTTCATATATTCCTAGTTTCCAGTACTCTGTGTCATGATGCTTCCTTGGTTAAAGTTCTGTCTTTGTGTTGAACTATTATGGATGGGCTTTTTTTTTTCTAATTTATTTAATAAATTTTTGAATCCAGCATCTGGCTTCCTTTATATTCTGTCTCCAATTTACTGCTACGTTACACTATATAGAAGCTGAGTAGGGATTCCCATGACATGAAGAACACCTAGTAAAGATTTTTTTATTTGTTCTCTAGCCTTTGCAGCACCAACTCTGTATTATTAATGTGGAGTTAGGGGTGTGTATGACACTTTTGAGAATTTGCTCCCAGGTTGTCTTTATACTTGTCTCTCTGGGCAACCTGGGCCAGTGTTCAACCCTTGAACTGGAAAAATTTTTACCTGCGTTTAAATGGATTTTTCTGTATTTCTATGTTTCAGTTTACACCCATCATCTCTTATGGTTTCAGGGAACTGCGAAGTAGAGTCTGTCTCTGTCTTCTCTACTTCCTCCCAGCCCATCAGGTATTCATACACATGGATAAGATTTCCCCTGAGCCTTCCCAGGCATCAAGATGAGCCTGTGATTCTCTTGTAGCTCCCCGGATCTTCCTCCTTGCCCCTCCTGAAGACAGGAGTAACATTTGCCTTCTTCCAGTCCTCTTCAGCCTTGCCTAAGCACCATTGACCTTTCAAAGATAATCAAGAGTGTCCTCACAATCACATCGGCCACCTCCCTCAGCATTTTTGAGTGCATCTCATCAGGTCGCATGGACTCATGTATCTCATTTGTTTAAATGTTCCCTAACCCGATCCTCTGCCACTGAGGGTAAACCTTCTTTGCTTCAGGCTTTGTCAGTGGTGTGGGGGCTTGTGAAGGTTGGTCTTAATAGTAATGATCAGGGCAAAGAAGGCACCGACTGTCTTGGCCTTTTCTATTATCTTTGTTACCAGGTTCCCTGCCCCATTCAGCTTGAGAGTCCATGTATTTTTTTTTTCTAAATATTTTGATGGTTGGCATACACATGTGTGTTTTTGTTTGCTGTTTTTCTCCACAAGTGGCGATGCTAAACTTACTGGAGTGTCATAAGTAAATTTCTGTTAGAGAAAAAAATGTGAATTCTTTGTTTTCTATCCTTGTTTCATGTACATGTACCATGGTAAAAGCTACTCTTCTTGGAAAGTTACTGTTCATCTTAGACTTGCTAGTTGAACCAATGTCATTATTTTGCCTTGCACAGCTCTGGCATTGCGGTGAGTGTTTTCTGGGGGATGTTCAGGGAGGTCTTGCATCCTATGCTAGGAGGTACTCGCTAAGGTCAGGAGGGCACAGTCAAACAATTTTATTTGGTTAGCTTGGTCTTCTATGTGGGTAGTATGTATTTTATATTGCATTTCTACATAGGTAGTATGTATTTTACATGGGTAGTATGTATTTTTATGCAGTATGTGGTATGATATGGTGTTAGAATACCACTGCTGCCAGCTCCACCAAATAGTAAATTTGGATCTTTCCATAGGAGGTTTTAGAAAAACTCATAAAAATATATAAAAATTCTGTTTTCACAGATGCAAAGGAAAGTGAATTCTCTGCTTTGTACCCTGTAACTTAAGACAGCAAACACCGAGGTAGCTGGGGGACCATGAAGTCCAGCATCTTTTTCCACTGGTGGTTTCACACAACCTCTCTTATTAACTGCAGTGTGCTACCCCAGACTTAGAGGATGTAACAGTGATTATTTCACTTTCAGCTTTTTGTGGCTGGGTGCATCCTGTGTGGGTAATATAAAACATTGGTATGAACTTTTGGACTAAACTCTGCTCTCAGATTCAAGAACAAAAATCAAGAGTCCTCATTCCATGGATATTGGTGGATTTGAACAATGTAGATTCAGATCTTAATGATGGTGTTAGGTGGGGTAAAATGCAGATTGTCTAAGACAAAGGAAGGACAGTTAATATTTGCCGTGTTCCGTTGTACATTTTTTTTTTTTAATTTTTATTTACTGTAACCTCTTTTTGATGAATAGAATGGGGTATCCTGAAAGGTAGAACATATATCTGTAATTGTAATGATGTCCATAAGAGTCTAGATAGGTCTGTACCATTTGGGTAACTGGCTTTGGGTCTAGATAGTCAACTGAAGTCCTTGTAGGAGCTCTTTATGATTTATCTAGAAGACAGCAGAAACAACTTTCGTAGCCTTATTGGCCAATTATTTACATGAAGGTTTTCTTAGTAGTATCATCATAAAAAATTATGCTCAGTTGGTATCTCGAGAATGTATTATTTTTGCCATGAGATGACAAGAAATTACCAATTTAGCAACAACCTGTGCATGTGTCTGTGTCTATAAACTAAGTATTTTATTGCCTCTTTAGAACTGTCCTTTATAATAGAGCAACTGCAGTTGAGAATCGTTAAGTTCAACCAAGGATTTCACACCCTACTGAAGCAAGAACCATTATTATCGTTATTATTTTGGATAAAACAAAGCTGAGTGTAGGTGTTTTAAAAGTGCCTAGAGGATGGATATAGGCATCCAGCTCTCATTTAAGGAGCTGGTGCACAACTTCAAGGTACTTATAAGAATGCAGCTCTCAGGATATGTCCCCGAGGCACAGTACAGCATATGCAGAGATGCACTCAAGAGGGTCTAAACAAGCTTGTTCAAGTACTAAAAGCAATACTGCTGTGTTAGCACAAAGATCTGCCCAAGGTAATTAACCCTGCAGAGGAACTAGGTAAAACAAGTGTGGTAGAGGGCTATACTTATACTGCAGGGTTAGTGGAAAAGAACAGACTGTGCGGTAATTTTTGTTGAATTACATTAATGCATGCTATAGAGTTATGCAGTGATAATGTGAAAAGAAAATCATATTGCTGTGAATTTTATGAAATAAAGTCACAGGTTATGTCTGGTCAAGGATCATAAGCTACCCATCTTTCATCTGTTCCACAAGGCATGGATTTACTCATGAACAGAGGTTGGTAAAGCATTTTTAGTCCTTCTCCAAGCATTGCAACATTCTGTGTGTGAGATTCAAGTCATAGGACATTATTGGTCATTGCACCTCTTCTGTCACTTTCTTCTCATCTTCTTTTCCACACTGTGGCTGTAACTAGACCAAGACCTCTTAACTGCTTACTTTAAGGCGTATTTGCTCTGTATCTAAGCAGAATGACTCATGGTTGATAACCAGTGGCTTAACACCTCTTCAACTCTGCTGTCAGGTAAGAGTTAAATAGCGACAGGGGAAGTTTTGGGTCTGTATATGCTGGCGGCCAAACCATGTTCACACAAAACTGGTGAAGTGTGATTGAAGTAATTGACAGTTGTTGGTCTTTTTGTGTGTTCCTTGCAGAGATGCAAATAGAACTGCACAGTCCAGGTGTTGAAATGGGGGAAGCAGCAGCAGCAGCAAAAAAATCACAGTGTTTGAAATCAATGGCATTCTGCTTGCAATTAAGCGCTGCCCTGAAGTAGAGCCTCAGAGTTGCATTTCATGGCTTTCACATCAGCTCCTGTCTTCTGTTGGAAGTGCCAGGGATCCTCCGTCAGGAAGGGATGGAGCCGGAGGGTGGCTGGGCAGGAGCGTGGGGGCTGCAGGACAGATTGCCATCAGCTGACGCACAGCTGCGCCGGGAAGCCGGGGGACATCTGTTTGTGGAGGGTATGAAGGCTGCGGGAAGAAGGCAGAAGGGAAAGGCTCTAATAGGGAAAAAAGAGCAGCAGAATGAAATCAAAAGTCTGATTCATTACTGAAGTATTTCAGGATCCTGAAATTGCTGAATTCTTTGATATTGCCAGCAAATATCAGCACGTCACTGAAGTAATAAGTCTAGATAGAAGGGTCAAAACCAGAACTAGAGATGTAACAGAGTAGTAATAATCTGCTTTTAAGTGAATAGAAAACCTGCAAAAAGCTAACAATCACAAAAATAAATTCTAAATTTTTTTCCTAGGGTTTACAAATAGAGTATAGTGCGTTCGAATTAGTAAGTCTTTAAAAATAAATTACTGCCGCATTGAGTTGATGCCATTATAGTGACAGATGACCTGGATTGTTTTGTTGGGAAGGAAGCACCCTTCCCTTGAGAAAAAGTCACAGCTGCTTATCTTGGCTGTGCAAAAACAAACACTTACATATTTATTTATTTATGTTTCTTACATGGAGAGTTCAGAGGGGAAACATAATTCCTTTTATTTACAGTAACAGTGAAATAATTCAGATTTCTTTTTGCTTTGTGGACGTGTTATGGATACTAAAAATACCTGCAGCGAGTTTGCAGTGATCATTGACAGGCCTCCTCTTTTCATAACAAAAGGTGTAGTGAGATGCAGATGATAACTTTCTGCGATTCACTACTAGCAAAATAGCAATAACAAAGTGATTATAATTTCTCAGCTTTCCTTCAAAGGGCATGGTCGTTTCTCCAAACCTAGTTAATGGAAAACCAGTCATGTCTGGCTAATTTCTCTAGTGGCTAATTTTAAATTTCTTGTTCTTGTACTTTAATCAATGGCATTCAGAAAGACTCTCGTGAAAGTGTCTCTCCCTGTTCTTGGTCGCTTCTGCATGGGCAGGGCTGCCTTCCATCAATGCTGGAAGGTGTTTTCGTTTTTACACAGGAAAGAGCAATTGAGGAAATCACTACGGAAGTGGGATTTACAATTTCCCTCCCATTTCAATTTCGATATATAACATTGTGTCTTTTGAGAAATTACTTGAAACTTCTTTTGTTACTGAAAATATATCTTGTACATAGGCTTGAGAAATTTTATTTTCAATTGTGAAAATTTGTAATCTTAAATTCAGAACAGTGTATCTCTAAATGTCTAAGTTCTATCACTTCAATGTAACTTCTTGATGACATGTAATCAAGCATGTATTAATCAAAGCAGAACTGAAACGTGTCAGCAACCTAAAACAAAAGCAAAATATTTTTGACTGCGCGCATGCAGTGATGCCATGAGAAATACAACAGTTTGCTGAAAGCACGCAAGTTGTCACGTTGGCACGATTTTAAACAAGCAAGGCTAAATGAGGCACAATATGACATTTTGGAGTTCAAGTTAGGAGTAAACATGCCACAACAATCAACGGTCTTGTCAAAGAGCTACAAAAATAATTAATTCCCCCTCCAGAGCAACTTCTAGGGAAAGAATAGTTAGTATATTAGCTGTCTGGGAAAAAATTAATATGCAGATATGAAAGGGGAGAATGTTTGGGTCATACAAAAAAGAAACATCAAAAGGAGATGTAGTTTGTTGAATCTGTTTTTTTGAACAGCTTACCATAATTTCCATTTAAGCCTGTTTTATAATCAAGTATATTCCACCAGCAGGTTATATAGATGAAACCAGTTTGAATATAAAATATGTTCTTGACTATTTGGCAAATTCTTCCAGTATTTTCTTTGATCTGTTTGATTTATTCTGAAACTGTAGTAAATATACATAAGTGTATATCAAATATTGCTGTGTATAACAGCAGATTTTTTTTTAAAATGGTAGTTTTCTATGTAGTTGTTGCAAGATCTTTAAAATAGGACGTTATATTTCTGTATATTTTGCATTGGCATCATAGTGAATACAGTGATTTTAATTTCCTCCTTGAGTTATCATCTGAAAACAGCAACAAGACCTACTTATGGGAACTTTCCCATCAGAAGTGTTTGAACAGGAAGCAGAACGCTGTCAGATACCGTCAACGACTTCTCTGTAAATTGGCAGACTGACTTTGGCAGGCAGGGTTGTAGGAAGACTGCCTTTCTTGGCCAGTGACAGGTGCTGAGGGTCTGAGTCCTTCCTGTAGCACTCCACCGTCACGTTATTTTGTTAAAGGGTTTATTGTGAAACATCAAAAGGCTTCTGTTTCATACAAAAAGCGGCTCCTGAATTTAAGGAATTTAAGAGAATCTGAAAATAAATCTGTAAACCTCATTCAGAGAAGTTTTTAGCAAAACTTTACATTATGACAGTAAGGACTACAATGCTGGGCACTGACATGGAGACGTCTTTCTTTTACAGAGCTTTTGGGGGTCACTTAGGAAATGTGCCACCTAATTTAAGGAGCGACTTTGGGATGAATCTGGACTGCAAATAAATACCATGTTCATAAGCAGATGCTAAGTTTAGTAAGAAGACTTTGCCACTTTTTTGACTTTTTAGCTGTGCCGTTGGTCTCTCCTTGTCCAGACAAACGTGATGGCAGTCTGCATTCCTCGTTATGCTGAGATCATGCCATGTGTCTGTCTGGTCATTTCTCAGCAACTGTTCAGCCTTTTGCTTGGTTTCAGACAAATTCAATGGTCAAATGGCTGATGGTTTGTGTGAGTTTGTGAAAGGCTCCCAAAGAGAAGAGGGAGAGAATGGATAAAAGCTTACCCGGATAAAAGCATATGATAAAGCAAGGTCATGAATTCACTGCTTCTGGGATTATCAGGGATCTGCATGCAATATTGTCTGCCAAAGTTGTAGCTACAGAACCCCAAATTTCATCTGTTCTGTACTTGTTTTCTGCCACATTTCACTGTTGCTTTTCTATCAAACTGTTTGTTGCCAGGTTTTCCTTTGGTTTCTTTTACATTGAAAAACTTCATCTCAAAACTGTCTTCTAAAATATCTGCATGTTCTTCTCCTTAATTGCTGACGAAGGCCTTGGTAAAATTCAGGCTATAATAGGAGATGCTGTGACCTCATTTCTGAGATTTCAAGAGAGTTTTTTTTGGCAGGGTGGTGGTGTATCTTTTGTAACAGATATTACCAAGGGGCAATGCAAAGTATGTATGTGGTACTGTTTGGGCTGGAGAAAGGGAGATGCATATTAACGTGATTACTTGCAGGACGAAAGATGGTGAGGTATTTAAACTGGTTCTGGCTTTGGACCAAAGTGAAAAAATAATGGGCTGTAGTGTTGTTGGCTTTGTTTGATGAACTGCTCAGTGAATGTTCGTCAACTGAAGAATAAACATTCTTGATACAGCTGTTGAGAGGAAAGAAAAAACATTGCAGCACATTGTAACTTGGAGGCGTTAAGCATTCATTTAATCAGCATGTTAATCATTAGCTTTGGTTTTGTCTTTTAAGTTCTGGAGTGAGGCAATGCTCTTCACAAAAGGAAGTTTAAGAATGTGAGGTGGTCAAATCAGAGGCTTAATTACAGAGCAGGTTTTGGTTCAGTAACTCTGTGGTGTATTGCAAAGGGCTAAAGACTATGAAGCTTTGCCTGACTTTTCTAAATTTAGATCTAGGTACCGTATTTCATTGCAATGCCTGCAACTTTCTGTTGCCTTTACATCAACAGGATCCCTCTGCACACAAAGGGCATTATGGGCAGCTGTTATGGCCACAGAGATACGTGGCTATGTGACTAAAGGACATAATGAGGATAGGTGCATTGAAAATACCAGTGGATGAAGAAATAGTTGAATATTTTATTAAGAAGTTTGTGGTGAATGCAAAGCATATAGCACAAGTAAATATTTTTTTTCTAGCCATTGCTGCAGTACTCTTCTGGGTATATTAGCGGTAATCATCCTAACTGAGTAGCACTTTGCAGGGAAGGGTATGATGGTGTGTGGGGTGTTTGTTTGCCCTTTGACATATTATTCTTGTATACTTGTAATGCGAATTTTTTGTAAGTGAGACATATAAGTTGTGATTGAAATAGGCGATAAAATATCTGGGGGATGCTTAGGGAAAAGGCATTTTAACTGCAGAATGAGGGGAAGAAACTTTGAAGAAGAGGCTCATTTCTTATCTAAATGTGGGATGATGTCTTGTTGAATAAAATATTGAATCATACAAACTGTTGGCTTTTCTTGGTAGTTTGAAGCTTCAGCTATTGCTACAGAGGATTATTAAATTCTTTTTCTGTTCTTATAACTTTATTATGTTTTGAAGAGAGTTAGTGTTGATGGAGTTGGTAGACATCTCTCGACTACAGTACCCTGTATTATCTTTCCAATATTGAATTACTTTTATTAGTTTTTATTATTATTTGGTTAAGGTAGCACAAAAATTCTTAACTAAGTTCTGACTAGTCTGGCCTGTGCATTCATTTATCTGATTTGGTGAATCAAACTTAAGAAAAAGAGAAGTTATTTTGTACTATAAAGTTATTTGTACTGAAATTTGTACTTGGCTACTGCAGATGTGATAGAATAGTACCGATAATGTGCAACTTTAGCCAGTTACAAAATAGGGTGAAGATGTACAGACTTTTCTCTTTATAAATATCTCATTTTTTTGTGAGTAGTGAAAGTTAGTTTTTAGTACGTTACAAAAAGGGTACACAGTTAGCACTGGCAATTAAATTTAAGAAAGGATCAGAACTGACCAATTTAATAATGGCTGGAAATGAATATCAAATCTCCTACCCCCTGCCCAAAGCTTTTGAAGTATCTGTGAAGAGAGTGTTGGCAGAGATGCATTGTATATGCAACATGGAGCTTTTTGAGGTGAACGCTGCCTGTTAGGTTAGCATCAAAGTATTTTTTATTTAGAAACTGTTTAAAACGCTACCTGAGAGACTGATGTGTATTTAAAAGAAAAGGACCAGTGAAAGCCATTTGGGTGGCAGGTTTCAGGATCATGAAATTTTGTGTGGAGTAAGGAGAGTTCCCTTGTGTTGCACAACTGGCCTGTTGTGCTGCAGATTTTAGACACTCAGTGGAACCACAATTCTTCCTGCAAGGGCAAAGGACTTCTAGAAATGTGACATGGAGTCACATCATTGGTATCAGAAAGCCTAATAATGCTTAGATATTTTGGAACAGCAGTAAACTTGGAGATGATTTTGTTTAACATGAATTCCCAGAGTACTGCTGTTCTGGATATGCGAGTCCTAAAAACCTGAAAGCATAAGTTGGTTTTTGATGCCCCCCCTAATCCCTGGTATCAAAATTGGCCTTCCTTACAGTACCCTGCACTGAGCTTTAAGAACTGGAGTCCTAAGGCCAGGATGCTTTCAGCTACCCAGCCAGTGTTGTTTCGTATACGTTATAACCAGATAATAATAATTGAACTGAATAAAAGTCTTTTAATGGCAAAGAACAGTCTTTTTTTTTGTGAAGGAGGAAGACTGATATCCATGAGATTTGTTAAGATGACTGAGAGGGGATAAATAGGCACAGATCTGTCAAACCAAAATATTGAATTTTTTAATTGACACTTTTGTAATTTTGCATGTGTCTAGGTCCTGTGTGAAATTCTCGGAGTAGCTTGAGTCTATGGAAAGTTTAAAATGGTAATAACAAGGTTGTGTGGTTTTTTTTTTTTTTTTTTTTTTAAACGAATGCGTTAGTAAAAAACTCCCCTGGATAATGACATTTTCATGAAAGGCCACTGTAAAATGGACACTGAAGAGAGCAGTTTCTACTAAAAGAAGTAACTTTGGTTTCGTTTAGGCCAATGGTCCCCATACTGAAGTGATATACCACTGGTGGTAAGTGAACTACTTTACATTGATGCGGTGTGGCGGTGGCTGGAGCGAGGTTCCCTCCTATGCCACGGGGCAGTGCCACAGCAGCTCCCACGAGCCGCCCGCTGGTCCCGGCTTTCCACTTCTTCCTCTCAACACCCAGAAGGCAGCAGGCATGAGGCCAGGAGTCCAAGGTTGGTGGCGGTGGATGTGTTTTGCCATGTGGCAGAATGAAGGGCTCTGGTTTTGACTGGGGGGTGGTTGGGAGGAAGGTGGAGGTGGGTGCCTGCCATATCCCCTATACGCAGGCTAAGATAAGGGAGGACATGGAGGTAAAGTCCCAGCTGGGGCTTCGAAATACTGATACTGTTGTTGATTCCAGCTGCTCTTGAGTCTGCTGAGCTGAGTTGTTTTTTCCTTCCAGTAGTTCATTTGTGTAGTAATATACAACTCTTCACGTTTTGTTTTTAACCTGAGTGGCTATTCATTACCCATGACACAAAGCAGGATAGCATAATAATGCGAAAATGTGTACAATTTACCCAGTGCGTGTGAAAGCAAGAATGTGTATGACACCAAAACACTGAGGATTGACAAAATATAGAATCTGTGCTATTTTATGGCTTGTATTTGAGTCAGTTACCTTAGCAGCAGAACAACTTCTGCAAAAAATGGGCTGGAACTGAGAAATCTCTTGTGTGCATTATGGATACTAGTTTCCATTTCAGGGCTATACAAAACTTTACTAATTTTAAAGGAGAATCCTAGGTTTTTTTTCCCATATGGGAAACAGATCCAGTATGTGTTGGAGGTGATGAGTCAAACGCAGGCAATGTTGCTTTGAGAGTCCACTCATTGGAAGAATCCCTTTGCATTAGTGTGCTATTTCTGACTCTCACTTATTCAGTATTTCTTTTCAGTCTGTATTGGGCTTGCCTGTGGAGACGTGTCCTAATGTAAGTAGGATATAATCCATTAAGGACTTAAAAGTAGGGTCAAAAGTTAAGACTGGCATTGGGAACAGACCCGGGAAGCTATGGCAAGAAAGTTAGTGTTGCCCTCGTTCTGCTTGTGGTCACCTAAACAAAAGATAAAATGTACTTGAAGCTTTTATCAGTGCGAGTACATCCTTGTTTGGGAAAGAAGCAAAAAGACACTCACTGAACTGAAAAAAACCAACCAAACCAACCTACCACTTTACAGGACAATGCTATATATACTTTATATAGCAGGTGTCACAAGAAACTGCCAGGCTATGCTGTGGGCTAGATGACACCAGTGGCAAAGAAGTAGGGGTAAGCCTTCCTGATAGCTAGTTGGCAGGTTCACCCTTCTGAATACATTTACTTTGTGTTCTAACTGTGGTGGGTTTTAGGCCAATTTCTTGGACATTCAGCCTGCTGCACCTAAATAGTTATGTCCCTCAGCCATGGGTATTTAAAAAGAATAATTTACTGATAGTATTAACAGTAACAGCAGTTGAGGGCAGGGTATACAAGTTGTCACTGACCTCTCCTGGGTTATTGTGTTGATAAAGGCACATGTGGTTTTGAATGAATTTGGAAGATAAAAGGGCATAATATAGATTCTTGAAGATGAAGGCTTGGCTCAGTGAGGAACAACTTTTTTTTTTTTTTTTTTTTTTGTCTGTTAAAGAAAATACTGATCTCTCTGTTATCTTGGAAGCTATGGAGGAAAAACTACAAAAAAAAGTCTCACCTCCAGTATCTGTTCACACTCATTTCCACAAACTCTCCTGTTGAGAATCATAGCTGAATGTTGGAAGAAGAGCCTTTTCTCATTCAGCTGGGTGGTTACATCACTGAAGTTCACATGACCTTTGAGCACCATTTACTGGGATCTGTCTTCATCTTGCGCTTTGGAAAGCCTCTGCAGAGATTTCTGGAAATGCTGACAAAGCAAAAATATTTTGGAGCCTGTGCTTTGGTGGAACTTGGGAAGAAACTCAGGGAGCAAGTAAGATGGTGCCCAGTTCAAAAGTCAAACCCTCTGGAGCTGTGTGACTTCTACCTTTAGCTCTTCTAAGGGACTGCTGTCGTAGCAGTTCTGAAAGGAAGCCACTGAATAGTTTCTAATTCCTTCCAGAGTTGTATTTAATAGATGATCTTCTCCACAAATGTTAATTTATTGCTTGTCCAGCACTTTGAATAGGAGAGCAGTAAAATAAATTTAAACATTATCATGAAGTGCTTGGAAGAGTTGCACTAATGCCAGGGTCTAATGCTGCATTTGTTATATATTGCATTATAGAGCATTATATTGTATTGCAGTATATCCTTGCTGTTTGAGGCAGTGAGTATTTGTATCGATGATGATTCTTGTGGCCAAGTTTTGCCCTTTGAATCTTTCAGTTTAGAAATAATAATGGTTGGGTGCATCATAAGTTATTGCTCTCTAGCATAAAGTCATGTATCTTGTGGAAAATGGGCATTTTTCAGCATGACAACAGTATTTAATCTCAGAATGTTGGCTTCAGAAGCACAGAAAAACCCCATGCAGCAGAATTTTGGCGCAGTTTGGTGCAAGGAGCAATCTCTCCTGTCTTCTGCCTCTTACTCTCCAGTTGGCTGCAAACTCTCACAACACCAAGCACCTGTGTTGTGGAGACCGCTCTTTGGCAAGGAAAGCTGCCTGCTCTCACCCATATAATTGTCAAGTCCCATGGCTGGGCCTATGCCATGGGACTCCAGACCTTTCCTGGATCTGGAATTCAAGGTGCCCAGGCACTCTGGTCTGTCACTTACCCTGCCATCTCTTCAACTTTGCATCCTGCGATCCTGTCACAAAAGACAAAGGCTCAGAGTTAGGAACCTGCTCAGGTGAAGGAGGACAATCTCAGGTGTTTCCACTCACTCCTTAATTTAAAGAATCCCCTCTCATCCTACCCTTACTACTGCTGCACAAGGAAGAGGAGGGGGATAATCTGTTTTCCATGTCCGTTTCATTTAAATGGTAAGATAATGTAACCCTGTATCTATGCAGTGGAATAGGTTGTGGTGAGGGATACCATGGAGTCTCTGTGCCCGGAGGATTTTAAGGAGAGTTGTTTGTCAGAAACAGTCTGGGTGGTCATATTGCAGTTCTGAAGCAAGGGATGAACCAGGTAATGTCTTGAGCTTTCTTCAAAGCCCATGTTTTGGGATGCTGTATTTTTGTATTGCAGCAAAGCCAGCGTCTGCTTATCAAAGTCAGATTTGCACTGTAATCTTTCTGAAAAGAAACAGTGCATTGATAAGAATTAAAAAATTATCTAGAGAATATTTTTAATGAGCTCTCTCCCTTGCAGGATTTAATTTTATAAATGTCTATTTTACATTTTACTGCAATACGGGTAACCTGACATGAAAGGGAAATTTAACCATTTGTTTGGTTTTTCCTTCCTTTCTTTTCTTGCTTGTGTATTTTTTTTTCCCCTCTTGCTTGAGACCATTCAAAAGCTAATTCATAGCATACCGTAAGGGAAGTAAAAGAATGAACAAAATGATTAATGTGGAGGAAGACTCTGAATTCAAGTGATGTTAGAGAGAAATCTGTGGCTGAGAACTGAGCCTGTTTCCAGGAGGATTTGTGCTAACTGGGCAACCTGCTCCGTACTCCTTTCAAAAGCGTACCTTTGCTGACGCTCTGGGAGGCCACACGTGCACCTAGCAGCAGTCGTCCTCACTGGCTTCTCACTCGCACACTTGCAACAGCCACTCTTCCTATTAGCCCGGGTCCAGGTATTGATTTGCAGATACAGATTTCATGCCAGCTCTTCTTTTTCTGCTGTGAGTTTCTTCCCCTTCCAAAGCACTGGGATAGTCTGATATTAGAGTATGATGAATGTGTCTTACTGTTGTTGGTTGAGCAGAAGAGCTTGTATTTTCTTCATTTTAAAGATTGTGTTCCTGCTACTCTGTTAGTACCAGAACAGTATTTTTTTCTTGTCTTTCAAGTTTATTTTAGGAGTTGAAATCACACATAAAACCAGCAAGCAAAACAAATAGGCAAAACCCCCTAAATTCTTTTCATGGCTAAATGAGAATGGAATTATTTTCAAGAGGTAATATTATTTCTCAAGCCTGCTTTAATTAGTGTACTTCAATTTGGTTGATTTTTTTTTATTATTATTATTGTAATCTATTTCAAGTAGACCTTTTTTATTTTATTGTTTTTAAAGCATACTTGCAAAATAGGGTATTGTCGTGGTTTAACCCCAGCTGGCAACCAGGTGCCACGCAGCCACTCTCTCACTTCTCCCATGGTGGGACGGGGGAGAGAATCGGAACAGTAAATGTGAGAACTTGTGGGTTGAGATACAGACAGTTTAATAGGTAAAGCAAAAGCTGCTCACGCAAGCAAAGCAAAACAAGGAATTCATTCGCTGTTTCCCATCGGCAGGCAGGTGTTCAGCCATCTCCAGGAAAGCAGGGCTCCATCACATGTAATGGTTTCTTGGGAAGACAAATGCCATAACTCTAAATGTCCCCCTCTTCCTTTTTCTTCCCCCAGCTTTCTATGCTGAGCATGACGCCACATGTGATGGAATATCCTTTTGGCCAGTTTGGCCAGCTGTGTCCCCTCCCAGCTTCCTGGGCGCCCCTCGCCTTCTTGTTGTCAGGCCAGTATGAGAAGCTGAAAAGTCCCTGACTGCTCAGTAACAACTGAAATATTAGTGTGTTATCAACTTTATTCTCATCCTACATCCAAAACATAGCACTATACCAGCTGCTAGTAAGAGAATTAACTCTATCCCAGCTGAAACCAGGTCAGGTATACACAAATGCAGTCTTCCATCTTACCTGTAAGAAAGCACCATAAATCAAAAGATGTCTTCGGTTTTGGGCCCTCTGACCACTAGTTCACTGAGTTGTGCTTAGGGGATATAAAAGCACAGTTAATGTATTATTATGAACAATATCTTATTTCCAATTAGCTACCTAAAGACATACAGAAAGAATATGTACGATGGGTATTGTATTTTTTTAGAAAAGCAATATATAAGCATGTATCTGATGTACACACAGAACTTTGAAAAAAAATTTTTTTAATGCTAAGTTGCAACAATAGATTGGATTGTGGTAAAACAAAAACATTATTTTTGGAAAAAGTGTCTGTTATTCGTTGTTTTTAGTAGCTTTAATCCTGAGGTTAAATATTATAGGTATATTACAAATACTGTAAGTATAAAATGAGAAACAGTAGGTAGGTATGGCAATAGTGGAAGCAGAAAAATAATGACAAGGAGGCTAAGAGTTGAATACTGTGTGTCTTAAATGGACAGCAGGCTGTCCAAAGAAGTGTTAGAGAAGTAGAGCTTAGACAGTAAACCGAACTTTTACACTGTAGGAATCAGTATCACCTGAAATCTGTTTGTAGCCAATGGAGAGGAATAGTCCCTTCTAAGACATGACTCTTCCAATCTATATTGGATATCTAGAAGTGCCTCTCTGTTAATTATTGATGGAGTCTAGATGACTAGCCTCATATGTAGACACATATAGTGTAGATGTCTGTGTTTGATTAGGTGAATCTAGTGAGATGAGCCCCCTGCCTGAGGGGATCCTCACAACAAGGTCACAGACGGAAGTCTTAGGCAGAATGGAAATTTGCTTGCAAATGCAAGTTGTGAAGAGAGAGCTGGGGGGGGGAAAGGGGCCAAAGATGGAGCGTTGTTAGATTGCCACAAGAAAGTGGAAGCTGCGTGGGGAGAAACTCCTGGATGGTGCATCAACAGTGTGGTTAGAGGGTGAGGCAGGTTAAAAACAAACCAGCCAAGGAGGTGGTTCCAAAAGCAAAATCAGATGTTACAAACTCTAGATGATTGCAAGATTGGGAATCAAGCATGATTTAATTGTTCATCGTTGATTATGACCCCAAATCTTTGGGAAAACATCCTCCCATTCTAGGCTGCACTCCCATTAGGTCTTCTCATAAACAGATTAGAAAAATACTCCCACGATTACTTCCACAGCTAGAACATAATGGACAGTTTCAGTCACAACATTTGATTCTTTGGTTTTTGATAGAGGCTGTGAAAAATAGAGGGAACTAGAGATATATCTAGTGGATATAATCAAGCATTTCCAACTGGAGGAACCAGTTAAAAAATTCTAGACTTCAGCCGTAAAAATGGAATTGAAACTGTAGTGACCATCAAACAATCCGATGCTAAAAAAGAAATTTTGCTAGTGTTAAAAATCTATTATAAATTGTGTGTGATGTTTTGTGGAGGCACTAAGAACGTAAAAATAGATGAATTTCAGTTGGTTTTAAATTTCAAACGTGTTGCACAACTGCTGGGCAAGATGGTAGGGCTTTTCAGTATTCCAGGAGCTGGGACTCTATGGCTATTCTGCATATTGGAAGAAAAATCAAATAACGAAAAAAAAAAATAAATCCAAACCCCAACCCAACCAGATTCACTTCTCTGTGACCTGACTCTGGGAATATGAGAGAAACTGTGAGAAATTGATGGTCCCTCTTCCTCTTTTCACCAGACTTGCAGTCAACAGAAAAAGGGTTTATTTGAAAAAAACCACACTGAAATTAATTGAAGTGCTTCAAAAAGCAGTAAGATACTGTATGAAATTCATGATAAGGCTTCAGTAATTCTCTGTATAGGAAGCAGTCATAATCCTGAAAAGTTTTGTGTTTTTTTTTAATTTTTTTTTAAGAATAACTCTATAGTCACTTATATTTGGTATTCAAGAAAAAAATAAGTCCTTGGAAAATTTTGCCAGAAGTGTGACACAAGATAAAACACTGATTAGTCTTTTGATTTGTTAAAAATGTCTATATAAATATAGTGGGTGTTTTTTTTTAAACCTGAATTCTTTGATTCTAGAAGGGAAGCAAATATGTTATTCTACATACAGTAGGCCTTTGATGCTGTCTTGCTGACAGAGACTGTAATTTTCCCCTGTACGGAACTTGGTATAGATTTTTCCAAATTGGGCAACATATGCTGTATTACACTCTTCAAGTTCACTTTGCAACCAAGATAATATTGTGCAGCAGCATTCCTTGGTAAAAAGCAAGGGTAGGGGATAAGATCCAATGATTATTGTTTAGGAAGGAGTGTCAGGACTGATTAGTATCTCATTCAGGTTCAGTAACTGCTGGGCTTCCCAGGGCCGCTTGTGCTGGGTTGCTATCGACTTCAACTCCTTCCCCTGTTGCTGGGGAAGGTCAGTAATAGCTTGTTGCAGGAAGTACCTTGCTTGTTTTTTCTCCTTGATGTAGAAACCTGAGCAGAGAATCCCAGTTTTATACTACCTTGCCAATATTTGTCTTATTTACACATGAACTCTGAAGTGTTTGTTACACTAAGAAAACATGAACTGAAAACCCATGCCTTTCCCCTGTTACCTCATAGTTCTAGGTATAGATTCTAGGAATGTGTGCTTGAGTTAGCGTCTTTTTGGGCATTTTTGATTTGATGTATCTTTGTCTGTTGTGAGAAGTTTATGGAACACACTAGCATTTTATGTAATCAAGATTAGTCAACTTTAAAATATCACCCCTCCTGATCACAGTAATACTTCCACTTACTTTGTGTGCAATAACTCTGCAGCTAGGCTGTCAACAGGTATAAAAAGAATTTTTAAACATTTAAATATTCTTTTTAATATTTCCATCTAACAGCAAGTCTCCAAAGTTCAGTGTCATGCTTGAAACAAAAATCACCAAGTGAACTTAAGACATAAATATTTTTTAGCTTTTACTATATTTTTCACATGTGAAATATAAATATCACTAGTGCCCAGGAACAGAGGACTCAAGTTGGCTGAGGTTGGGAGAACTCCTCCATCTTGCTGTACTTTAATAATCTATATGCATGTGGAAATGCTGAAAATGCTAAAGGATGTTTGGGTGTACTCTTTCTCAAACCGTATTTTTCTGTGTCTCCAATGCAGTAGTGAAAATCTGGGTGAGAGTAGTTTCAGGTTTCATTTACCAGTGTAGTTATTTACTTGTCTCTCAATGGTTGTGAAGATTCTCATTAACTAAATATCTGTTTCTGTCCATAAGTAATAATTTTCAAATGTCTCATAGCATCTCCCAGCATCTTCAATGCTCTCATTTCCAGGCTTTAACGAGGGAAGAACTAGATGCAGAGAGGTTGGGTAGGATAAACGATGGCCTGATGACAGTGGAAGAGGGAACTTGAATGGTCCTTGCAGTGATGTGGCATTACACAGGAGCCTCTGATCTGCTGGGAACTTCTTAAAAAGCCAGGTGGTATCCATCGGTTGGTGTGAGGCATCCCCTTCCAAGGGGTTCCATGGAGAGGTGGTGGGTTATGGCTTTCCTTCACCTTGTCTTGCATAGGCTGTTTCCAAAGGTCATTGCTGAATCTTCTTTTATATATGCTGTCTCAGCTCTTACAGAATGTGATGGGTCACCCTTTGGAGGTGCCTGTCTTTATCCATTGATGTGTAGAGGCAGCCTTGTGAGTGCCTTGTTACTATCTCTTAAATGAGATACTTGATTCAGATTCCACCCTGACTGTGACAAATTGATTGCAGTCTGTTTGTTCCTTTTTGGAGTAAAGTCTGATTTGTATCACCTTACAACTAATTTATCTGTTCCTGTTTCAGTCCATTGATAAAACTTATTGTACCACTAGTGATGCTTAGGTTACCATTCAGGAGATTACACGCGGGCCTTGAAAACCCTATTGGAAGGGAAAACCCTGTTGGACATAGCTCAGCTATTACCAGAAGATTGTTCGGTTGTTCAATGAAACTTGACCCAGTGTCAGATTTTTGGTTAGAGATCACAAAGAAAGAAACAAAATGGAAAAATGAATAAATAAATCCCATATACTTGTGTACTTCACTGGGTGAAGAAAATTCTGTTAACTTTAAGTTTCTCAACACTTGTATTTTTTTACTCCTTTGCCAAGTTTGACGGTGAAATTGGTAAGGAGTTTCAGAAATCCATGCAATGTTTTTGGGTAGAGCATAGCTATGTTCTTGAGGCCATATTGCAGACCAAAGGGGAAACTGTCTTCACACCCAAACGCGTGCATTGGTGGCATTTAACTCAGACAGATGGACATTTTTACTGAGGTGTTTGTGTAATTTGTTCAGGGTTGTTCATTTTAGCTAGTGCCCCATTGGTAATTTTACTGTGGTTCACATAGCAGGAGGCAGCATGCCAACTTCCAGGCTGGCCAGGACATTGTCTTTTTGACTGGAGGCTGCAGACCGTCCCTTGAGTGGATCAATTTACCACAGGTCCCATCAGCAAAACCTATTAAGCTTTCACTGAAGAAAGCATAAGCAATACACATGCTTTAAGGTTGTCTCTATGAAAACACACAGCTATTGGTGATTGTTTTAGATATCAGCATTGGGGATCTGTTGGCAAAATCTTAACTTTGTATAGCTGTTGGCTGTAGGCTATGGCGATGTAAATTGTTATTTCTTTTCATTGACCTTAAGAAGTGTTAGTGATTTATTCCATATAGTGATGTCTGGACAGTAAACTAAGAGCCCATTATGTGATGCCTCCTCTGGAGAGGAGAGAGCCCACGCTTCAGCTCAGCAACAAACTGACAGGTACTATTTACTGTGGGGGCAGAACATCGCTGTATTTGCAATTTGGCTTCACACCGTTTAAAGAGAATAATCGGTTATCACCAAAGTAATAATCTAAAAGTAAAGAAAAAACAAAACCAAAACAAAAAAACAAGAACCCCACCAAACCCAAACAAAGAAGCTCTGTATATTAATTTACTGTCTTTCTGTGTAGCTGCTGCCCAGTGAATAACTAGTCAATAACCATTTTCCATATTCTGACTCCCATTATGTGATTGTCTGAATATCAGCTTTTCACAATTTCACTTATTACAGTTTTCTCTCTGTCTTTTTCTCTTTTCTTGTTGTGCTCAGCCAACAGTCACGTGCTGGCGATGACACACTTTCTTCTAGCTACTGCTTCAGCGCTGCTGTTTATTAAAGATGATGATCGTGCCCTCCTCCGTGTTTCCTTCCCTGCAAATCTTTCTGATTGCAGTCGTGAGGGAGTAATTTTCCCTGCTATGCAGTTACTGTAGTTGTGATTTCTAACCTAATCGATATCTCAAGAGTTTTTTAAAGTTTAGCAGGCTCTGGATGGTAGGCCCACAGAATGCTGAGTCATTTTCCCTGAGCCGCAATAAAATGTCGTTTTTTGTTGCTTCTGACTTCTTTTCTTCCTCACACTGTTTGGTATCTTTTTTCCTTTATCACTTCGTATTTACAAAACTCTGCATATGTGTTTGTGTGTGTGTATATGTATTTTATTTTCTTGACCTGACTGCCCCTGCCTCCTTTATTTTCTTTCCCACTTTATTTTCATTTTTTGTTACAGAGTTCTACAGTGACGCTGTTTGTGTGCTGCTGGTAATGTTGCCTGTCCCTGGTGATGGCTTTTGCAGGTTTGCTGTTGTCCACCTGCAGAAGTCAGGCTCTTTACTCAGAGCTGTGAACTGTGTTTAAAAAAAACAATTAAAAAAGGTAGTAAAAGCCTTTACAGAGCAGTGAACGGTCACCTTGCTCAGGATATGTGGTCACTAAAAAGTCCAGATTGAGCAGCTTTGCAATTCCATGCAGGATTTTTCTGAGAACCTTTGAATAAAATGCATCTGGTTTCTATGTTATCTTCTAAATGTGAAGTTCTTTACGTCTGATTTAATGCACTTGAATTATAAAGGGCACTCTACGTTCCTGAAGCTCAGCTAAGGTGGAGTCAGTGGGGAACCCTCCGATCGCATAGGAACATCTTGGATCTGTTCTTTTTTGTTTTAAACATATTTTAGCTAAATCAAACACAAAATGTAGCACTTGGACACCATATGGATTCATGATGTTTACGAGAAGCATTACAAGGGATATGAGATCCATAAATCAGGGAGTGGCTCCCATTGATCTGTAAAGTATATTCTCTTTCCCAGCGACAGAGATAGATAGTCATGTTCAAGTTTCTTGACATTTCAGGGCAGATCGTAGACAGCAAGCACGAGAGATTTGCTTGTACTTTGCTTGCATTTTGCGCTATGTGTTTCTAAAAGACCATCTTGTCCTCTTTTCTTCAGGACAGAGGTAGCAATGTGGAGTTTCTCTTCTAACTTTGTTGACCCGTTTTCCATTTCTGTTACTGTGTCAGTTAATAGCGCATTGGCAGGAAAGAAAATAGTTTATGCCCTATTCTCCAGCAGCTCTCCTCCACTTCCTTCAGTTAGGAAACACTATTTTTTTGAGACCCTCCTTTTTCTCAACCTCTCTGTCTTTTTTTTTTTTTTTTTTTTCCCTGAGATACAACTGCGTACTTTATCATAGTACTAGCCTTTTTCCCCCATCCGTATTTCCTTGCATGCTCTCAATTCAGATGGATCTGCCTCTCAATGAAAGGTTAGTTTTTTTAATCTATGTGAAATCTGTCTTTTAAAAACAGACAAAGCTCAAATTGAACTGATCAACTCAAATGAAAGGAAATGGAAAACATGAAACTGCTTTAACTCAAAACTTGTATCTAAGGCTAATATGTATTAAGTCACATTTGTCAAGAGTGTGCATCTCTGAGTTGCATCCATTAACTGGGTCCATGATTTCAGAATAACTGGAAAAATAAAAAGTAATTGGTGGAACTTAAGGTTACAACATTGACCAAAGATGGGAAATAATTTTGCATTTGCTGTTCTGGCTGCATATACAGGTTTTACATTAGAAAGTGGTGCTTTGTTTAAATTTCTGCTGCATGACTATTTTCTGTCTCGGCAGAGGTCAATAAATACAAAGTTATGAAAATTTCGTCTTTTAATTAAAAGAGGTCTGTGATCCACATTCAAAACAGTATAACTGAAGAAGTCTTTCAATTAAGTAGCTAATTGTTTTAACTGCTCACTGTCTTAATCTTTGAATTATTGCTTATTTCTAACATTTTGCCCTTTGGTGGCACCTTGGGTGTGTGTCACAGGGAATAAATAAGGTGCTGTGCAGATATCTGATGGTTTAGGCTGTCAGACTCTGGTACCACGAGGTCTTTCCTCAGGCAGTTATCTACAAAGGGGAAGTGAGAAGTCTTAACAGTCCTTCCCTTCTTTAAGCCAAGTTCAGCTGTTAGTGGGATGCAAAGCCGTGGGAAGCCACGCTGCGCTCCCACTGAAGTGTTTCTTGGAGCTATTCAGGACTGTGTTGCGGTCACATAGAGCACACAGTCCACTTTCATCTGCTGAGCCAGTTGTTCGCTTTCTTTCTGTTCCAGTGACAGCCCCTGCTGCTCATGTGCATCAGGACCAGCTGCTTCTTAGCCTGGGTCACCTTTGCTGCCTTCAAAGGCAATTGTGGCTTGAGTGCTTTTGGACTGGTGGGGATCTCAGTGGAGTATTTTGTAGTAGATGTATGTGCATGTGTATAGTGCAGCAGTGGTGTGAGTAAGGAATGTGCTATGAACAAGGACAGGGTAGGTTATTCAGAATCAGGGTAATGGTGATGTGGGAATACTTAGTTACAGTAGCCTGGAAAAACAGAAAAAATGGCCGTTACTTTACAGAGGACCTCGTAAATTTTTCCTGTATGCTCGGTCCCAGTTTTTATCAGCCCACCTCTGTGCACTGACAAGATTTCCACTGAGAGCTACCGAGCTGGCACATGAATGCATGAGTACTCTGTAGGACATTTACTGAACTTGTTTTTCATTACATAAAATCTGTTTTGTTCAACTTCACTCTGCCTACATGGATAAATTCTTACTGCTCACCTCATGAAGCCACAAGACAGCTGGGGTGTTCGCAGCTCCTAACTTCTGCACTTTGTGCTCAGCCTGGTTGTTGCATGCCCATCTTTGATGAAACTCAGGGAAAACCCTGCCGATGGCTACTGCACAGGCATGGTACGTTTCCTATTTTGATATATATTTCCTTTTCCAGTGTGCTGGGGTACAGTGTTAGCAGGTGCACTTACTCCACTTAGTTCAACAGGGAAGTAAGACTCAGATTTTACCAAAGGTCTACAGTTCTGCTGGGTGTGGACGCCATTGTTCACAACTTAAGAGCCACCCCAGTTCAAAGATATCTGTACAGAGCCTTACAAATGTGAATGGAAGCTACCATAGGGCTGTATGATAATTCAGACTGAAGGGACCTCAGGAGGTCCTGCTCAAAGTAGATTCAGCTGTGATCAATTAAGTTTTGAAAACATCATGGATGGAGCCTGTTTAACTTTGCATAGTCTTTTCTATTACTTGACTGACCTCATGGTGGAAGAGTTTCTTCTTATATCCAGTCTGAACCTCTCTTTTTCAATTTATGCACATTCTCTGTTGTGTTCCCACAAGGCACCACTGTGAAGAGCCTGGTTCTCTGTTCTTGATACTCCTTGCAGGAGTTCTTCAACTCCTTGCAAGTGTTGGAAGGTTGCTGTTAGGTCACTTCAAAACCATCTCTTCCCCAGGCTGAACAAGCCCTGTTCCGTTAGCCTGTTCTCACAGGGCAAGTGCTCAGCCACCTGACCATCTTGGTAGCCCTTGTTGCTCTCACTCCAGTTCATTGATCTTTCTGGTATTGGAAGCCCAGTGCTGGATGCAGTATTGTAGATGTGGTCTAATGAGTGCTAGACAGAAGGGGATAATCACTTCCCTCAGTCTGCTAGCTGTGTTCCTGTTAATACAGCCCCAGGCATCCTCCTGTGTAAGGAGAAGCTGCGTTGCCCCACGCAGGGTGTGAGCAGAGGGCTAAGGCTCTCTAACAACGCAAGGGTGTTTTAAACTGCAGCTTGAATTGTCATGCAAGTAGCAGGAGGCAGATGGCTGAGCCTTCTTCTCTAGTAGTGATCAGTATGCCACCGTGGTATGTCTCTTTCTGCCTCCATCTGTTGTCAGGCTGGTGGTGGAGTAACCTATGGTGGGACATATGCAAGGCTACCACTGTATGCAGCACCACATAGAGAAACTTGTACACATGCTTAGCTGTACTGATGTCCCTTTTTGCAAGAATTATTGTTGGAAACAGAACCTTTTTTCTGGCATGTCAGAGTCCTTGCTCATTTGTTGCTTCTTTCCCAACACTTTCAGCCAAGAAGCAATAGGCAGAGTTTTAAGGGTGGAGATTTGAGAAGAGGCCAATGACAGAAGAAAGGGACAAGAATTGAAAGGCACTGAGAGAGTTTGAGTTGTGTTTCCCTGGCGAGCTGCAGTGCTGGCCACTGGAAAGATTTTGCCTTGATCCCACTACTGGTTTTACTTTGATTGTGAGCATTTGCAGCTGTGTTTTCCTCGTTTACCTCACTTGGCAATTGTTGGCTTTGGGGAGAAAAAAAGCCTACATGATTTGTGTATGAGAGTCCTTGATAGCGGGAAATTTACCATCGAGGCATAACAGTGACAAGAAAGTAGAAACCATAACAAAATTCACTGTTTAAATGTTAAATTTACGTGTCTGTCTTTCTCATTTAGACTATTAATACAAAGGTAGGGTTTTGAACCCTATTTTCAGTTTCTATCCTGGCATCAGAGAACAAAGGTGGCAGCATCTCAGAAAGTCCAGGAGTTGTGAATTTGAGGGTAGGTACCTATAGCTGTCTCAGAAAAGCACATCATTATTATCATAATCCCTACCATTTTATCTGTTTATATGAGTAAATTGTGTAGTCTGATAGCTCTTAAGTGCATTGTATCATTATCATGCACATCAAATCAAACCATAAACATTTGTATAAGCAGTGGAAACTGTGAGAATGAGTCACTATTCTGTCCTTCAAATGAAGGTCTGGATTATTTGAGGTTTTCAAAAAATTGTAACGGACAATTAAATGGGGATTACACAGAAGGGAATTATTGATTCATTCTTAAATGTAAGTTAAGAAGAAAGAGGAATTTGTCTACCATTCCCATTGTCTACCATATGCCAGTCAATGAGGGTGAAAAAAGTAAAACGTTACCTTCCCTAGTTCTTGGAAAAGTTGGCCTCTAATGAAAAAAAAAAAAAAGGAAAAAAAGGATTAATTTGCAAATCTTGTTGTAAAGCATTTCAATGTTAATGATTTTCATTCTGTAAGGAAGATTAGTTTTATATAGAGATTTCTAATCCAAGTTTGTGGCTGTGTGTGCATGTTTATCTCAACTTTAGTATGGCTTTTGATAGTCTCTCATAACATCATCATAGAGAAGGTGATGAAGTATGGGCTAAATAAATGGACATTGAGGTGGACCAAAAATTGGCTGAATTGCCAGGCTCAAAGCATTGTGATCAGTGGCACAAAGTCCTGCTGGTGACCAGTCACTAGTGGTGTACCCCAAGAGTTGATACTGGGTCCAGTATTATTTAATGCTCTCATTAAGTATCTCGGTGATGGAACAGAGTGCACCCTGGGCAACTTTGCCGAAGACAGAAAACTGGGAAGAGTGGGCAGTACACTGGAGGGTTGTGCTGCCACCCAGAGGGATCTCGAAAGGCTGGAGAACTGGGATGACAGGAACCTCATGAAGTGCAATAAAGTGAAATGTCAGGTACTCCCCTGGGGGAGGAACAGCCTGTCAGCCATCAGCCTCCTGGGCTGTGCTATGAAGAGTATTGCCAGCAAGTCCAGGGAGGTGATCTTTTCCCTCTGCTCAGCCCACATCTGGAGTGCAGTACTAGAACGTACTGGAGTGAAGCAAAGGGCCACAAAGATGAATGCGAAGATGACTTTCCAGTGTGAGGGTGGCTGAACACAGGCACAGGTTGCCCAGAGTGGTTGCGGTGTGTTGGTGTGTCCGTCCTTGGAGATATTCAGAAGAGGACTGGGCACACTCCCAAGCGACCTGTTTTAGTTGGCTGTGCTTTGACAATTTTTAGAGGTCCTGTCCACCCTCAACTTTTCTGTGGTTCTGTGATTTAGAAACACAGAGTCAAGAAGGTTTAGGAAAGCCACAGGGAAGAACTTGTGCTGTTAAAATGTTGGAGCAGAAGTTGTTCTTAAAGTTTCTTCCTGGAGAACAGAGAGGATGGGGGTCCAGTGGTACAACAACTGTAGCTCGGACTCCTTTGCTTCATCTGTAGTAGCAAATTAAAGATTGGTATGAAACTCAGTTAACTACACTGTTAAATTGCTAAAATGGTGCCAGGCACATTTGCTTTAGCCTGTGCTAGTTACTCTCTCACAGGCAGGTCCTAGGTATGGCTTTGTCCATGGCCAAGCCAACTTCTGCTCTGCCCAGGCAGTTTGGATGTGGTGACCTTGCTTTGGACAGTAGGGAAGTTAAGCGGTATTGATGTGGGCTGCTCCATGCCAGTTCGCCTCAGTACCAGAGAGGCTTTTTAATTTACTAGCACAGATGTAGGCTTAAAGTCTGGGTGCCTGGATCCATAGCTGGCAACCAGAAGAAATGTATCTTCTGCCAAACCTCTAGCTCCCATCCTCATGAATCAGCTGTATTTTCAGGGCAGGACCTCATCAGTCTTTTATGACTGATAGGGAACCAGGACAATAGGCACTTTGTCTGAGCCAGAAGCCCCTGGAGACAGTGCTCCAAGTGTCAACTTCATTTATAAAAAATGGAGGAACCTTAAAAGACCTGAGAAGACATTAAAAGACATATTAAAAGACTTGAACAAAAAAAAAAGAGCTTAAAAACATAAAAGTATTTGCATGGGAAACTTAAATATATATATTTTAAATTCTGAACAGCAGCAATAGCAATGCTCCATTGTTCCATTTTATTTCTTATAGAGCAGAAATTCTGTTTTTTGAACAGCTGTGCTGACAGTATTCCCTCTACCTATTCTTCACAGTCTATCCAGCTTCCCATCAAAATAGAACATTTAGTCTTTCACTGGTGAGCAATGCACAACCTGTATGTTTTTAATAACTTGGATGAAGCCAGGTAATTCATCATGTCCTGGAGTTTTTTTTCAAAGACATCTTTTTATTCTGCAAAAATTATGTCTCCTGAAAATTGTTTTTTTTTCCAGGTACTTGTTCTGGATTCCTTTTACCATTTGTATTTGAGTGAAACTATGGATGTTCATCAAGTATGGAGTGTGGACAGCTGTTATCCAGATATTTTAGTTTTCATTTGGATAACATAGTTAGTGAACTTGGGCTATGGTGTGCAGAGGTTTTCCCTTGGCTTTTCTTGGACGCTGCTCTGCTCCAGAGATGCCTCAAGCTTTCTTGAGTGCGATCTTCCTCACCTTGATTTGAGTAGAAGTGATGGTGCTAAACACCTTGGAAATCTTCATCCGTGGGTTTGAAAATGCTAACAGACCTCCATCAGCCAAAGCCTCACGTGTACTGGTGCAGGAGGACAGATAGCATGGCAGAACTGAACTCTTCTGCAGACTTCAGCAATGTGTTTTAAGTTTTAAATGTGCTCTAAGTTTTTGCAGTTTTAAGCAGATGCTTAAGAGATGCTATAAGCACTTGGAAATGCGTTAGTTTGAATGCTGAAACTGTTTTTATTTTGTGTATTGGTTCTTGTGTTAGAAGTTATTTGTGGAAGGAACTCTATGCTGCTGTCTGGTAGTAGACTTCTTTCAGTGTAAACATCCATATGAAGCCCCCAGGAATAATCTCGATACAAGTAAGGAAGTATGATTATATATCCAAGAGACATTTGCAGCACAGTTCAGTTTTGGCAGAAGGCATATGGCTCTTTAAGCTTTAAAATATTGTTTTATTTTCTGAAATATACAGAAAATACAGAGTTTCTGGAATCTAAAAATTTTTTTAATGTAAATTACAACAGTTCCATAGAGGAAGCCATGTGCTTTACCAGTGACTCGATGCGAGTTGGCTGGCACTCAGGTGATTTTAGTCACTGAACTGCTTCAGAGGTTTCAGGCTTCTTCCTTACTAAGTTGCAAGAAATTAGTGGAAATTTTTTGTGTTTCTATGAACAGACAGGGTTGGCTGTCTCACTGTGTGCAAAGATTATCAGTATGTCTGTAGGGGGAAAAAAAAAATAATCTATCTCCCAGTAAAAAAGTTAGTGATTCTGTGGAAACAGAATTCAAGTTGCATATAGATAATGAAATAATTTTCGGGATGGCTTTTTCCTTCATTTTTATAAAATAAGTATTTTTTTCCTTTTTAAAAATAGTTTTATTAGTAATAATCTGTATGTAACTGGAATAATATTTGGAGAGAAGGTCACTAGCACTCTAGTGAAAATGCGGAACAAAATATCTTTTTGTCAAAAAACCCCCCAAACTTCAGTACAGCAGGTACAAATAGTTTGCTTTGCATTTCTTTATCTCTTACTCAAAGACTCATTCAGTTTTATTCCGAATGGATTCAGTTGCCCTCTGAGGGCACTGTCCATAGAGGATGTAGTTGATGGGTGTGTGGGAATGTAGTAAGAGGTGTAGAAGGGTCTCAGATAGTGACATCTGACAGATTTGTGGCCTGCAGCATTTAGGAATAAGGAGGAGAATTAGGAGATATTTTACTTTCTTTTTTTCATGATTATGAATACCCTCCCAGGTCTTCTGCGTTTGCGTGGTGTAAATGCTGTTTTAATGGCTAAGCCGTGTGATTTGAAGCACAAGCTTTCCCTTTCATCTTACGCATATCATGTCTTTTCACAATCAGTTCAGGGACTTCCTTTCTTTGCCATCTATCCCATAATTCACCTTTTTGCACCTGACCTAACAGCATGGCATTGCATCTGCTCTTACAGGCTGAATTTTTATGTAGCTCATGGAAATTAGTTTTTCTTCTGCATTTTGTTGTAGTTAAAATACTTGGTTTATGCTTTGGAAAGCTCATCTTTGTAAATTAGCTTAGGAATAGTCTGAATTCCTCTTACATGCTATCCAAGTAACATGGTTTTGTTTGTGACTATTTTCTATCTGAAAAGGTTTGTTGGTTAGGATATTGGCAGCCCTTCAGTAGCTGCTGTCCTGTTTCCAAGGAGGGAGATGGAAAAGGTTTCTTTGCCTTTTGACCTGAAGTTGTTGAGAGAAGCAGATCAACAGTGAGGTCTTCAGGAGTGAAAAGCCCAGATGTCATCAAGTTCTGCTTGTTTGAGTAACTTTCTCTGTGGAAGCTTGAGGAAGTGACCTCGGATGACATCCAGTGCAGTTGCTTTGGTCTCTGAAAGAATATTTGGTAGAATTTAGGGTCTGTGTCCAACAAAATGAGGAGAAAGTCCATGCTCTATCAGTTACCTAAAGCACATTAATTTGCCTGAGTCTTTGTTGAAAATACTAAGAGCTGTGACACCAACCCCTATACTTTAATAGGAAGATACATGGTGGTATAGTTTTGGGCAAGGAGAAAAAGAGAGAAAGCAAAGAGGGGAGAATATAGCCTTCATAGCAATACTGGTGGAGCGTTTAATTAGCAATGGCAACTGCACCTGATTCTACTTAAAATAATTAGCTGTCCATGAGGAGCAGAGAGCATAATGTATGCATAAATCCTGGAGGTGTTTGCAGGGTATTAGTGCAAATATGTTACCTGGTTGTTGCTTTTTCACGATAAATAAAAAAAAATTTTAAAAACCCTGTAGTTCAGTCTGATTACGTAGGCTTTAGAATCTGGCACTTAAAGGTGGGATCTTCTGTGAGGTACGACATCCAGCACCACAACTGTTGGTCATCGTGAGGGGCCTATGAAGTGTTAACATGCAACTATATTAAATTAATTTAACAATACATTGACTTTTGCCAAGGATTTACATTAAAAATTACAGTGTTTGCTTTTACATTCTCTTAACTTTTCAGTGGAACAGGCCAAACCTTTCTTTTACCTTTTCAGTAGAACAGGCTTTACTGAGAGCATTCTTCATTTGCAGGCAAAAGATGAATGTGTAATCCAGTAATTTTGTGTAGGTAAATGTTCTATAATATGAAATCTTATATGCTATACTAGCAGAAACTATCTCTTATAAAATGCTTGCATGGTATAACATTTTTTTTCTTATTCTATTAATACTAATTTTGTACAAGTGCATACATTAAAGGAGAGTTAATAAAACTGTACAGATGACAGCTGCTTAAAGTTTAAGTATGTGAACAAGCAACTAGTAAAATTTAGAAATATTAGAAATATTGTATTTAACGTAAAAATACAAATCCATGCTTTATCAAGATATTTATTTGCAGTATTAACTGATTTGAAACTTGTACCGTAATAAAAAAACCTGGAAACCCTTCCAAAGAGGAAATAATTTCTAAATAAATAAAATGTAAAAACGGTAGTAATAACAGGTCAAGTTCTTTATTTTTGAGGCTGAAAAAAAAGGAAATACTGAATATTTTTTGTATCAACCATGAGTTTGTCTATACTATTACTTGCCAACCCTATTAGAAATGTAAAAGCAGAATGGTGTCTCTGCCCTACTAATTTTGTCATTTTCCACTTGGCAAAAAGCTAGCTTTTCCTTTTTTTTTTCCTCTAGCACACATGTAAACATAACTCTGTTTAATTTACTTTTTTTTGCTGCTAGCTTGGAACTGCTGATGTTGGCACAGTTTTATAGGACAAATGCTTAACGCTGCAATTACAGTTAAAGAGGCAGCAATATTAAGACACTGGAGACAAGTTGTTTCCATCTCCCTTCTGCTCTCCTCCCCCAATTTTTTAATAGTGTCCAAATTACTTAAGTTACAATATCTGATGTCTACTACCATAGTTAGTTGCAGAAACAGTCTCTCTAAAGGGAGTAGTGCATAATGTAGATGGCTAAGCTCTCCAGGATGACACCTGTAGCTCCTGAGGAGGTCAGTCAGTTCTGTCTCGAGCTTAGTGGACTGAGCAGACTTGACAGATGTCTTTTGGCTTTTAGGGGTCTTAGATTTCCCACCCTCTTGATAGCCATCTAAATAGTATTTTTTGTGAGGTCAAAAACCCCTCTGATGTCTTTCTAGTACTTATTTCTCTTATGTCTTCCAGGTGGCTTATTAGTATCCCCTTAGTCCTATTTGCCATGTCTTTGAATGATAACTTTGGAATTCAGAAGCACCAATGAATTGTCTAATATAGCTTATAGGTTTGCAAAAGAAACAAAGAAAAGCAGAAAGATTAAAAAGCCAGTAAGCTTACACAGAAGAGTTAAGAAGTAGAAAACATGGAAGCTGGGAGCCAGAAATAAAATACAGTCCGTATTCAGTTTCCCAGGTTTTGGGCTTTTAACTAGTTTTCTTTCCTCAGTTTTAAGAGTTCAACAGCTGCACTCCAATTTCATTACAACTGCGATCTACTGATATATGGCCTAACAGTTTTTCAATGAATGAATGAGAGTTCCATTTCTTACAGAATCACAGAATGATAGGGTTGAAAGGGACCTCCGGAGATCATCTAGTCCGACCCCCCTGCCAGAGCAGGGTCACCCAGAGCAGGTTGCACAGGAACGCGTCCAGGCGGGTTTTGAATGTCTCCAGAGACAGAGACTCCACCACCTCTCTGGGCAGCAAATATTATTTCAGTCAATACTTTCTTGGAAGATAAGGACTTAATACAAGCAGTAAGCAGTAGATAATCAGTCTTTCTGGATCTCTGCTGTTATTGTAACAAATTTTTGACATTAAAAATTTTAGAATGAAAGTTCTGTTGTATTTCTTGCATTTGAAAAGCTGTCAGAGAAATAAAGGCATTATTAGGACTGATTCAAGTTTTACTTCTCTTTTGCTTGTAGATGCACTTTGTATCAGAAAGCCTTAAGTTTAAATGTCCATTTAGATGTTCCATTGAAATCCCCATACTGAGTGCTTCTGATTGCCTAGGAGCTTTTGAAAGTGCCTGATCTGTTCTTAAGTATGTGTTTATAAGATGTGGTTACTGGCAAGATTTTCTCAGCATGACTAAGTGAACAGCTGAAACTGGAGTGTTTCTTGAGTACAGTGTTTTGATTTTGTCTTAAATGCCAACCATTGGTGTGCTGCAGAGAACATTAATAACATTAATAACAATGCATAGAAAAAAATAATAATTCAGGGGTGAAACCATTTTCTTTATGTGTATCAGTTGCATGGGACTCTTAATTCCAGGCAGGAATGCAAAGACCCTTGGATATTCAGCCGAGGGTTGTTCAGCCTGGAGAAGAGAAGGCTCCGGGGAGACCGTATTGCGGCCTTCCAGTATCTGAAGGGGACCTACAAGAAAGCTGGAGAGGGACTTTTTACAAGGGCATGTAGTGATAGGACCAAAGGGTAATGGCTTCAAACTGGAAGAGGGTAGATTTAGGTTAGGTATCAGGAAGAAATTTTTCACTATGAGGTTGGTGTGACACCGGAACAGGTTGCCCAGGAAGCTGTGGATGCCCCATCCCTGGAAGTGTTCAAAGCCAGGCTGGATGGGGCCCTGAGTAACCTCATCTAGTGGGAGGTGTCCCTGCCTATGGCAGGGGAGTTGGAACTAGATGATCTTTAAGGACCCTCCCAACTTAAACCATTCTATGATTCATGAAATAGCTTTAATTTCTGCTAATAGAAGGAGTTTAGACAATGTTACCCAACTGGCTATGTGCTTCAGTGCAGAGAAGATGAGAGTTAGGTGTAGAGCCTGTAACTGAGCTTGATTTCTGATTTGCAGTCACATAGGGCTATACAAAATTCTACACCATCTGGGTTGTGGTGTTTACTGTCCCTACAATTTTTCTTTATAAATATGTTATTGCAGTACTGTATTTTTTCTCCAATATTCATATGATGGATGTAGTTTTTATCTTATGCCATTTCTTTGTTATGCCATGATATTTAATGTGGATAAATCTTTTGAAATCCTTTTGATTAACGTTCAAGGGAGGTCACTTTAGCATATCTTAAATTGCTGCCTGGGGGGGCCTTTCCTGTCTTCATCAGTCATGAGAAACCTTGAATTGCTATACAGGCACAGAAGGAGTTGTTTGTTGTAAGTGTGGCAGGCTGAGGTATAATGCTGCTCTGATGTAATGACGACCTTCTACTAAAAGTACCTTACTGTGTATGAAGGATAGGAAGAGGCTAGATGTACTATTGGAACGTCGGGGAAATAATGTTGGTTAAGCTAGTTGTAAAGACACAGTTTAATGTAACATGTTGTACCTTTTGGTAATGAAATGATTAAATAAATTACCTATATAGTCTTTGACACATTTCATTGAATACCAATAGATTTTATTACCTGGGGAAGGCTTACATAAATGATTTAAGTATACATACCTGTGATTAGAAATCAGATCATGAAATGACAGTATTTGGAAGAAAAGAATCTACAAAACTTTCGACTGTAAACCTGTCAAGATTTGGTAGTCTTGATATGTAAGACGGGAACCCCTGGAGTTAGTCATGTACAGAAATACTGACTTGTGGTAAGCAGAGAAAGCATTTACATGAGTAATTTTTTTGGCATAAAAGTTCTTATTACTTGAAAATATTCCAGAACTTGGGGGGGTGGGGGGGGGTGGAGGGGAAAGGGAGGGAGGGAGAAACACATTTATCGTATTATAAGTAAGAGCAGAATTTAGAAACTACTTGCATAACTCAGTGTCATGCTGCTTAAGATACTGATCCATTGCTGGTAGAATAAGAGGAAAATTTTAGGAAATTTGCAAGAAAATTTACCACTGCAGTATGTATGAATTATACCCCAGAGGTCTGATAAATATCTATATCTGTAGCACCTCAGGACTATGCTGAAGTAGGCAGACCAAGCATTTAGATCTGTGCAAAACATACTGCTTTTATGGTGTACCTCTCTGTGCTCTTGCTGACATTCTGTAAAGAGGATAGCAAGACGTTGAAGGGATAAAAAATAATAGGCCATAGCAACTATGGGTCATACTATGTGTGGTTTTTCAGATCTGCTGCTGTAAACCAGCAAATGAAGTTAGTGAGAAACTCAGCTTCAGTCTGTGTTTTTTGCTGCTCATATTCATGGACTTTTGTCTCATGGATATTTTCAAAGAAATAATAGCAATCACACCATCTGAAAGAAAAAAATTTGGAAACATTGAGGCATCAGCCTTTTGTTGTGCTACTGGTGATCGCTTCGAAATATATAACAAAGTTTTCTTTAACACCTGTGGTGTTTTCTGTGTCTATACAAGTAATGTATAGACCCAGGTGAGCTCTGGGTGAAGCCTAGCAGTCCTGGGAGCAGTCTAGCAGTGGCGAATGGTAAAATGCGAGTGTGTCTTCTCCCTTCTTGACTGATTTCCTGTGCTCTTCAACGGATTTTGCTGTTGCAGTCAGATTTTTGTTTATTGTTTTGTTTTGCCACAGTTGCTTCCACCTTCCAAGTCTCCTTGAACTTCTTGTGCATCTTTTGTGTATCTTCCTTCAGCAGTGGCTCTCACTTTTTGATCTGTTGTCAATACCAATTTGTGTGCTGCCGATGGCTTCCTGCACAGCTCTGGGCTAGCCTGTAGTTCTCAGTGTGTGCTGATTCATTTTCTATCCCCAAGCTTTGGCATCCCATAGATGAGGAATAGGAAAATTGTAGAAATGGTGAGTGCCTGGCTCCACTGAAAATCCTGGCATTTCTACTTTTGACATCTGTGGAGCTTGGATTTTACTCTTTTTGATCTTTTTGCTAAATCCAGATGCCTCTTGGCTGAGATCTGTATTATAACACTTCTTCTTATTATATAGAATCATAGAATGTGTTGGGTTGGAAGGGACCTTTAAAGGTCATCTAGTCCAACCCCCCTGCAGTAAGCAGGGACATCTTTAACTAGATCAGGTTGCTCAGAGCCTCGTCAAGCCTGGCCTTCAATGTCTCCAGGGATGGGGACTCCACCACCTCTCTGGGCAACCTGTTCCAGTGTTTCACCACCCTCATTGTAAAGAACTTCTTCCTAATGTCCAATCTAAACCTACCCTGCTCTAGTTTAAAACTATCACCCCTTGTCCTATCGCTACATGCCCTTGCAAACAGCCCCTCCCCATATTTCTTGTAGGTCCCCTTCAGATACTGGAAGGCCACTATAAGGTCTCACCGGAGCCTTCTCTTCTCCAGGCTGAACAACCCCAACTCCCTCAGCCTGTCCTTAGAGAAGGAGGTGCTCCAGCCCTTGGATCATCTTCGTGGCCCTTCTCTGGTCCTGCTCCAACAGGTCCATGTCCGTTTTGTGCTGAGTTCCTTCTGTGGTATTTTTTCAAATCTTTAAAATGAAAGGGTTTTGACCTGAATTCCTCAAGAAGCAAGACTCACCCATCTCCTTAACAATGTATTTTTCTATGTATAATAAATATGAAATTGCACCAGAGGTTTAAAAGAAAAATGTAAGAAATGGGAAAAATATGACTATCACCTAAGAGCTGCAGGATTTTTTTCATTCTTGAAACAATTTTGTGTAGGAAGCAGGAAGACAGCAATCCTCAGTGCTTAGAGCATGTGCCCAGCTGCCTGCATGACATGGTGCTGGTGGTGGCCTGGTGGCACTTGTCCTGCTGTTGTCACTGACCCTGCTCAGAGCAGTTCTCAGGGCAACTGGTTGAAATCAAAATCTCAGTATGGGAGCACTGCAAATTCAGACAACACATTTATCTGCTGACCAATATCTGAAAATCTATTTGGAATAGGTTTCGTGGTCATCTTAGTTTTTTAAGTACAAAGTAATTTAATGTTGTTACGTCTACGCTTTTTTCCTAGAACTTAGCCAACACTGGCCACTTGAGTAATGGTAATGCTTTTGGATATAGGCTGTGAAAATGTTGGAAATCTACAAGACTTTACTTCTTTTTCAAAATAAATTGGCTTTTTAAATTCTCAAATAAGCTACTGTAGGTTACAGATCTATCTAGACCTCTTTTCCACAGCTGCCTCTTCTGCCAGTGATTATAAGATTACTATGTAGTCCACTTCTCTGTGATTTCAGGTGTTCTTCATCATATGACACACATTTGAAGAGCTAACCACTCTACTATTTCGATGCAGTAGAATTTCTGTATGGAATTTCAGATGGAATCAAATGAAAGTTGATATTAGCATTGGCTACTCGATTTTTACACTGTTTTCTCTGAAATGTTAACATCATTTTCTGCCGTCTTATTTTTCAGTAAATGGCTCATTTTGTCAGCCTCTAGCAGAGGTCACTAAGGCACTAACCTGCATCTTGGGGCCAGATACAGTTGGAATTTTTAATGTGGTCCCTAACATTAGCTTTTGTAGGGAGCCCAGATATGGGTCTCTGTAGGCAGGTATCAAGTGCAAGTCAGGTAGCACAATGATGTGCATATGCATATTGTATTGTGCATATTGTATGATAGTAACATTTTTTTTCACGTTATCTTACTGTTTGCTAAATCTCCTTCAAACCAATACAAACTCATTTCTCTAGGGGGGTTTTTCTTATAAGCAGGAACTTGTATTTAGCGAGCACATCAGAGCAACTTTCTCTTAAACTTCAAATGAGAAGTACAGATACACAAATTAAATATCTGAAAAAGTAAGTCCCTTGAACAACAGAAGACAAAGACGGAAAAATATTTTCCAAAGCAAACTAATTGCAGCCAGAGTAGCTATTCTTCATGCAGTGGGGTAGTAGCCAAAGAGAATGCCACCTTCAGAATCATTTGTAGAGAATTGTAAAATCTTCCTTGTGCACTTCGTTGCCTGAGCTCTGCTGTATCGAAGCTGTGTTATGCACTTGTTTACATTATTCTTCCACCAGATGCCTTTATAGTCACATGCGAATAAATGATCTTGCACAGAAAGTTCAAAACAAAAGAAAACCCAGAGAAATCCCTCCTGGAGCTTCAGAGCAGAAAGCACAACTGAGCAAGAATTTCAAAGCAAAAAGTCAGCTGTGGGCAAGGTTTCCCTCCTGCTGCTTCTTTCTCTGCTGTCATGCATTTTGCACGTCTTTCTGTGCATGGCACGGTTTCAGGATAAGGAGTGGAATGCAGTCCCATGCCTCTTCAAACCTGAGGGTAAGTTGCCACTTCAAGCACTCCCCGGCTGAGTACAACTTAATACCTTGTCACCTTTTCCCTGGGTAAATTATTTCATCTCATGTCTTTTACATGAGAGTTAATTGGAGATCGCCTGTGTTTCTCCTCTGTGGTTTTGTGCTGGTTGTGGATGTGGGCTCAGATCACAATTAACAGATTGGGCCCTTGCAGGGGGTCGGTCTCTCCTCCCAAGTAATAGGCGATAGGACAAGAGGAAATGGCCTCAAGTTGCACCAGAGGAGGTTTAGACTGTATATTACGAAAAATTTTTCCACTGAAAGGGTTTTTAAGCATTGGAACAGGCTGCTCAGGGACGTGGTCGAGGCACCATCCCTGGAGGTATTTAAAAGGCGGGTAGACATAGTGCTTAGAGATAGGGTTTAGTGATGGTTTTTGTCAGAGTTAGGTTGATGGTTGGACTAGATGATCTGAAAGGTTCCTTCCAACCTAGACAACTCAGTGATTTTATGGAGCTTCCCTGTCTGTCCATCAGTTGTTGCGAGCTTGGGTTGCATCCAAACTGCTACATCATTATCCACTATTTAATTTCAATTTGAAACTTTTGCGTGCACGATACTGAAGTGCTAGTTAAAAAGCATAACTTTTATAGTTTTTCATAATTCTTGTAAGATTGGTTTCATTTTATTTTGTTACTTTTCAGTTTTTTTTTCTTTCCACTCTGTATTACTGCAACTGAAAAGAAGTATATTTCCCACCCCCCTTATCTTTTAGAGTTTGCTTTAATTAGAACAGTTATTACAAACAAAAATTGGGAGAGGACAGATGTAGTGTAACATGACAGCACTGATGGTAACTGGTATTATGGAAAGATGTGTTGGAGCTGATACTCTGCTTGGGAGAATAATTTTGTTTTGTGTAGTTTGCGGCTGTTCTTTGGTTAAAAGATATCACAGATTGTATGTTGCAGGCAATTTACTGAGTAGGTGTTCTAGGGAAGTGATAACCCAGCAGAAATCTAGCAATTCTGACTAGGGTTATAATTCTGTAACTGTGAACAGTTAATGTTACGGTTAGAAAATACACACACATGCACACAAATCTCCTAGTTACATTGTAAATGTTGGATAAGTCAGAATAAGGTATGAGCAACTCAGTTTTAGTACATGCTCGAATTTATCTTAGGTTTTGAATCTGACCCTTTTTTCAAAAGAGGGAAAGCTGAGTCTTCATCCCACTATCTCTCAGAACTTATTATTCCTTTTGTTGGTTTGAAAGCGTGGAAAAGCTGATGAAAACCTTACAGCTAAACAAGTATTGGGGAAAATTTCTGTGTTCAGTCATTGGACAGGCTAGGAAACTTTCAGGTACTTTCCTGAATTCTTGAATGTTTTACTGATATTGTTTCCAAGTATCAATGGTGAAGGAGTTTCCTTATAAGGAGGCAGAGATTGAGTTGTGGTTTGATTTATTAATCAAGCTGAGCAGCTGAAGCAGGCAATACAGTAGCCCACAGCTGAGACACCATACTGTGTATCCTGATTTGTTCTGGAACTTCTTGTATAGGTCTTTATACAGGATTAATCCTAATAGCATTAGCGTGGTAAGACATATTGCTAAGTAGACTTAGACTACTAACAAAGACTTAAAACAAACAAAAAAAAATCCTTTGGACATTGCTATTAAATAGCTGACATGACATCAACCTCTTTAACCAATTCCCGGCTTTTTCTCAGACATCATCTTGGACAAAAGGGAAACTGAGCAACGGATTACCAGGGACCATGATAACACTGTCAGCCTTTTGAATTATAGGCTGTTGCCATCCAGTTACTCATCCTCATTCAGAACATTGTAATGAAACTAACTCTTAAACTGAGAGTTAAAAAGCACATTTGATCATTTTAAAGCCTGTGTTTACGAGCCTTCTATTTCAGTCAAAAGTATCCAGCAGTACAATGCATCTCAGATAGTTTTTGGATAATTTACTAATTTAAATACTGATATTTTTAATGATCCTGAAGGCATAGTATCAGTAAAACAAATGTGAATGCTAAAGATAGGATTTAAATTTAACATTAGTCTTTTTAATGGTTCTGAGGCAAGAATTTCCATAAATTAGAAGGGATATATCTAAACCTGTGTCTTTCTGGTTTGATATACTGTGTAGGTGGTTTCATAAATCATCTGCAGTTAAAATGACAACCCATAGTAGAATGGTCTGCTAATTTAATTTTGCTAAATGATTCTTTTTTTAAATCACTGTAATACGTTGCGATAAATGGTTAATATGATCAGTTTAAAGGCCAATTTAAATTTCAGCAGGTTTTTTCACTTCTGTCATGTGTATTGTTTACTTCCATGGTCGAGTGCAAGTACTTTTCATTGATATAATCAGTTTACGTAGTAATTTCAAGCATAATAAAGCACTGCTTGTTCAAGGCTAAGCATACCTTTTTTTTTTTACTTGAAGTTTGGAGCTACTGCTTCTAAAATAAGTGATGATCTTAGATACAGTGGTTCTTAAGTGGTTTGCTCTTACTGTTGAAATACCTGTGAACTTCTGAATACTAAATGTGGAAGAAACCATTTCTTTTGCAAGTGATGAGAAGTAAAAGCTGGTGTATGATAGGGACATGTATATACGTTCCTATGCTTCAAATTTGGAAGCCTGGGTTTGCAGAGATGTTCTCTGCTGCTGTTGCTAACAGGGTCCCCGAGGATTGTGGCTGTGACACCTGCCTCAGTGCTGTCCGCACGTTTCACAAGGGGACTAGGCCAAAACTCCCATCTGAAAGGGATGAGTACAGGTGATCACTGAGATCATAGTGCTGGGGTCATGGTATGTGACCACAACAGAAAGCAGTGCTATGAAAGTTGGTGGGAATGCTTTTGAAAAATGATGTCATGCATATGTTGAATGTCAATTGCCTGTGTGGCAGTTGAATTTTTTGGGGCAGGTATTCTGTCATCCACGTGAATTATCCATAGATATCTGAATGGCTGCTATTTTTTTAAGGTGTGCATTTTGCACTGTTCATTGCTACAATCTTCCTTGGATATCAGCAAGCCCTGGCTGTGAGGTGGCTTGTTGCCTTCTCCAGCTGTCTATTGCTGCTTTCCAAACAGGGCTTATGACCCTCCTTGTGGGCCAGTCTGGCATTTGTTTTTCTCCTCTATACGTAAGAAGGAAGGATGAGACAGAAGAGGTGAAATAAAGAAAAGAAAAAAAAAAAAAAAGAAAAAAGCAGCCCTTCTGGAAGTATCTTCTCTGTCCCAAGGTATTACACTGTGCTGATACCATCTGCTTCACACAACAGCCAGTTGGAGTTGATGTCCTCTAAGCAAAACCTATTTCTATCTCCCTGTGTGTTGCTGGGTCTTTGGCTAAGCCATTTGGCTGTGTGGCAACGTCTGGCTCTAAGGGGGGTGGTGGTGAAAAGGGAGGAAGACAGGCAGCAGCATATGCAGCACTCCCAGTGGTTTCTCTGGCCAAAGCCACAGTTTAGGTGGGACTAGGAGGACTTGGCTGTAACTACAAAAGAATAGGCTGGAGGGTGTCATGCCTAGAAATTTTGCTTTCTAGTTTTTGGTGACGTGAGCTATCCGAGACAAGTGGCTAACGTAATGGGTGGGAATGTATTTCACCATAAGCTTTTAAGCTTACATTGGCATTATTCGTCCGTCTGCCAGTATCCAACCTGGGCTGGCTCTTACATTTCTGTCAGGAAAAACTTCCTTCCATCAAAGTGTTGCATCTTTACTCTTTCTGTGCAGTTATTAGTCTGAAATCCCCAGGTTGTCCTGTATTTCTCCTGTTTCCCTGTGTAGTGACGCCATAAATGAGGGGATGTTCCACAGCCTCTTGATGCCTCAGTCTATGGTATAGAAGTTCTGGCAATGCAAGATGTCTGATGGGGGGCATCAGGCCTGTAGCAGAGACTGGGCTTTACGAAATTCAAGCACCATTTCTCGTCAAGTATTGCTGTTGTATTTCTGAACAGGAAACGCTCAGCTTTTGGCTAAAGGCCAAAATCCTTCTTAATTTTTCACGGTTGTTTTACTGAAACCATGTACTTCATGGAAACAAAACTTGTAAGCGGAAAATAAAACTTTCTAACAAAATACAATTTTGAATGAAAATATGTACCATCTTTACAAGGTACAGAAATTTTATGATGGAGCTACAGTGACTGAACTGGTTGCTGAAAGAACACATTAGAGGTAGTCTGGAGTTTGAACATGGCAATGTTTAATACTGCATGTCTTCAGATGCTTACTTCCTGCTTACTCCCTCTGTAGAAATTATGCTGCAAATGTTACTGCGTCTAAAATGCTGTGCCTGTCGTCTTGTACCTCTGAAACGTTAAGAGTCACAAATGGGGGAGCTGGCAGACATGGGAAGCTGTGAGTGGTAACTGAAGGCAGGAGTGCCTCACGTGGTTGTAAAGTGAATATTTTGGTTTGAGACTGAAGATGCTGGAAAGTAACTAGAATCAGTTTCCTCTTAGCGTTGCTGGCTCATAATAATATACCTATTTTGGGATAGGCTATTTAATTTTGTTATTTCCCACTTTTTGTGGTCGGTCTTTTTTTTTTTTGGCTGTAAATTTGCAGGATAAATCCATTAAAATGAATAAATCATGGTTCTGTAAATAAGTAGGATTTTACTATTAAAATTGTTTATCGAATGCCAAAGCAAATAGTAGGAACATACTGTAAAGGTGTAAGATTTCAAATGGAGAGAGAGATGCCCGATAGATTGCACTTCTGAGACACTACGACCTTTGGTACTGGATATTACAGCACTGTATTGACACATTGACCATTAAAGCATTTGACCTTTCTGTACCCAGAATGTACCTGCCTTGATCCTTCTGGTTTCTGCACTAGTGGATTTAAGACCCTATGGTACTCCAGCTGTACTCACTGATGTAACTTCAGTTTCTGTAAAACACTTCTATTTTAAGGCCTTTTAGTTTAGTCTTTTTTCAGCACATGATTACACCAAGACAATGCAATTAAACATAATTTTGTTCACTCTGTTGAAAACAAATTTTGGCTGGTCAGTCTCTGCAGTCCATGGGCAGGACAAATGGGTGGGATTTAGACTCATTACAGGAACCTCTTCATGTTGTTTCTGCAAGGCGTGATGGACACAATATTTTTAGAGTAAATACTTCTAACAGAAACCCAAAAAAGAGTTCTGTACGCTGTAGGAAAGAGTGCTGGGATGCATTTGACTTTCTAGCATGTGTAAATGTTTACCGTTCGGCTTTGTGCTTATTCTTCTAGACATTACCCAAAGCAGTCCTTCACTACAGTGGCCGACACACCAGAAAATCTTCGCCTGAAGCAACAAAGTGAATTGCAAAGTCAGGTAAATCAAACAATTCTTTTGGTTCATTAATATTAGACTGTCAATCCACTTCTCTATAGTTTTTCTAAGGAGTATTAGTATTTCTTTGTACTAATACATTGTAGCACTTAGTTAACTGTAATAAATATTTTTAGGTTGGTATAACGCTGCGAAAGGAGGGGTTTTATTTCTGATCTCACTTATACTAGTTACCATACTGTGTTACATACTAGTTTACCGTACTAGTTATATACATGCAAGTCCATTGACATCACTGAAATCCTTCATTTTCAACCGTATATGAAGTATCTAGGTAGTTTTTAATGTTTGAAACGTTATAGCTCAACCCAGAGGGTTCATTTGCATTAGACAGACTGTCATTGTTAGCTTGCATCAAATTTAGTCATAAAATAGCTGTGTGATTAGCAAACAATTAATTTGCCATTAGCAAATATTTAGAAGCCTTTAATACTTGTCAACATTGAACCGACTGAATGATCAGTTTATGGATCTGTTATGTCCTCTGTGAACTCATATATGGAGCAGTCTGTAAGCCAGTTGGGGTAAATATGTTATCAGTCAAAACTTATTTGGGTTAATAAGAAAAATATTGAAATTAAAACATAAAAAGAAAAGGGGAGGAAAAAAAAAAAAGAAAATAGCAATGAAGACTTATGTGACCCAAACATGATGTTTGTTTTGTATTGTTACTTGGTAGTCTATAATATACAGTTCTTATTCATATAAATTTCTTAATATCTGGACAACCCTCTAAGCCTCTCTGATCCCTTATAACCCTTATAACTTTCCTATTGTTTGATTTATGCAACACTGGAAATTGGCCTGACTCTGTGAGACAATTGATAATATTTGATTGAACTTTATTTTGTGAAAGTTTTTTTTTTTTTTTTTACTATTGTTGTAGTGTGGATTTAATTGTAATCTCATTATAAATTGATAATTATTGTTGTCAATTAATGTAGTAAAAAAAATGGAAAACAGACAGTAGGCAACGAACTTTCTTGTTTGGGAACTTCTCTGTTGGTTAATGGGTGAAATCAAAGGAGGGCTAAAGAGAAACGCTAGCACAGATATTTAGCATGGTATAAATTTTTCAAAATTCTTTACATTTTGCCATTACAGTTATTGATTATAAAAGTTAGAGAAATTCTTTCATGCTGAAATTGTGACATCTGGAAAGAGGAGAGTTTGTGGAATGTACATCTCCACTTCAGTGGTTTTTAGAGTGGAGTTTCTTCATTTTCTTATAGTTCAGTGGTTCTGTGTACCATAGTTACCGTTCTTTCACAAAATTAAGAGGAACTTGTAAACTATACTTTTTACAGGTCTGTTTATAAGAATATAAACTTTGAGCCCCCTATTTTTTTAGTGTCTTGATGGAAAATGTTGGGATTGAGGAGAACAATAAAATTTTACTCCTCTTTCTGTTAGTTTTTCACTGGATTGTCTTGTGTATCTGCGCATGCAGCCATGCACACGTGGATATGTACAAATCTCAGGCCAAAACTTAAAACAATCAGGTGTATGCTTTGCCCATGGCTACCTCTGTCTGCTTATCCCCAGGGTATCAGTTACACCAGGGGTGAGTTTGCCCACTGTGACTTTATAAGGATTCAGCTACACAAGCCTAATTTGGTCACAGCTCTCCGGTGATGGTCAGAGTGGAAGAGAAGCCAGCTGACTTCCTCATGGCTACGTCACCTGCCTCGGGAGGCTGTGGTGAAAAAAGCTGAGACAGAGATTTCAAACCTTATACCCACAATTTTGTACCTTTACTCTCATGTGAATTGTGAACCTTAATTGAAAAGGCCCTCAGGGAAGCCTCCAAAGCCATATTAGTTGCGGCAGGGGAAGTTTAGATTAGATATTAGGAAGAACTACTTTACTGAAAGAGTGGTCAGGCACAGGAACAGCCTGCCCAGGGAGGTGGTTGAGTCACCATCCCTAGAGGTATTTAAGAAACGTCTAGATTTGGCACGTCAGGGCATGCTCTAGTGACAGAGATTGTAGGGTTTGGGTTTTTTTTTTTGTGTGTGTATGGTTGGACTCGATGATCTCAAAGGTCCTTTCCAATCATGAAGATTCTATGATTCTATGATTTAAAATACTGGCAAAAGACACGTTCTAATGGGACTGGTTTTCTGTAGGCAGGTAGGCTTTAACTAGAGAACTTGTTTGAAGTTGGTTAAGAAAAGTATGAATGGGACGAATCCTGTTTGGGCGTTTAGAGAGGGCAACTCTCCTGTATGAAGTCCAGACAGATTAGAATCTCATTTAGGAAACTTACCTTGTTTTAAAGCAGTCTACTTTCTCCGTGGTTATTTTGATAATACTTCTGAGGGACTAGGGGCTGTTGAGAACTGTCCGGGAGGTGTAGAGGTCAACTGGTAGGCATCAGTCTGAGTTAAGACTAACATATTAAGGACTGAAATAATTTCTGTTTTTAAGACTGTGTGCTGTCCCAATACATGATGGGCTTGGTACATCTTCAGTTTAGCTCACATGTTCCAAACGTGCCTGGATCAATTGTCTGTCTTGGCTAAATATTGAATAATCCAAGGACTGTGGTCTATTTCTGGAGTACGTAAGAGAAATTGCTTTCCCTAACCTATTTGAAACATGCTGACGTGGCACTTTGGAATTGTAAGGAAACTTGTTCTGGCGTTGTTTTCTATTTGTAAACAGAGGACTTAGTATTGTAGGACTGGGTAAGCAATATCAACCAGAAACTTGGAGCTTGCTTATATATAAACTTGCTGCAACTGTTCACAATGCACTGGCATAAAACATTAGCTAAGGATCTACTCAGAACTTTGAACAAATTAAGGGTTTCTCTTCATTTCCATGTGCCTATTTTCAAGGTTATTAGGCAGTAAAAGGCTTGCAGTTGATGCAAATATAATTCTAAATTGTAAGGGCACAAATTTACCTACTTTGAAGAAAGTCCATAATATTTCTGATCATCATTTGCTTCCTTGATGTTGATTCACATCAAGACTGTGTGAAGTAGTCTGGTCTGTAAACTGTTTTAATGCTGAAATAAAGATTCCAGGGACTTTTCATAATCCAATTTAAATCTTGTAATAAAACAAACCTTCAAAATATTACATAAATTATCAGAGTATAAGGACAGAGAAATTGCTATCCTGAATGGGCCCTATTGGCCGTCTAGTCCATCATCCTATCTTTTCAGAGAAAGCTGCAAGACTCCCAACTGAAACAAATACATGATATATAATTTGCTATCCTATTTCAGTGCTGTGCAGCAGAAAAAAGTGTGTACATGGTTCAAGAAAAGCCCTTCACGTGAAACCAAACTTGGCTGGATAGAATCACATTATTACTACCTTTCAGTATTCATCAGAGCTGCTTGAGCCTCCTGCCAATGCAGTGACAATTTGGGACTGAACAAATTCTGTGTTAGGTAATGTAAAAAATTATGTTAACTTCTGAGTAAGAAGAAATGCTTTTCTACAGTAATAGCTGCTTTCTAGTTTCTAAGTAAACATCTTTAATGTTTTTACTTCTGAAGAGGCACAACCCTGTGTTTAACTGCAGGACTCCAAGCGGCTTTTCAAAATCTGTAGCTTTAGAACTATTGTTTATCTTACTCAGCAAAGCAGGAGGAATTGGTAAAGGAAACACCATTAAATATCGTATAAGCTAAAAGACACATGTTTTTGTAAATTTGTTGTTCTGATTTTCATTTAAGCAGCAATTGTCAGCGTTTTAAGTTGAAGTGCTGGGTCCTCTATCAAGACTCCATTAAGGTCAGGATCAGGTGCCAGGCTGTCATGTTGACATCGCACGACAAGAGCAAAACAAATAAGCCCAAAATACTGTTTTCTGGAGGAGTCAATAGAAAATGGATTGCTCTTTAGAACACTTGAAAAATTATGTTGTTAAGAAGTCAAAGGGCAGCACTTAAAAGCTTTCCAGAGAATGTTCTCCTTCTATACAAAATAATTTCAGAGCTTTTCCCTCCTTTAGCCTTTTGCTTCCATAGGTTTTCATTCAACTCTGTAGTTTGAAGGAGACACAAAAATATTTTAGGAGGAGGCTGTACATTTGATTTCCCGTTCTGGAAGACTCCCCAGTTCAGAGTGCCTCCTGACTGAAGAAAAATGAGTTTTAAGGTCTTTCATCCCCTAAATAAAGAATCTAGACAGAGATCCAGTGTCTCCAGTAAGATTTTTTTTTTTTTCTTTATGCCTTTCTGGTGAAAAAATCCCTGTCTTTACTTTTTTGGGGGTTAGTGTGTTCTCTTACTCCATAGCATACAATGTATACTTTCCACATGCCCTTGCCTCACCTAGATGAACTCAGCTATAGAAGTCACCGATATGCTCACCTCAGCTATATTTACTTGGGGATTTCCTTTACGTACCTTAGCTACCGAGCTCTCTAACTTTATAACTGTAAATTTTTCTGTGGCCTTTAGTTCTTGGCTGTGGCAATGCTGTGTAGATCAAAAGCAGCAAAGACACAGAGGTGTTCTGCAGCAGCTCTTGGCAAGAAGGATAACAAAATGTAGGATTAAAGGGAGGGCTGATATTTAAGGCGGGTTCTCATACTCTTAACACTTTCTGCGGAAATCTACTTTCTGGTAAGTCTTGGGGAACATGATAAAAACTAATGCTATCGTCCTACTGCCTTCTTGTCCTAATCTGTGGTGACGCAGTGTAAGGCTGCTCTTCTTGGAAACTCCTGGTGCCTTTTTTTCATATGGGAGAAAATACTTTTCGTTTATTTCTGTTACAGCAGCTTGGATACTGAAAGTGTATGGGGCGTTTTTCTGTAGGAAGAAACATACTTGCAGTTTTTCTCGTTACACTGAGTTCATAAAATGTTGATTTTCACAAAGTATCATCTTTCCTTAGGAGATATTCCCAACTGGATCAGGCTATTATCCTAATAGTCTAACATTTTAAGAGTCCTTACTTTCTCAGGAATTGCTTGTGTTTGTATCTTTATCTGCCAGTTCTCACCAGAATAATCATGGTAATATTGAGCATTTGGAAGAGAGTGAACCTCAGAAAAGGGAATAAAAAATCCTTATGGTTGGATGTTTGCCTCTAGGATGGCCATACTCCTCTCTGCTCAGCTGAAGAAGAGGTAGACTCTGCCTAGCAGTTCTCTGTGAAAGCGCAAGAGACGATGGGTGTAAACTGAAATACAGAAAATTCTGTTTATACATAGGGAAAAACTTTTCCACTGTGAGGGTGACTGAACACTGGCAAAGGTGGCCCGGAGAGGTTGCAGAGTGTCCGTCTTTGGAGATTTTTCTGAAGAGGATTGGGCACAGCCCTGAGCAATCTGCTGTAGCTGACTGTGCTTCGAGTATAGTGATGCATTCGGTGATCTCCAGAGTTCCCGTCCAAATTCAGCTGTTCTCAGATTCTGTGATTCCTCTTTGTTCTTTCCTTCCTCAGGTTCCTCTTGACCGTTTCTTTCTTCTTTCTTGCTGCCTTCTCTATGCTGCTCTGTTACAAGAGTGTGTGCTAGCAAACTTGCAGGCAGATTGTTTTTATTAGCTGTTTTTCTTGATTTGTTAAAAAGCTTTTTCAGTTTATATGCTCTGCTTTTATGAAGTCTTTGGAATGAACTGACACAGTGAATGCTATAGGGGAACAAAATGCTGGATGGATTACTAAAGCAGATATTAAATGGATTTCCTGGGGTACCCTGAATGAGATCATTGGAGAACTCACGAAGAAAACAATCCTTGGAGCTAGAGGCAAAGATAAAAATATCCTCCTTCAGCTGAGGAAAGGAGGAAGAAATACGGGATAGCAAGCAGAGAGGCTTGGTTATAGTTTTATGGGTGATTTTGGAAATTGTGCCAGAGGACCCTGGAATAGAATTTAAAGATGGGATTTTTCCAGATAGCCATCAGGCACTGATTATTTATCTGCTCCTCTCTCCAGTTGTCCAAGGACCTAAACCCAATTGACCATATGTATATGAAGAGAGAGGGGTGAGATAAGAAAAGAGTGCAGGCTTCTCAGTCATCTTCTTGCTGTTACTTCTGAGTGAGAAGTCCTGGGGTAGCTGATTGGGTTTGTGCATTAACATAAACCCAGACTGCCTGCAGGAAATTCCCCTTGCGCCTCTGTAAGCCTCTGCACAGTAGCATTTAGTAGATCATGCTCACCTTCTAAATGTGATTTTTTTCGACTTGTGGTTTGTTCCTTCTTCCCTTTTGAAGACTATTTAAATGACTTCTTTTATCTGCATGAGTCAAAGGCATAAAAATCATTCTTGAGCTTGCAAGGAGTGCAGGAGGCACAATGGATTTCAGTCTTCTGCAAAAATCGTTGCCACCTCTTCTGATTGTTATCTTGCCAAGTACGTGAGGGATTCTGTCTACATCCTCTGCACTGGCCAGGCTCCTGCTACCATGCTACCATGCATCTTCACTGTTTCTGGTGGTTCTTTTTCCCCCCTTCCCCCCCCCCCCCCCCCCTTTTTCTCCCCCCCCCCCTTTTTCTCCCCCCCCCCCTTTTTCTCCCCCCCCCCTTTTTCTTCCCCCCCCCTTTTTCTTCCCCCTCCTTTTTTCTTCCCCCCCTTTTTCTTCCCCCCCCTTTTTCTTCCCCCCCCTTTTTCTTCCCCCCCCTTTTTCTTCCCCCCCCTTTTTCTCCCCCCCTTTTCTCCCCCCCCTTTTCTTCCCCCCCCTTTTTCTTCCCCCACTTTTTTCTTCCCCCACTTTTTCTTCCCCCACTTTTTCTTCCCCCCCTTTTTTCTTCCCCCCCTTTTTCTTCCCCCCCTTTTTTCTTCCCCCCCTTTTTTCTTCCCCCCCTTTTTTCTTCCCCCCCTTTTTTCTTCCCCCCCTTTTTTCTTCCCCCCCTTTTTTCTTCCCCCCCTTTTTTCTTCCCCCCCTTTTTTCTTCCCCCCCCTTTTTTCTTCCCCCCCCTTTTTTCTTCCCCCCCCTTTTTTCTTCCCCCCCTTTTTTCTTCCCCCCCTTTTTTCTTCCCCCCCTTTTTTCTTCCCCCCCTTTTTTCTTCCCCCCCTTTTTTCTTCCCCCCCTTTTTTCTTCCCCCCCTTTTTTCTTCCCCCCCTTTTTTCTTCCCCCCTTTTTTCTTCCCCCCCTTTTTTCTTCCCCCCCTTTTTTCTTCCCCCCCTTTTTTCTCCCCCCCCTTTTTTCTCCCCCCCCTTTTTTCTCCCCCCCCTTTTTTCTCCCCCCCCTTTTTTCTCCCCCCCCTTTTTTCTCCCCCCCCTTTTTTCTCCCCCCCCTTTTTTCTCCCCCCCCTTTTTTCTCCCCCCCCTTTTTTCTCCCCCCCCTTTTTTCTCCCCCCCCTTTTTTCTCCCCCCCCTTTTTTCTCCCCCCCCTTTTTTCTCCCCCCCCTTTTTTCTCCCCCCCCCTTTTTTCTCCCCCCCCCTTTTTTCTCCCCCCCCCTTTTTTCTCCCCCCCCCTTTTTTCTCCCCCCCCCTTTTTTCTCCCCCCCCCTTTTTTCTCCCCCCCCTTTTTTCTCCCCCCCCTTTTTTCTCCCCCCCCCTTTTTTCTCCCCCCCCCTTTTTTCTCCCCCCCCTTTTTTCTCCCCCCCTTTTTTCTCCCCCCCCCCTTTTTTCTCCCCCCCCCTTTTTTCTCCCCCCCCCTTTTTTCTCCCCCCCCTTTTTTCTTCCCCCCCCCTTTTTTCTCCCCCCCCTTTTTTCTCCCCCCCCTTTTTTCTCCCCCCCCCTTTTTTCTCCCCCCCCTTTTTTCTCCCCCCCTTTTTTCTCCCCCCCCCCTTTTTTCTTCCCCCCCCCTTTTTTCTTCCCCCCCCTTTTTTCTTCCCCCCCCCTTTTTTCTTCCCCCCCCTTTTTTCTTCCCCCCCCTTTTTTCTTCCCCCCCCTTTTTTCTTCCCCCCCCTTTTTTCTTCCCCCCCCCCCTTTTTTTCTTCCCCCCCCCCCTTTTTTTCTTCCCCCCCCCCCTTTTTTCTTCCCCCCCCCCTTTTTTCTTCCCCCCCCCCTTTTTTCTTCCCCCCCCCCCTTTTTTCTTCCCCCCCCCCCTTTTTTCTTCTTCCCCTTTCTCTCTCCCTCCTTTTTTTTCTCCTTCCTGCAGTTACTAGACAGGCTGTAAGATTCAGGATATGACAGTAGTGCTTCTTCTCCTTTCCTGTCTGCTAGTCCTCACTGTCACAGAGGCTGGATCAGCACATGGAGATAAACAAGGTGTAACCCTCTGGTCAAGGGTCACCAGAACATAAAGCAAAGGCACCAAACAGTGTGTAATACCGTAATAGTTGATAAACAGATTGGGAGGCAGAGACAGAGTTTCTCTGTGGAATACATTGACTTATTTTTGTGTTACTGACACATTTTTAGCATTCTGAAATTCTTTGATTTCACAGGTGGAAATACAAACTTCTGCTGGGATATGAAATGTGATTATGGACTACTCTTTGAAGTAGAAATGAAGAATGGCTTGCTTTAGATTTAAGTTGTTAAGACTTACGTCTTAAATCTGATTCCTAGTACTGGCTGCATATCCTACATTTTTGTAAAGTTATTTTTTTATCTAATATCATTGGCCTTTATAATTATACAGAATTTTAAACTAACTTCCAGTGGTAATGTACTAGTCAGTGTAACAAAAGTTACCTTTATAAAGGGGTTGGGATAGTAGTGTGGGGGTTTTTTTGTTGTTTTACTTGTTCATAAAAATACCTATTTTTTTTCTTATGATGTTGACTGTTCTTTTGCCTATTTTCTTTTTGGGCCAGATCACGCCTTGAAAATCAGTTGGTTAAGCTGTGTAGATAAAAGCAGTACATTCTCTTCCTTTTTTCTGAACCTATGCTATTATGTGTATGTGCATTTATATCTAAGGACACAATTACAGGTTTCAGTGCCTGAGCAAAACAACTGCTTCAGACCATTGTAGTATTTCTTCATTTCTCTGCGAAAAAAATCTGTAAAGATGCTGATGGAAGGAGCACATTGCGAAGCAAAGATGAATACTTGCCCAACATTCAGAGGAAACTTTGGACAGACTCACACACATGAACATCTATGGAAAATGTTCACCTATCTAACTTTCCAGCTTTTCACTGTTGATTTGATGATACAAAAGTAAAAGTGCCAGCATTTTTTTTTTTTTTTTTTTGCATTAGTGCTTGATCTGCTGTTAATGTCCATAGTGATTTGAAAACCTGATGTAATTTGGTAGGGGAAAACCAGAACTGAATGACATTTAAGGAAGCACAATAGAGTCTGTAGAGACTCAGAAGCAAGCAGCACAAACTGTTCCTGCTGGCCAAAAAATTATGAAGTCTATAAAATACACAGTCACAGGAGAAAAATCACCTCTCCCAGTGCCAAGACTCGGAAGTAGGATGCAAAATATATGAATATAATGAGATCCGTTTTTCTAGCATATATTGAAGAGGGGAAAAAAAATTGTACATTTTCTCTTTCACATGTCTATTTAAGATGCACGTAATGTTTAACTGTAAAAAGTGAAGGGATAATACATTAACATGAAATATAGGTAATTTTTGTGGTAGGATGAGGGCAGAGTAGTCATGATTATTAAATAGAGTACTTATTGAGCAAAACCATTTTTACAGACTTTCTTATGACATCCAATCAATGTACAGCAAGTAGGGCATCCTTAATAGAAAATCTTAGAATCAATAAAATTGAAAGTGATTCATAGAATCATAGAATTGCTGAGGTTGGAAGGGACCTTTAAGATCATCAAGTCCAACCTTTAACCTACCCTGACAAAAGCCACTTCTAAACCATGTCCCTCAGTGCCCCATCCACCCTTTTTTTAAACACCTCCAGGGATGGTGAATCCACCACCTCCCTGGGCAGCCTATTCCAATGTTTAATAACCCTTTCAGTGAAAAAATGTTTCCTAATATCCAATCGAAACCTCCCCTGACGTAACTTGAACCCGTTTCCTCTCGTCCTATCACTTGTCACCAGGGAGAAGAGGTCAGCCCCCATCTCTCTACAACCTCCTTTCAGGTAGTTGTAGAGGGCGATAAGGTCTCCCCTCAGCCTCCTCTTCTCCAGGCTAAACAACCCCAGCTCCCTCAGTCGTTCTTCATAAGGTTTGTCCTCCAGACCCCTCACCAGCTTTGTAGCCCTTCTCTGGACATGCTCCAACACCTCAATGTCTTTCTTGTAGCGAGGGGCCCAAAACTGAACGCAGTACTCGAGGTGGGGCCTCACCAGTGCCGAGTACAGGGGGATGATCACTTCCCTAGTCCGGCTCACCACACTGTTCCTGATACAGGCTAGGATGCTGTTGGCCTTCTTGGCCACCTGGGCACACTGCTGGCTCATATTCAGCTGGCTGTCCACCAACACTCCCAAGTCCTTTTCTGTCGGGCTGCTTTCAAGCCACTCTGCCCCAATCCTGTAGCACTGCATGGGGTTCATTCAGACCACCTTAACTTGTAAATAGAAAAGGAACAAAAGAGCGCCATAGAATTCATGGCTATTATTTGTAAGTTGAGTTGTAGAATTCATAACTGCATCGACACTCGTATTGAACTGTCTATAACTTTTTAGAGGAACAATTAATAAAAATACTAACTGAAAAATTAAGATGTTATCAGAATTTTTATGATTTAAAAAATTATTCACTTAATCTCTTATGTTCTAATATTTTTTTAAAAAAAATCTTTTTTTCTGCTCAGGGAAGGAATGAGGAACATTCACTGAGCTTGGGCCATGCTAACGTGTATGTTCCTTTCATGTCATGTCAAGTTTATTGTCTGATTCTGTTGAGCTTCTTTCTGCTGTTTATTTTTGGAACTAGATTTTTTTTTTAATGGTTGGTCTGTGCGACTCTGTTGCAGAAAATTGGATGCTGTGATTCTTGCTAGTTATGTTTTTTTGTTGCATTACTGCACGGCATTTAAACCCACATGAAGGAAAAACACATTCAGTTGTAGAGAATTTAAGATGAAAAACAAGAACAGAACAATTGTCATAGGAAGTGAGGCATCCAGGACTGCAAATCAGATGCTGAGGACATATCTGTACTGCTAAATACAAGAAGGCCAGAAAGAAGTTTCTGATCCCAAAGACACGTAGTGTGTACTGGCTTATGTCCACACTGAATATGGCTGCTTCCCTTATAAAGGAGATATATATATATATATATATATATATTATTTTTTCCAGTTAATAGTGTTTGAGACAGTCTGAGGGCTGCGTACGAGCATCAGAGTGGCACTCGTGAAGCATGAAACCGAGTGTCTGTGAAACCTGGTGCCACATGGGGAGTTTGCGGGGTCGGTGTCCTCTTGGTTGTGTGGAATGGCTGTTGAGATCAAAGGGAGCAAAACTGGTGCAGGCATATGTCCATGCTGCCTTTCGGGAGTGCTCCCTCAACTGGAACAGACACTGAGCTGTGCTTGGTCTTGCCTTGGGGATGGCAGTACAGCAGAGCCGGGGAACACGCTCAGCAGTGGGGGGTATCCAGGTGCCAGTACGGAGCTCATTCCCTTGCCCTCTCCTGTTTGCAGAGATGTACTGAGAAAGTCTGTCAAAGCCAGAAAATGAGATCACATCACTCTTTCTTTTCATTCTGGGCTTCAGATCTGCATTGTTCGGAGACTGCCATGTCTAATCAAAAAGGGTCCATGTAGTCTTGCTTCCTATTGCTGACAGTGCCATTTTTTCCCGAAACAGAATGAGGAAACTGGACTCGATGGGTGACTGGTCTGATCCAGTGTGGGCTATTGGTAATGTTAGCATTAAAATGAAGGACAGCTAAGGAGCATGCCTTTACTTATTCACCCTAGGATGTAAAAAAGGAATTTTCAGGAATATGTTTTCAGTCAACACACTGTATTAGGAGAACTTTTTTTTTTTTTTTCCTCCTTCTTGACGCTGCCAGTGTCTTCCTCCAGGAAGCGCTTAGTCTTTGCCCTAGACTTTTGTGTAATGGTGGGGATAAATTATCTCCTTTATTTTGCCAGCAAATCGTAGTGGCTGGCATATTTAATAATTTGAAAGTGGCATATGAGTATTTTTGTTAACATCCTTTCATCCAAAGTAAAAGCTCAACATTTTCAATGTGAGATTATAACAATGAATTCTTCGTACATCAAAGCACTGGATTAACCCATTTGGCATTTCACGTTGTGACAATTAATGGCTTCCATTTAGTTCCTTATTTTAAGCTCATATCTTTTCAGAAGTACTGACCTGTTTCTTACCAAGGAACGAAGCCACTCATCCATCTTGTTATAATGAAACCAATTTTTATGTTCATCTGTGGCAATTTCTTAACAAACTTCAGAGGTTCTGGACTGAGAATTTCTAGAGGCAAGGTTAATTTTTCTCTTCATTTTTTCTTGTCCTTATTCTCATGGCCTTACATTAATGTGTTGAAAGAATATGATGAATGATGGTATTTCTCCTAATTGTATTGGTTCTTTGAAAATGTTTTGAATTTGATCCTTATCCCTTTGTAAAGTTTTATTCTACAAGGATGAGCCACTTTTACTCTTTAGACATTAGTTTTTTTTTTTTTTCTCCTGCTGATGCTGCAAGCTCAGCCTGTCAGTTTTTCTAGTTCAACGGATTCTTGAGAGTGATCATTGCATTGTTGCGTTGATTTCACAGTCTTGTGTTGATTTGCAGATATCTATGATTCCCTTTCAAAGGAGAAAGCAAATTGAAAGTTTTAACATATATTGGAATTTACCAATAGATATAGAGATAAAATCCTACTCTAACATACCTCTGGAAATTGCCTCAAGTCCATAGTTAGTTTGTCCCATAGTTGAATATTTTTCCTGGCATGCAATGGGAGAACAGAGTTTCTGTGAGCACGATTATATTTCTTTTTATTTGATGCAGTTATTTTTTTCATAGAATGCATGCACTCTTTAGATCTATATTGAAAAAAAGGAAAATATTGACTTACCTACAGACTTCTCCCATGCAATTAACCATGATGTAAGTCTGCTTTTGAAGAGCTTTTGTAAGTGCGCATTTTGTTTAGCAGTCGCTTGTATCTGCTAAAGTATTTTAAATTGCTAAAGATTTCTACATAGCAGTTGAGAGTGGCTGGATTTCTTTACCTTTTTGGCTTTTTTTTTTTTCTGAGTGTAACAAAAAAGGTCTGTCCAGATGCGTATCTTTTCTTTGTGTAAAAAAGCTGTCCCCATTGTGTGCGTTGGCAATTGAGTAGTACCCTTTAAATCCATTATTAATTCTGTTTTCGGTCAGCATTTGTTCTGGAGGCGGCCTTAACAAAATGACCAGCAAAGCTGCTTAATAGGAGAAATCCAAGCCTGGGGAGAGTGTCACATTCTCTTAATTGGAAGTCTTACAAAATAGAAGCTTTAAGCAAATGAAACAGCAAAAAGAGAGCTTTAGCCTTAGTGGAGAAATTAAAAACTGAATAAACAAAATCTCTCTCATCCCCTGTGTTCCTCAACAAAAGGTAGTACGCTGGCTTCTGGAGTTTGCAATAGCTGCGGAAGGGCTTTGTCTCCAGCCAGAGACACTTTCCACGCTTTGAAGCTTTGTGGATCTTTCTCTCTGCCTGTCTCTCTCTTTGACTTTCTTTTTCAGTTCTTCATAATTTCTGACCGTCTGTAGTCCCGGCTGTCCGCTCATGGTGCAAAGAGCACGTGTAATACACTGATTGTGGCTGTGAGAAGGAGAAAGGAGAAACCGGCCTTGGCTTGCCTGGTGGTGCAAGGCCAAAACAACACATGAATCAGAAATCGCATGGTATTAGGCCTTTCAGAGTATTTGGAAGAAGAAGAAAGGACGGAGGGTTCCTGGGCAGTCCTACCCCTTGACCCCAATAAAAGGCCATGAGTGTTCGTCAGCATTTTAGTTGGTCATTTTCCTGATGCTTAGGTTACTTATTGATGGGGCTGTTTTAGATCCCAGAAATATATTGTCCTCCTGATTTATTCTCAGATGGTGCAGGGACCATTCAGAGTTCAATGATTTCTTGTAACTGCTGCCTCGCAGGATGGATTGAGGTCTATTCGGGGTGATAGTTTGTCAGGTAGTGCTATGCTTGCAGGAGATTATGTTGATGGGCTTTCAAGTGAAAGGGTCAGGAAAGAAAGAGAAAGGAAAAAGGGTTGGATTAGTATAATGTTTAACCTTGCTCAAAACAAAGTGAGAAGAAGAAAATACTGAATGCTTTCATTGCACCAAGTGTTAGAGCTTTGAAGATATTTGGTGGAAACACTTTTTTTTTTTTTTTTTTTTGCAAAAAAAATAATTTTAGAATCTGCCTAGAGCACAGTTTTTTTTTGGTTTTTTTTTTTTTCCCCAATAGCCTACTAGACTGTAAATTTTGAAGGGCAAAATACATAAGCTGTTTTGAATAAAAAAATAAAAAGGCAAAAAGCTGTTGCCTACTGCCTCTTGTGGTCCTTTGGCACTAAATAATCAAATCAGAAACCCAAATTAAAAATACTAATTTGATATCAATGACCAAAATGTACATATTTTGTACTTATATAAACTTAGAGTTTAGTTTTATTTAAAATTTAAACATTTATATATAAATATATCTACATTTAGTATATTAATTTTTTATCTCTTGTGAATGAAAAATAATTGAATTTCACTTGAAAGAAAAGAATTTTGCTGTATAAAACTAAGTATAAATTCATTGTTTTAACATTTTTTTCAGGAACTGTAGGTAAATTGCTTTAAAGCTTTAAAAGAAAAGATGCAAATGTGAGTGAAGCTACCGCATATATCAAGAGCTGTGCTTATTTTTGCAAGTAAGATAACTTTTTAATAACATAATGATCAGTAAATTAATTGTTGATATAAACTTCCATGTGGAAGCAAGGTCAGAAGAATGGTGCAAGTTGCTCAGCCTTGTCAAGAAGGGAGTAAGAGAGGTAAGAGTGTGGAGCACGGGATGCTCCAGTGCCCAGGTGATAAGGTTGGAATGTGAGCACCCATCGCAGAGGCAGGCTGAGCACACAGTACAGCACCATTTGAGATAAACGAGAAGTGGGATACATGGCTTGTTTGAATCAAAGCAAAATGTTTTGATCACTGTATAAGAGGAGAATAAAATCAAGTGATGGTGTATTTGACTTTAGTGGTTTTCTGGTACACCGTTGGTCCATATACCCTTACGTTGTTAGCACCATGCCTTCTGAACATGGTGGCCTTTGCCACCAGCCTGAGCCCATGGTCACTCCATACGGAATAACTTGATCATTGGAGTCTTGTGATGTCTTGGAGACAGACTGCTGTCTCCATCAGCTACTGTAAGCTGCTCTTCCTTTTCTATCCTTTTAAATTTAACTCATTTCTTCAGTTAAATTCCATCCTTCTCCAATATCTCAACCCATTTTACAGCCTTAAGTCCAGCTCTCGCTTTTGGCCTTTGTTTTTACTTCGTGTTAATTCTGCTTTTGCAGTCCAGGCTGCCAGGCTCTCTTGATAACATATGAATTGAGCGTGCAGGAATTGGAATATTTTGAAATAAGCAATACCAATGAAAAATGGAGCTGCTGCCCTGGAAGGCTGTCAGCAGGGCACTGCACCAGAAATGGCAGAGCTCAATGGGTCAGCAGCTGCTGAGTGGGGAAGTGGAGGGGATGCGGAGAACAGACAGAAAGGGAGGACAAAGGGTAAAATGCTGTGCTTAAGGCAGAGCCTCAGTGCAGGTAGAGTCAGACATTAGAGAAACTTTCAGCACATGGAGAGTTGTGCTAAGCAGAGCACATATGGCTGCGCTGAGAGCTGTCTCCCTGGACTTCAGCGCCTTCACCCCTGTGCTGTGAGTCATAGTTACAAATACGCAGGTATTGATGATGGATTAAGTGAGTAGGTGAAAACTTTTAAAATCCCTTCTGCTTTTGTAGATGTCGAAGCCATAGGGCAGTACTCTTCTGGCACCTGGGGTGTAAGATGACCTGGATCGATCAGAACATCTAAAATAGCTTGTATGAACAGTGCCCCTAAAAATGCCTGTTTCTGTCCATTAACTATGAAGGAAGTGTCAGATGGCTGTCTCGGGTAAACACTTCTAACGTAGGGTAGAATCCGATGCATTGTTACTTAGCAGGCAGTGATTGAATACTGCATGACATGACAACCAGACCAAATTTGGCTTTGCAGGGGACTGGAGTCAAATGTAGGAAAAAAAGACTGGAGAGCGATAGGGCACACTGGAAGTCTAGTGAAAAGCACATCTGCTGTCCTGAACCAGCAAGTTGTGGAAAGTTATGCTGGTCATCTTATTTTATAGCACCCTATAGTACGTTCTTGTTCCCAGAAACATAGTGAGAGGCCTCACCAAAACCGTTTCTGGTTAATGTTTTACTTCTGCTCCTTTCTCCTGTTCAGAAAGGATGGGAAGAAACTTTCTGGTGACCATAGGTATAGAAGGTATTGATTTTAAACAGAAGCCCAGGATGGGCAGAAATATGCAATTTGGCCTCTTCCTCTTTCCAAGGGAAGTCCCACCTGCTTCTGGTGAGTAGAGTAGTGGATGTTTACAGATGTTCTTAACGGGCTTCTCTGTTTAATTTTTTGTTAGACTTTGTTTAATGGCAAGTGATTTGATATAAACGTTAATTCTGGGAGCATTTAAGTATTTCTGATTCATTACTCCTGTCTACTTTCAAGAAAATGGTGTTTTACTAGTTAAGAGTTTATGTACTTTGGGGACTTCTTCATTAACTTTGTTACTGAGCTCTCTGGAACCATTTGGGTTTTATATCTCCCTGATGAAGGAAGAACCTCTAAATCTGATGTACAAAGAATACAGGAATATGGTTTTTTCTTTTGGCAATAGTGAACAATTCTAGTGGTTAAAATTTTTATTTTATTACTCTCCTGAGAAGCCAGTTTATTTAATTTTCTGATTATGACTCTGAACGGAGTTTTGTCGGCTCTTATAAGCTTTAACTGGGTAGAAGTATTTAAGAGCTACTGCGGCTCTTGTTACAGAGCCCAATATTATGAAAACACAAGGTGTTGATTTTATATATGACTAACCAGATAATCAGAAAGAAGATGTAGGCTAAGATAATACAAAAGATTGGGTATCTCTTCAGGTATATTGAGAAAATGGCAACTAATCACTGGATTTACACTTATTCAAGATCTCTCTAATTGGTTGAAAGGCTGATTTGTGAGTGACTGATTTTTTTTGTTGATATGCTAGAAATGGCAAACTCAAAACATTGTTTTGAATGGATTTTTTCCCCCCCCAAAATGTTGGCCTAGAAGTCGAAAACAGCGGAAATTCAAAAGTTGAAAAAAAGTGCTTTTAGAATTAGAGTACTTAACTTTCTGAAAACAAAGAGGAAAAGAAATTCAAGTGAAAAAATACTAAGAATAAAAGTTGACACAAAAAATGTTTCTGAGTTTTCAGATGCACTCCCCACCTTTTTTAAAAAATGTTGTTAGAAAATATTTACTTAAACATTTCACTCAACTCTGTTTGAGAGACCAGGAAGGCTTAGGTCTTTTCCACTCACTCTGTATACTACCAGCTTCCAGCCAGCTTCTCTTCTCTCACTTCCTAGGTACAATAGAAATAGCGAAGAATACGTTTTTCACACAGTTAAATTCTCTATTTTCATGAACAAATCTCAAAACATTAAGAATTCCTTTTTAAGTGCACTGAGCCAGGTCCCGAACTTGGTGCAAAATTTCTTTATCTCATCGATTTCCTTTGTCTCACAGTTTAGTTAAAACAGGTTTTTGGTACTGAAGAGTGGCAGCTTTTGCTGTCAATGGGAACTGCAGTGTTTTCAGCATAGAAATTAAATTTCTGTAATAAATGTATTCATTTAATTTTAAGGTCATTCATACGCTTTGTTATAGAAGAGCTAGTCTTGAGGTAAATCAATAGCAGCAGGAGAAATAATAGTCGGGCAAATAGAACTTGCAGGATTCAGTTGAGCATATTAAATGAAAGTTAGTTTTCTCCACTTTTAATATTTACAACGTAAAATAAATAAGGACATTTAGATCACTCTTAGCAAATGTTTCTTTGACTCTGTAAACCACGTAGGCCTGAAAGATGTTAGCCCAGTGAGTTATTTTTAGTATCTATAAATCTTGCCTCTGATGCAGTTAAAACAGGGAAGTTTTTTTGGCTAGAACGGAGTGTTTCAGTAATGGATTTGTTTCTAACATATGCTGAAGGAACCCCCTATTTTATTTAAAAATAATATGGTTTTAATTTTTCATTCATTTCCCTCTGCTTCAAAACTTTGGGTGCATCGGTGATGATGCGAATTAGAACTTGGAATTTTACCGAAATCAAAGAAAAATATTCCTTTGCTGAAACGAGCTGACAGCGTAAAGTCACAGCAGGAACTCCCTCTGTGTGGTACAGTCATCTCTAGCTGTTGGGGAACTGGATGCAGTATAGCTGCTGCTGTTGCATGGGTACTCAGTTAAGCGAATTTATTCAGCTGAGTAGGTCGTGTTGCAACGACAGTTAAACAGCAATACTTCAGTATCTTGGATATCTCTCTATGAGGCTGGATGGAGCAATGCAGACGTTGAGTCTACAGTAAATAATTTGACTGCAAAAGCCTTCACTTGAAATCACAGTTAAGTGGCCAAAAATCAAAATATCAGATATGAACTTCTTCATATTATTGAATATTTGGTTTACAGAGATTTTTTTCAGTTGTATGCTGATGTTATTACAAGTGTCCCAGAAATAAGTACCAAAGAAGTCAAGTAAATATTTTTTGTTTTGCCACTTGGCTGTTAAATGGTAAATATTTATATTATAAGGAAAAAAAAAAGTAGCTTTACACTGGAATAATACTTGGAGGGGAAAAAAGTTAGCAAATATAATCCCGGGGTTAAAGTGGACATTTATCACTAATGTTGCTTTATAAATAAATAGACCATTTCCTTTTTATAATCGTTGGGATGACAGCAGTAAATTCTTCATCTGCAAAGTCTGTTTCTGTACTGAATTGATGGCTGCGGTTCATTGTGCTTACCAGGCTGATTCATGTTCGCTATGTAAATGGTTGAATAGCTGGCTGTTGTTACTACCTTGGTAATGAGCTACAACAGCAATGGGGAGATGTTGTCTGTCTAAGGAAAAAGACATACTTCACCTAGGAAAGGAAAGGTTGGGAAAATGTATTTCCTGTTCGAGATTTTATTTGAAAGAGCCGATCAGAAAGAAACATGTGACTTACAGTCGGTTTATATCAATCCTATCTTCCTTATCAGGCTTTTCTTCTTTGAGGCATGTGTTCTTTGCAGCAGAAGTGAAACAAATATTAACAACTGTCCTGACCCTGATTTGGAAATAAATTACTGAAGCATATTATATCTTAAGGGTGTTTGCTTTGTGTATATTTCAATTATTGTAGGAATGTATTCTGTTGAAAACCAGAGGTTGTTGCCCTAGTTCTTTCTTACCTTGCTTTCAATTAAATCTTATTTCTGTTACCATAGCATTGCCTGCTCGTGAGCCGCTGAGTCCAGTGCTGGTCATTTGTGCATATTTTCTATTTGACTGTGTGCCTGTTCTTACACTTTTGGAACCAACAGCCCCGTCCAGTATTTTTGGTCTGGGGGGGATGGTCAGGCAGCTGTTTTTCACAACTGATGCGATTGCTAATATGTTTCCTATGCATGAAGGCAGACTTCTATTCAGTACCCCTGGGGACTGTAAACATCATTTTTATCATGTTGGAACTACAGGCTCTGTCAGCCCGGTGAAGTTGTTCTCAATTAGTATGAGGCAGCCCAATTCAGAAGGGAATAGCTGCTCCTGTTCGAGCCCATTTTTCTTTGAGTGTTGCCTACACTGATTTCCAGCTGTTACTGTGCAGCTTTGGGGAGCTAATGGGGTTCATTGGGAACATCTATCTCAAAAGGAAATGCCTGAGTCAGTGTCTAGTTGAATGATTGGAGATTTTCACACACAAAAAAACGGTTAATACCCACTTAGCTAATTATCTCTCAGTGTACATGATTGTCCTTTCCAGTCCAGTAATTAAAGAAAATTAAGTGGAAACTTGCTAATTTGCACTAACGTTAGGAACAACCTATTGCCAATTACTGAATTTTGTGAATTAGTGCAAATGAAAACAAGCACTTTTTACAAACTGTAGAGTAACACAGTGAGTGCTGAATCTTAGCCAATGATGCCATATTATTATTCCACTGCAAATAACTCACCTGTACATGCAGGGGAAGTTAATATGTTATAAATTGAGGACAGAATCTTTCTTATGCTGAACTTTGCCTGTTGTTAACTGTGTAAAGATTACTATACTGAGGTCTAAATTCATATAATGCTTCCTGAATACCATTCTCCTGTCTTCTACTAGAGTTCATTGAGACCTTTAGAGATCTCCTTACGTTCTAGTGTAACTTAAGTTTCTTCTCTTTTGACGCACCTGCAATTGTCCCCATGGCCGATGGAGCCAGCACAGCATCTTGCTTTGATCCTTTTGAGCTGTTGCAAGGGGCTGAGAAGCTGGAAAAAACGTTCCTTCTGAAAATCCAGTGCAAGTGAAAGATCATTAAGTGCTGTATTTTCAAAATGCCCTGGTTACGTTTTCCTCCATGAGAGTAGCTTTGCTGATAGCTCCTGTGTGTGGCTGCATTACAAGCCCAGTCCTAATCTTTCTTTCAGATGGCTCCTCCTCCACTCCTGTTTATAGTGCTAGAGCTAACCCCGTGTTTCCTGGACATCCAGTTTTCTCTTGGATTTGGTTGGGTAGCCCCTAGAAAGCAAGCTGCCTTCTTGCCCACATCCTTTATACTAGCTCTGCCCATTGCTTTTGGCATGAGCACTGTCCAGATCCCAATAAAATCCTAAAGCTCCTGGTGAGCATATGCTACATAACTCCTGGCCTGTTGCCAAAAAGGTGCAACTTGCAAACCTAATCATTAAGAGGCAAAAAAGCTGTTTTGACACATTTTGAGATTTCTGTACTATCCCTGTCTCCCTCATCTGAACACCAAGTAATGGCAATCTTTTCACGTTCAGCTATAATTTACCCTCATGTTTTTGCACCTGCTCTGAGACTTGGTGAGAAACAGTGGAGACCGCCTTCTCCCAGAGTTCATTAGAGTTCTGTTCCCTAGTTTCAGTCACCATCTTTCAGTTGTTTTCTCTTACTTTTGAACATAACAACCGCAAATTGGAAGCAGGAGCACTTGTTGCTATCACTGTTCTCACCCTCTGCCTGTCTTTGGGAAGCTTCCACTTCTGAAATGAGTTAAATTTATCTCCAAAGACAAAATAAGTCTTTTGCAACTTTAGCTTTGCAGTGCTCCTCTTTAATAGCTGTGCATCTTTCCAAGGCTGCACTCCATCCAGTCCAAGGTGGTATCTGAGTTTCTTTTACTGGAATCTCTCCAGTCACAGTAACAAAAACTGATTAAAGCCTGGATGCCTGTAACTTTCCAGAGCTCCAGCTTACAGATAGGAAGGTGGAACGCTGTATGTAGAGCAGCCAAATATGCAGTCTATGACCTAATGGCAAGAGTATGACAATCTATTTAGGTGACCTGCTCTTCAGCTTAGGCTACCTTTTACTTTTCTGTTGAGACACCCAGTTGTAGGAAACTGCCTGTAAGCTGCAGGAGCCAAATGCCTTAAGGTATTCACTTTATATGGTGTAAATTTAGGAAAATGGAAAGTGGGAAACTAATAAAGATTGTGGGTTTTTTGCTTGTATTCGACCAGCTGTCCTTTTTGGTGGTGGAAGACCTTCTACTGGAATAAAAATTATGTTAACCTTAAAGTTATGAGGAACGAAACAGAAGATAAGGTTTTCTTTTATCCCCACTCTTTACATTCTGATTTCCAAACCAAAGAGTCAGTTCCCCAAAACGCCTAAGCCCAATTTATTTGCATTACAACTAGAACACCTGAATATTTAAATCAGTTCTAAGGACTTAAATGATTAAATTGCTTCTTGACGCTTATCCTTCTGATTCATGTAGTAGCCTTTTGAAAAGCGTATTCTGCTTAAGGTTGTCATTCACCAATAAAAAAATCCAAACCAATTCTATTAAGAACTCTGTTTTAACGGTCTCGTTCCATTATTATGATACAAGTAAGCCCTGTGTTTGGTTAATTAGAAGTAAAACCCGGTACTAAGATAACTAACTAGTACATAAAAGCCAGTGTCATTTTTCCATAAAAACAGGTATTATGCTTGGGATAGGTGATGTCTTAAAATGAATACCCTGCCCTCACTGCTCTTGCTCTCTACGATCCTCCCAGCCATCTCTCTATAGAATAATAAGGAGCTATACCAAATTCATAATGCATTTTTTGTTTGACAGGAAAGCAAAGAATTGAAGCTGAAGAATAATTTATGCAATTCTACTGAATATGGCTTTTTTTTTTTTTTCCTTTTTCTCATTTGGCAAGTGTGAAACCCACATAAGCAAGGTTGAGAACATACACTGGTTATCTAGCAATTAAAATTTGCTTTGGTTGAACACCTAGAACAAATCCATTAAACTTAGTCACACTTACGAGCTATCATAGAAGCTGAAAATGGCCTATGAAAAATTCTGTGATGGATCTTATGACATGACTAGTATGTTCTCTGCGGAGCGTTCTGTAACTGATTATATATTGGTCAGAATTTTTTTTAAGAAGACCTGTGTAAGGGAACAGTTGTGCTCAGCAAAATTGATGGCTGTATCTAAATGCTGTTTGTGTGCTCAGGAAGAAATAGTATGAACAAGTTTCCCTATGCAAGCATTCCAGCTGTATAGCTTGGGATGCAAATTTAGCTGCAGCCATAGAGTACGGCTATGCTGACTCTGGGCCTGCCAATATGGATCAGATTATATGGCTTATTAAGAAAACTTGGCCCATAATGTGCTATGTGGCAGACTGTTGTTACGATAGCAGCCTAGAAAATAAGGATAATTACTTTAATATGACATTATATGTGATTGTCTTGTGTGTGTTTGCATAGTTTTATAATACCGGAGCTAATGCGGAAGGCCTTTGGTTTGTGCAGAGGTAGTGAAGTGGTGTAAAGCGCTCCCTGCAAAATTTGAGCTTGTTGCTGAGTGCTGGAAGATTAGTTGGACTATTTCTTGGAGAGGGTTCAGTGGAAGGCCACTGCTGTGGGTTAACTCTGCCAGGCAGCTAAGCAGCACACAACCTCAGTTTTCCTCCCTGGGCCCCAGAGGGATGGGGGAAGAGAAAAAGAAGAATAAAAGCCAGAAAACTTGTTGGTTGAGATAAAAATAGTTTAATAAGGAGAAGTTGAAAAAGAAAGAAAGGAAGGAAAACAAAACAAGCGATACAAAAGCAATCTACTCACCATCTTCCATGGTTTCCCCAAAAAAAGATAGCTAACCTACCTAAACACCCCTCCTCCCTGTTTTATTGCTGCGTGTGACGTTAAATGGCATGGAACATATCTTTGGTTACCTTGGATCATCTGCCTGGCTGTGTGCCCTCCCAACCTCTTGCACACCCTCAATCTATTCACTAGGGGTGCAGAACGAGAAGCAAAGAAGACCTTGATGCAGTGCAAATCTTGTTCAGCAACAGCTAAGGCATTAATTATGAGCATTGTTTTGGTCACAAACGTAAAACACAGCACCATACCAGCTGCTATGAAGAAAACATAAGTCCATTCCAGGCAGATTCCAGTACAGCCACAAAGATGGTAAAACGACTGGAGAACTTGCCGTCTGAAGTAGGACTGATGGAATTGGATTTTCTTCTCCTAAAGAAGAGAAGGCTAAGGGGAAATCTTATCACAGTCTTCCAATAACTAAAAAGACAGCTACAGACAAGGTGGAGGTTCTCTCCTTACAAGGTTGCATGGTGGTAGGAGAAGAGGCAATGGGAATAGTTGCTTCAGGAGCAATTCTGTCCTGGGTATAAGAAAAAATGTCTTCACCATGTGATCAATTAACCATCGGAATAAGTTGCCCACAGAAGTGGTAAAATCTCCCTTGTTGGAAAAAATCAAGATTTGTCTTGATGGGGCGCTGGATAACCTGGAACAAGGCCGTACTTTCAGCAGAAGGTTGGCCCCGATGATCTCCAACCTGCTTTGTAATGATTCTTCATGAAAACAAGAACTGTTGGTTTGGAGATTTTTTTTTTTTTTTTAAAAAGCAATTTTCTGAACACAGCTGAAATGTCATAAATACATAAGATAACATTAAGCAGATTCCAGGGGATTTTGAAACAAATGAAGTTCCTACAATTGAAAAGAAAATATAATTCAGTAAACAGCGCACTTAATATGAATCAACATCTTTTAAGGTCTGCTCCTTATTGCTCTGGTAACTGGGGTGCTTAGTTTCTCCTCATGTGTTCCGTGATCTCTATAATGAGGAGAGTTGTCTTACTTTTAACACAGTAGAAAAAATAATATCCAATAAGCACTATCTAACAATTAAAGTGCTGTTTGTGATACTGTTTAGTTGCTTTTAGCCAAGCGTTTCTTGTGTTTAGCAGATATTCCTCAGGGACAAGGCCATTTCAGGTTGAAATATATTGGTGTTTAAACAGCAGTGAGATTTCTTGTTTTTTCTGTCTTGTAAAATAGTCCAGTTTTAAATCTTAAATAGGATACAGGCTCTCCTAGGAGTTTTGTTGTAGGTGTATATTTTTCTGTTATTGTTTATGTAAAATTTTTGGAGCTGTTTATTTTTAGTTTGAAGGGAGATTTCTCAAATTATGCTTTAAAATGTTTATTTATGAATTTTTGGAAGAGGCGATAAAATCAGGCAATAAAAACATATTCCCGATATTGATAGATATATATTGATTTTTGTATTGTAGTCCCTGATAGCACTGTTCAAGGGGCACTAATTGTGAATGCAACAAAAACCATCAGACAAATACTGTCAGGAGTGGGAGGAGGAGTTCACTGGAGTTCACTGAGAGTGTCATGTGAAAAAATTCCCTGGTGTTGATTTTTTTTTTTTTCCTTCGTAATATGATGAGCATTTACTGTAGCACATATGTAAAAGTGTGGCTTTACATGGGTTTATAGGAGAAACTGAAAGTAAAAATTGTGGCAAAATAATTAGATGGCAATCATATGTTTGCATAAGCAATATATGCTGTAAACGTTTGTCTTGTAATTTTAAAATATAAACTGAAGCAGGACAATAGATCAGATTCTGTCCTTCATCAAAAGAAGAGAGGATTAAAGCATCTGAATTATGTGGATGCAGCACAATAATTGTAGAGGGACACTTAAAAAACTGTAAGGTTCACAGATGCAGTGTTTCAAAAAGGAAGAGAAGAAAAAAAAATCCCCCAGATTAAAGCAACTTCTTTTTTAAAAAATGGTTTTAGTCATAAAATAGAAATAAAGAACAAGGAAGAAGGTTAACTGTTGCCTCCTTCCCTCCTGGGAAATATATCAGACCATATGTTTGAAAATAAGAAAACTTTCTTTCAATTCTATGGCAGCTGACGTTAGGAAACTCTTAAGATAGTGCAGTACTGACCTCCTGTGTTTCAGGATATAACAAAATAAATGTGTGAGAAAATGTCTTGCAGTTATGAAATAACACATTGATGGCTTTTTCCTGGTGTGTAGAAAGAAAAGAGAAACCAGTAATGCTGTCTCCTCGTTCAGCATTATAAACACACTCATTTGGGACTATGGATTTAGCCTGCTGGTATCAGGCAGTATATGGATAGTAGTTTTTGCCAGGAAACTACATATTAGCACTTGTATTTTCATAAGAATGGGTGAATCCATGGTTTTCAGATCTTACTTGCTTCTTTAAAACATTTACCATCTTAGTATTGCCCCTATTATTATCCCATTTTCTTTCTTCAGCAGTCTTGGGGTGAGTTGAATCATCAAATGAAAATGCCTGAGTTGTGAATTATACGAGGAAAAAGGTACTTGTAAATGAGGCTGATGCTGTGAAGGTCCTGAACATAGTCCATCTGTTATTTATTTCCTATTAAATTTTTTTGTCTTGCCACTCCGTTCATTTTTATTTCAGTTAGTTTCCTTTTGTTTCTACAGTCTTCTATTAATAATCTGTTCTTCATTTTTCACATTTCCCCTTTATCACACTTTTTGGTCTCTTAACTTTTTCTCTGATCTCTTCTAAAAAGAATCTTGCGTGTACTCAAATGACATAGTTATCTGTCAAACTCGTAGCTATTTCATCCCTAAAATTTTGTTCAAAAGTTCATGTTTGCTTTTGTAAAACAAATAAGGAAAGCTTTATGTTGAACTCTTTTTCTCTGGAAACCCTTGGTTGTGGAAAGTAATTGATTGTTATGTCAAGATGCAGTGGAATCCAGCTCGGGAAGGATTGATTATGAGCGTAAAGAAAAAGGCTCCATCTCCGCTGATGGTTTAGGGGGGGAAGGGAGATGAAAAAGAGAAGAAAAAGCAGGAGAGCGGGGGAGAAAGAAGAGGTTAAGAAGGAAAAACTTTAAACGTTTAGACCTCTTGAAAATGGGCTTTGAAGGATTGTGGCAAAGAGACCTTTTTAGAACGTGTTCTGTGCTCTTGCTAATGATTGTGCGATGCTTGTAGACTAATGTGGTAGGGGCTGGAGAAATATCTGCAATGGAGGTAAATCCACTTTGCATTATTCACTTAGTTTCGCAAGTGTCCATGGCATAATTTGTATTAAAAATAGTCAGTAGTGTTTCTGGCTTATTATGGAGGGTTTTGAACCCTTTGCAGTGTTACAACGTTGGGTTTTGGGTGGTGAGTATCTTTTATAGTCGTAATTAGTTAATGCTGTAATTAGTGCTCTCTGCTGCGTGATAATGGCAGGCTGAGCATTATATCTGCATTTCTAACCTGTACATTTAGGACTTAGAGACGGATGAGTAAATGACAAGAAATTTTATTATTCTTAAGTGTGGGTTTTACTTTGTGTCTGTATGGTTTTCAGCAAAGAAAAAAGAATAAATACATGGTGCTATTTCAGAATGTGTTGCAAAATGGTATCCAGGAGCAAACTCTGCTCCTGCCTTCTGCTTTCTCCACACTGAGGGTCAGCCGATAACGTGAGTGATGGCTCAGCAGGGGCCTGAGAAGCCTTTCTCAACCTCATCTAGAGTCTCTCTGCGTCCCAGTATGGATGGAGATAGCACATCTGGCAGTATTTGCTTTGAAGCAGGAAGCGTGAGTTTGGGATTGTGGCACCGTCTCTGTTGCGCTGGCTGGCAGAGCAACTTAAGCACGTGAAAAGCATACACTGCATCCATTCAAAATGTGGTCGAGCATCTGTAGCCGTGTACACTCCCTTGAATTCCTGGCAGAAATTCCAGCTGAATCAGCTAGAATTGCACCTGGCACTTCCATCGTGCTATGGTAAAAGGAACGGGTTGACCTAAACTCCAGATTTATGTGGATTTAGTTATGGAACTCTCAATAAAATCAGTGCTAACTTTAAGGGCTGTATATCACTTTGGAGTAGATAATATATACTGCGCTTGGGTAATTTTTTGCATTTTTCTTGAGGAGAAAGAATAGTGTCCTGGTTTGCTTACTGAGTCTTTCTTGGTTGTGAGATACGTATGTAATTACTGGAGTCACGGAATTGCTTTAGTGTAAGATGAAGGAATCATAAAAAGTTTCATGGGAAAGATGGTGTTTCTCTGGGATCTGCTGAAGCTTTTTTGACGTTTAAAGAAGCAAGATGTGGTGTGGAGTTCACAGAGGATCTCAGGCTGTAGTTAAAAGTAAGTTGGAATTTGTTTGACCTTTTTCCCTGCACATTCTTTCCAGAGCATTAGGTGGCTGAGGTCAAACTGAAATGTGTCACTGGTCAGTGTCTGAATTTAATTAGTAAGCAAGGACTCTGAGAACTCGAAAGTACAAGATGCTTGATCACCACCTACCCATTTCAAGTAAAAACAGAACATGATCTGTTTGTGTTTTCCTTCCACCAGCTGGTACAGTTTTCTTGAATCTGTTTGTTTCTAAATTCAAGGTTTAAATGTGGGAAATGCTACAGAAACTGTTGTGCTACCAGGCTGGTTACTCAGCCTGGTTTATGACATCTGCAGTGGTTTATGTGGACAGTCAGTACTGTATCTTATACTTAATAACAGAAATTATGAACGGTTACCGTATTTGCAGAACTGATTTCCTTACTTCTTAGTCAAAATGGCAAGCTTTGTGTTGATTTATAGATAAATCTAAGAAAAATTAAATTCATACATTTTGCTTTTAAAGAGACAGAGACTGTTGTAGATGATTGGGATGAACTGTGATATAAATACCCACTGACACCTAAAAAAAGCAACGATTTCAGCTAGTCTAGGATGGCTTTCCTAAGCAAAAACACAGTAGTAACACTCTGCATCTTGGTAACAAATATGTTTGCAGTAACTCAAACATTTTTGTTCCTGCAACTCAACCAGCCTGATTCCTTTACGTACTACTCTCAGCCGTCACAATAATGACAAGCTTGAATAGCTCGAGAGAATGGTGTGCCCCCAGTTTGAAAACACTATGCAAATACTTGAATTTTTTTTACACATAGTCTTTTAATAGTTATCACATCAAAAGAGAGCAGAAGCAAGAAATTCTAGGAGGTGAATGTGCATGATAGGGAGCTTTAGCAAAATAATCCACCTTTGATATGTATTGATTATTTCCCTGTTACCAAAATGACTCTCTCTAAATCCTTGCCAAAACACAATTTAGATATGGCCTTTAATTCTAAGTCCTCAAGTATTTGCGAACAGTCATGGCAGCACAGATATATGTCAACTTTCCCCCATCAAACTGGAAAATCTTTTGTATTGACTATTAAAGAGTAATAGAAATGGAAATGAAACTTAATAGATTGAAGTGTAGGATTATACCAAGAATTTTTTCTCAGGTCATTTTCTGTTCTTTCTCTGAAGACCTCTCTACATCATCTCTTAGTTATGTATTTTCTGTGCTTTAAATTGTAATTCTTGACTCACTTAGCAAAGTGATGGGTGTCTGAGAAGAGACGGGGCCATTGGTCTCCTGTTAACTGGTTGTTTCCACAGTGTAGTTATTTTTGTCATGGTATCAATAGTGTAGATAGGGTATTGAGGCTGTGGTGCTCCAATTAACTATGTATTGTGCACGTGGTAAAAGATGCGGGTGCAGAGCCCTTGATACCAGGTTTGAACTGGATTCCCCTTGGATGCCACGGGGATGCCGCCCTGTGGCAGCGCTGCTGTATTTTCAGGATTACTGATGTTCATCGCAGTTTCTTTCTCACTCTGTGCCTGGTGTGTCCCTTGATTTCTATTCAGCAGGACTCCTCTTATTAGCTTGAACTAATAGCCTCAGTTGGTGTTTACCAGTAATTAATGATTTCAGAGGATAAAGTATTTGTCAGAAATTTAGCTGGCAGGTGGAAACGGGCTGAGCAAGTTTGCCCAGTACAGTGCTGGTGAAAAGTTGTTGTTAATCAAAAGAAATTAAAAAAATATTAAAGTAATCAAGTTACCAGTCAAGAATTATCTCACAGCAGAGTCGTATTTAATCTTCTTAGTGCACAATATGATTGTGATGACAAGTTTCCACACATATACCATGATAAATGGATGCTATTCTTTTATGGCAATGATTACATTATACATTTTGGCGTTTATGGGACACAGTTGCATTTTTTTAGAATATTCAATCTTCTTGCCATGTTTTCATCTATTGTTTTCTCTGACAGCTGGAATAAGACCATGAAGTCAAGTGACAGAGGCCATAAGGGTCTCTGGTTGCTGAACTGCTTCTCTGCTTCAATTTTCAAGTTAGATTTGTTTGCTATAGTTGTTATTTTTCTGTTTCTACTTGGTGGTTTATTTCATATCTAAAATAAAAAAGCAAACACTTTGTGCCAAAATCTTTAAACTCTGCAGGCAAAATTGTAATTAGGTATCTTGTGGGTGTAGATTAGTAATGTGCACAAGCAACGTGTCATGTAATTGCCTGCTGCAGATGTGCAAACGAGGTTTTTCATGGAAGCAAATGAACCTGCACATTGTCTCTGCTCTCCCCCATCTAAAAAATTAGCCTTGCATACGCTTCATATTTTGAAGTAATATCTGATCTTACTTTGGGACGGTAATAACCATCTTGAAGCAATGAGACTTCAGAGAACTATCTTTGAAAAAAAAAAAATATCTCCATATGAAATTCAAATATGGTTTCTTTTTAATTTAATTTTAAATGACAGATCAATAAATGTGGGTCTTTGGTTTGGTTCTTTGTACTCACCTACAAGTCTATCCCCCCCTGCTTTTTCCCTCCATCCTCTATATTTTTCTTTTCTGTGTTGAGTTGCCTTCTTTGTAATCTGAACATTTCTGGCTGTTTCTGCAGCTCTTTGACTATATGGCGTGTGGAGATGTAGGGGAGGACAATGATAAACCATTAGCAAAAATATCATAATTCATGTGTAATACTACAAGCATTAAATTAACTGCTATTTAGTTATAATTCAGTATGGCCTTGACTTTAATTTTTTTTTTTTTTTTTAATGAGTTGCCATACATTTAACACCGCCGTCCATTTGCTGGATTCCCTTTGCTTTATGGTAGCTTTTATTTGTCTAATTGTGTATATTTTAATAGTTAACATTTCCTATTTCTGTCTAATTTGATGCTGGTGCTATTAACAAAGAGAAAACTGAGACCAGATGGTTGCCAAACAGTGAGGCCACCTGGTATTCTAGCAATGCCAAATATATTTTCCCCCTCCATTTTTCTTTAGAAAATCACTGAGACGGCTCCAGGATTTTTTGAGGATCCCAAGAATGTGTGCGTGCAGCCAGGCAAATATCCCAAACCCTCTTAAGTTTATCCTTGCAGTTCCCTTCTCTCTTCTTCTCTCCCTCAGGTAACTCCATCTCACTCTCTTTCTGCTTTCCCCCTCCCCTCTCCCATCCCAGCTCTGCGCTGCCGGCTCTCAGGCACACGGGTGGCAGACCTTGCTCCACCGAGCTGCCTCTGAGGCTGCAGGTGAAGTCCTGACCCTGACCACTGCTTTGGTCCACCATCTCTGCAGCCACCAGCGCTGCCGGGGTGGGACGAGGAGCTTTTATTGCAAGCAGAATCTGACAGGGTGGAGCTGCCAGGGGTCCTCCAGGAGCTTCTCCCCACCCCTTGGGCTGTTACTAGTGCGTAGCAAACAAGGAAAAAAATGCCTTGAAGAACAGGGCGTTTTGGACGCAGTAGCCTGTGGCTTGCCATCTGATGCCTTGTTGATTTGAGGGCCAACTCTGAACTAAAGCTGTTGTCAGAGGTGTGACAGTGTGAGTTGGGACTGACATGATCATAGACTGAGGATACAATAGTGCACACACCGTGCACAGTTTGCTCCGAGTGGCAGGAGTTAGACTAAGCTAACCAAAAATATTTTTTCTCTGGTACAAACTGCATCTACGCTCTGCTCCCCGTGCCAGTGCCGTATGCTGATATGAGCTGCACCATGTGCACGGTGACAGACGAGCTGTTCGAATGTGTGCTTCTCACACATTTCAGAAGTCTGGTATAGGCAGTGCCTGTGTCAGTATTGATACATCTTTGAGACAAGCAGCGTTAACACACCATATTGACACGGGTCTGGGTCAGGGAATGGAGTGTAACTCCTCACTTAGCCGCTGCCAGTCCTTCTCTGCCTCCTCTCCTTCCTTCCTCTGCCTTTGTAGCTGATTTTCTGGACCCTGCTGGTTTATAGACCCCAAATACCTTGAACGATACTGACGTGAACCCCTGGGTGCTGTGGGTCAGTGAGTGTAGGTGTCTGTCTGAACACCCTGGTTGAATTCTGGCAGAGAGAACAGCTGCCACTATGTCGGCTCTCAGCAAACGCCCAGCTTACTGCAGTAGCTAGTGGCTCTAGTCTAGCACGCTGTGCTAGGAGCTGCACGAATTGAACACAAAACCCCCAGTATCTGCCTAAAAAGAGCTTATACTCCATTTGTAAGAGCCAGGAGAAGGGTGTAAACAGATGAGGAAATATAAGAAATAATAAGCTTGGTATTCAGCGGTGTAACAGATAGCTGTCTGGAATGCTGTGTGTACAATACACCTGTACCTACACATTTCTTACGATTCCTTTCCTGTGCTGTGGTCCGACAGTGGTTGTGGCAACACTGAACTTTCTTCTCAGAGCCCTCTGTCTTGTGCTGGGCATACGTTGCCTTTATTCCTTTGCTCACCATCCTCTTACATTATGTACCTGTTTCCAGCATATTCTGAAAGTGTCAGAAGCCGCAATCATCCTTCATTTGGCAGGATTTGAGCTTCACTAGAGCTCTACCAACGATTGCCTCACTGCTAACATGGTTTCCCCAGTCGGCTGCAGAACGGTCCCCTTCAAACACTGACTCTAGTTGAAGCTGGGTTTCTAGAGGTCCATGTTCCTGCTGGTTACAGTATATGTCGGACACAGTCCCATTACAGCCCGCACAAACCAGTTGAGCAGCAGGAGGTCTTTTGGCAAAAAGACATCAGAATGGCCTGCCTTCAAAACTTCCCATCCTTTGGAAAATGGAAAATACTCCATCATATCTTTCCAGCAGGTAGGACTAACAATGTGCGTTTAAACTTTGTGATAGGAAGATAACATAAAAACAATGTCTTGGTGGAAATACTGCCCACAAAGCGCCCGCCCAGAATTACTCCTATTTGGTCTGTTTAAGCAACAAGTCATAATGATTCAAATGTGCTTTACAGAGGCAGTTGCCTGGAGTGACAAGGATGTTGCTTTTTGGGGCTTTCCCATTGTGAAGAGACTGTATTTGCCTTCAGACTTCTCTGTATTATATTAAAACTAATTTTGCAATACTTACCATTTTTCAAAATATGTAAATGTGCCTTGAAGTTGACAGTAGACCCGACAATCAGACTTACTGCTGTGAGTGACTGCATTGCCCTGCAGCTGAAAATATTAAAAATTATGAAGGAAAAGGACAATCATTGTTTGTAATCTAGGAAGTTCATATCTAATCTCTGTCATTCAAATAAGCATGTTGGAAAGCACGTTGTGCAATTGCCAGAAGTCGTGCCTTGTTCTCTTACGCCAGTGCATGAGGGTCCTGGGGGCTTTGGATAAAATTCTCTGCAATTAATGAACGTTTCAGTGCATTTAAATGGATCTTTTTTTCAGCCTACTTGATTTGTGCAGGCTGGCTGTGTTACTCGCGGAAGCTGTACCTTCTATGGAATATACCTCCCTGCAGAGGTGAATTCAACAGCGCAGACCAAAATCCCTGTTGCATCTTACCTGTAGGATATGATGTTTCCTGAGGTATTGAAAAGGGGATGGCATGCTGGCTGAAAGGAGGCTGAGCCTTCTCCCTTCCAGATAAACAAATCTCTAAAAAATATGCAAACGATTTCATATCTAAGAAAATCAGCATCTTTCAGAGTATTTTTAACATTATGTGCCAGTCCTCCTGTTTCCTTGCATACGAATGGCAGACACAGTTTGTATCGTTACTGTAAGACTATCCCTGCCACTACTCTCCCTCCCCTAAAATAAAAAGATTAGGTTGTCTTGGGAGGGGTAAGTTCCTGATTATTAGAGGTGCAAAAGAAAAAACAACCAAACCAGGATTGAAAGTTATGACAAAGTTATTTTCATCAGTCTAGTTTGTTTCACAAGTAGAAGGCTTTACAGTAATGAAAAACCTCATCTGTAGATTTTTTCAAAACCTAAAAGCAATCGAAAGGTGGGATATATACAGATTTAGGAATGTCATTCCTGTCTTTTGTAAGAGTCAATGACCTCTTTCCTAGTTTTCTCTGGTCACTAAAGGAAAAAAAAACCAATAACCAAAAACCCAAGCCTGTGGCCTTCAGTGCTTGGAACTAAAAAATAGTTAGTTTTATTATACATTTCTAAGGAAGTTTTGAAAAAGCATTTAAATAACAAAAAGATCCTTCTTTAAATTCCCACCTTCTCTCCACTAACTGCCATTTAACAAAGGCAGCAGTTTTTACAGCTGGGGTGATTTGTAACCGTTCTCATCTTTCTTGTCCCTCCCTCTCTCCCCTCCTACTCATTGTTATTAGCTAACATCTCTGATAAGAAATGCAACATACCGTAAGGCCCCTATCTGCTCCTTCAGGAGGCCTGGTTCTTCCTTTTCTGAAACAGTGGTTGTGTTTGGTTGTTTTTTTTTTTTTTTTTTTAAAGTTTTCAGTTAATTTCTGGAATAATTTCTCTAATTTGTGGACCCTTCTTTTTCTTTCTGCTTTTTTCTGTGCGTAAGCAGGCCCTGCTGCTACACCCCACTTTTTGCTCTGATCCTTGCCCAGCCAACTGTCACTTTTTAGCCTGCAGGGAACCTTCTGGTACTAACATTCCTGCCTTGTTTTTATTAGAAGGGCATCTCTCACAACATATCCCTCGCTGTTTGAAGCAGAAGTCATGTGTATTCAGTAGGAATGAATAATGGATATATTTAAAGGGTACCTTGCCCTTCTCGTTCCTTTGCACATCATAAATAACCACTCTTTTAGTTTGGATTTACATATTGCTCTACAGGCACAGTTTGAAAAAAAAATCTGGTGATTCAGCTCTCAATTTAAAAAAACACTGTGCTGTATGCAGTTGATAGTTTCTGTGTCTGAAAACTGATCCCACACGAAGCTCAGTGCTGGCATCCATGTGCAGCTCTGGAATTCTGAAGATTAGGAAACTGGTCATGAATTTATTTTGAAGCACCTCACAAAAATACAGCGTGACAGGAGACGTATAGACAACATGAGTTGTCTGTAGAGTTAATTTCACCTGGCTTTAGATGTCTTTTTAAGATACCTAAAGATATTTTAGGTGTTTTAAAGATGTATTTTTACATTTTAAGGTATTTTTATGATGTTTTAAATATCTTCTTCAGGATGAGCTGAGTTGTTCTCTGAAAATGCCCGTTTCTCTCCACTCACTGTGAAAGCAAGTTGGTTGATGAGGTTGTGTGTAGGTGTCTGTGTTAGAGACATCTGCTTTTTGTCCAATGAGCCCACTGTTCCTGGACACTTATCACCATTTGAGGAGTTCTCTGGGGTAACGGCTGTATTAAAAGATAAACTGAACTTGGAATTTTCCTGTTAACTGTAACAAGCTTTAGCTGAGGATCCCAAAGAAGATCCTAAAATTGAAGGCCAGCCTTGAAGGATGATTTAATTATCTGATCTAAGTTTAAAGATATTAAAGTAGAGAGTCCGAGCAGCAAATGTTTTTGATGGGGGTGGGATGAGGGGACTGGATGTATTTTTATTGCCCATTTTTCTTAGATAACTGACAAATGGAATGGACTAATTTCCCTGTTACCATCAACACTGTGGAACTACTTCCAAGTTATCATATTCTCACTGTAGTGCTTTCCCTTGAGCATGTGGCTAAGGTTTTTTGATATGTGTCCCTTGTGTGTTGTAGCTTCCATAGTCTAGGACAACTTATGTCTCTCTCCCTGTGAGTTGCGGCAGGACTGTGGTCCAATTCCTGGTGAGCATGGGGAAGTGTGGGCTTGAGCCAGGGAGTCAGGGGCGATGAGCCTGTATTCTCTTTGCGAATGAGCTAGATTACCTCTGTAAGCATTTTCTAGGTGTCGAGGCACAGAATTTGGAGGTATTGGAAACTGTATACTCAGATCATTCAAGCGTCAGAGTGGATGAAGAAAAGACAGTCAGAACCAGGTTACAAAACTGATTTTACTGGTGGCCTTTGGCATCTTCTGATCTCAGTTCATGCGGCTGTAATTTTGGAATTGTATGACTTTCCTGTTTCTAACAGTTTCACTCTGCTTGTTGTTATCATGATATTTGAGAGGCTGACGATGTAAATATTAGATTTGCATCTACAGGAGGATGCTTACATACTGAAGGGCACGGGAGAGGGACTGCCTATTTTGTCCATTTAGCTGTAAGCAGATTCTGAAATCCTTAAAATTTTTCTGCCCTCCAAGTTATCTTTCACCCACTCAGTAATGAAGATAAAACCCTAAAAAGAGATAGAGGAACGGACTGCACGAGACATCTTATAACTAATATGGCAAAGGGGGCACAGAGTGTCTACAGCAGGTATGGATTTTGCAGTCAGGGCTGCACTGCAGGGTTCCACTTGGTAGATAAGTTTCCAAGAAATAACCAATAAATGACAGAATAAACAGTTGTAAGGAGCTTCCATAAGGGCACATAAAAGCAAATGATCCATTAACTCCATAGAATGGGAGATGGCATGTCCTTATCAAGGAAGTAGATAAGAGAAGCTGTAGGATAATGAGACATGAGGATAGTTTACTATGTTAGTGGTATATAACATGGCAGCTATGTGGCATCTGAGTGACAGACATGAGACACCCTGAGTTTGCTAAGCTGTTAGCAGAGGCCAGAAGCTATAATTGCCACCACGTCTCATCATTTTCTGTAATGCCTGCATGCCTGCACATCTGCGTTGCTCAAATCTAGATTTTTTTTTTTTTTTTTTTTTTTTTTCCCCCCCAGATCTCTTTCCTGTGCACTTTGTTCTGGGCTGTGTTCTGGTTGCTCTCAGTTGGACTAATTTCAGGCTCTTTCTTCTGCTAGAGCAGCTAATGTTCCCTGATTTGTTGGCTGTTGTTCATGGAAGTTTTACAGACTTCCCCCCCCCCCCCGCATGTCATTTGCTGGCTTCTGCTGCCTGTTAGTGTTTGTTTTGGTTACCTTTTGCATTATATGACTACAACTTGCACCCTTGGTCTGTATTACAGTTTTCTAAGTTCAATCTTCTTTACATCCCTTCTGGGGTCGATCTTCTTCACATCCCATGCTATATTTTTCAGTTTAGTTTTTGGCTTGGCTCTTTGAAATTTTCTGCTCTCTTTGGACCAATATGGTCCTTGTGTTGTATGAACGATTTGTTAGGTGGTGTTTTGGTGGTGGTTTTTTTTGGGGGGGGGGGGAGGAGAAGTCTTTTTTTGTGTTTTTATTTCTCCCCAGAACTGTTATTGTGGCTGCCTGTCTTTTCTGTGGATGTGCATTTTTGGGTTATAACTTCCTGGTACACAGTGGGCAGATGCCTCTGAGCTCTGCTAGTACCATGAGCCAGCTAAAGGCTGCACGGCCGTGCTTGGCGTGGCACTGAGCCCAGGCTGACATATCCTGCCTCTCAGCAGGACTCTTACTAGCTCAGTCTTGCTCAGCCAGCAGTTACGCATTTTCTGTCCACCTCGGAGAGTAGGCAGAGCAAGCTCACACGTGCTTGTGATTTACTGCGTACTTCCTTCAGAGTACACAGCTCAGGAGTTCATCATTTTCCTGGTGGATGCCTGAGCATTCTCCTTTCTGATGGAGAGAACAGCAAGACAGTGACTGTATGTTTAGTTCGGAACCTGGAATTAAAACCATATTCCAGGATTTATCAAATCTATGCATGAGGCATTTAAATGTTGGGTTTTGTTTTACTTTTTTTTTCTTTTTCATTCCCCCCGCCCTGTACTCCCTTTATGTCTGATAATTATCCTTCTCTTTGGAGGAGTTTGCTGTTAACTAGTTTCATTTTTGAGGATATTATTAAAATTTGTGGTAATTTATCAGGTTGCATTTAGATTAGATCTATATATATCAGTCTTTAATTTTCTGCCTGGAGATGAGATATGGTAAAGGCAAATCTATTTCTATTGTGGCAGAGTAAGAAATCCTTCATGTCCTCAGACTTCTGTTCCTTGGAGATACAGAATATACCAAGTGATAGGTAGTAGACAGAAGATCTGACTTATTTCTCTGAAATGAGATGAGGTTGCAACTTCCTTTCTCTTCGGCTGCAGTTCTGCACGGAATTTGTTTACTGCTTCTAAAATGTTGATGTAAAGTTTCTTTCACAAATTAAATGGATGATAATTGCTGGTGGAAGTGGGGGCAAACCAACTTGATCTGCCACTGGCTCGTTCTTTATGTAGCCTTCTCTGTCTGTGTGGACTTTGGAGAACATTAGTGCTATATTTTGATAGAAAAGGGTATGACTGACCTCTGCTTTGCCCAATAGCAAAACAGGGTGCAAGGCACTTGAGCAGCATATTTAGTGGTATAAAACTAATTTATTGAGCAGAAGCACCTAGGTAGTTTCAGTAGCAGTAACTTGTGATGGAGTGGAGCCTCGGTGACTTGTTTGGACGTAAGCCTGTTGGATTGCCCTCTATTCGTAATTTTACTTGGATCCCAGCTACTGTTCACATGCTGTTGTGTTACATCCAAACGGAGGACTCCATCTTTTTCTTATTCTGAAGCTGTTGATCTTTCACTGCCTCCAATTTCCTGTCCCTGCACGTCCCGGGGTCTGGAACGCTTTTGCCTGTGATTTTTCTGTGAATCACTCTCACCATCCTCAGTATAAAGAGACCACATTATAGAGACATTATCTCCAGAGTTACTATTTATGCATTTTGATTTGCACCCATCCAACATTTTAACTCTTCTGACGTGGATTCCAAGATTTTTGTTTGTTAGAAGTAGTTTCCTGGCAAAACTGTGAAGGTCCTCGGGGAACTGCAGTGCAGAGATTTGCAGATGGTCGGAGACTTGCTCAGACATACTCTACAGGGTAGCACAGACAGACTTGCCCAATGTTTGAATGGTGTGTGTAGAAAGACAGTATATTTAGTGTTAGTTATGGCACTTGAACATTTTAACCCAGTATGTTTGCAAATGTTTTTTGTAGTGTTGGAGTGCTGGCCTTTTCAGATTTGAAACATCTTTAAATGAGAAGCTTTCTACTCTCAGAAGTTTCAACTATCACAAATGCTTCAGAGCCATGAGTTGTGAAAATGGCTTTTTTACTGTATTAAAAGGAAAAATTTCTAAAATATGACTGTGTGCATTCTAAAGACTGTTTTGAAAAAATTACAAAATGCAGTGTTGGGGAATTTTTGTTTTGTTTTATTTTGCTCCCTACAGGTTTTTGTTTTTTTTTTTTTTGCTTTTAATGCAGATTCCTTTAGCTGACTGAGAACAGTAAAACTAAGGGGGTGAAATCTTTAAACTTGTAGTCCTTGTTCCATCAACACTCATTCATCAGTGACCTTTTAGGAGTTCATAGCTCCTTGACTTCCCTAATGAATGGCCAACCTATAGCTTCTGGTTCATATAAAAACCATGAGGACAGTTTAGTCTGCCCTGGGGACTGTTCCCAACTCCTGTGTTCCAGATGACTCTTCGGATTTACTGTGGACAGTAACTTAATTGAGTGACAGTGAGAGGACTATGTCTTACTGCCATTGGGAGAAGCAATGCTGGGGCAGACTGGGTACCAACTGTTGTTGGGTCTTAGATGGCACTTAAACGTACCTCTAGTATGAGCAGGAGATGAATGGGGTTTAAAGCTATGGGCAGTGTTAGAAGACAGGCTGTGCCGTGAAGACTGAAACTTAGCTTTGTCAGGTAGGATAACGTAGGAATCCTTCATAAGAGGGATTAGTCAACTAAGAGGAAGTCTTATTGTGTTTAGTTTGGAATTGTTCTTTATGTTTGATTTGCCTGTAAACATTTTTTTAGTCATGTTCATAAAAAAATTTACAGAGTAAATTTTTTCTCCGTCTTGCCATTAAGTTTGTAAGAAGCAAGATAAATCAAGGCAAAATCAACAGACTCTATGGAAGAAGCAGATCCAAACAAAAGCATCTTTGCCAAGATGCACCTGAAGGACCTGTACTGTGGGAGATGATTTCTTGCCAGTCTGTGAAAACCAGTGTATTAGCAGATGGTGACCTTTGGGAGAGAGTTGTGTGTGCCGGGCACAGAAGGAGCAGATGGCCCTGGGCAAACCTCAGAAACAACGTACTGAAACAAATTCATAAATATTCAGGGTGTGGTAAAGACTGTAGGTCTGTGAACATCCCTCTCGGGGCAAACATGGTGTGAGGGGTCCTGTCCTCTTGTTCTACCCTGCTTACTCCTTCCTTGCTGCATGATGATGCCACAGTCTGTGGGGCCGTGCAGTGTCTGAGAGTAAGGAAAGGGTATATTTTGGAAGCAGATTGTTGGCATATTTACCTGGTCTGTACAGGGAAGTGGAGAAGGGACTGTACATGAAACCAGCTTTGATATTGCCTTAGCTTTTGGGGATTTAATATTCACTTTTTAGTGGCTGAGTAACTTTTTGCGGTAGAGACGGAAAGAAGAGTGTTTCTGAGGGTGGCATTATTCACAGCTCTCCAGTGATGATAATGGCATGAGGATCCACCATGTTGAATTCTTGCTCTGATTTCTTTTTGTTTGGTGTTTTTTGGATTCCAATGTTTATTCAACTGATACATGCTTCTGTTACTGCAAATGAGTCTGGACTAAGGGTAGGTGCCAAAAAACCAAGAGAATAATCAGTCTTTTAGGCTCCATTTATATTTTCAGCGTATTTTTCTCAGGAAAAATTAATCATGTTTTGCTAATAGGTGGCTTTGCTGCCAAGTACCAAGTATACCTGCAAAAAAAACGAGAAGCATTTTCTCCAGCATAAGATTATATATACGGAGTAAGATGGACGCTCTCTCCTTGGCTGCTTCATGCTGACCTAGTGAATGGTGAATGGTCTTACACAATCCTGTCTTTGAGCCTCTCAAAGATATCTTGCTGATGTCATGAATCTGAGAAGTTTGATTTGTTAAATATCTGTTGGATCACTTAATCCTTTCACTATGGGTCTGTGCAGAATTACTTCTCGAGAAGTATTTTCACTTAAAACTTTTTCATTTATGGTGATTTATTACTGTTTTATTTCTAATGTTTATGCCACACGTTGTTTCTCAAAGGATCAATTTTTCAGGGCACTCAGTGCTGAGGGTGCTCTGCATTTGTGAGACTGCACTGAATTTTGGAGCCAAGAGGGAGGCATTATGAACCACTGGCTGGGATTTTGGTGATGAGTTGCTAAAAAGCATCTTTGTAGGAAATTGCCTCATTTATGATTCAGTCATTAGGGGTTACAGAAGTTTCCATTTCAAAACTAAATTTCAAGGGTTCCAGTTTGGCGTGGGTTGACCTTGGCTGGCTGCCAGGTGCCCACCAAGCCACTCCCTCTCCTCAGCAGGACAGAGGGAGAAAATATGACGAAAAAACCCTCGTAGGTCAAGTTTAATGGAAAAAAAGCAAAGGCCATGCACGGAAGCAAAGCCAAAAAAAAAGAAGAGTTATTCTCTGCTTCCCATCAGCAGGCGATGTCCAGCCACTTACTGGGAAGTAGGGCCTCAGTACATTTAGTGGTTGCTTCAGAAGACAAATGCCTCCTCAGCTTTTGTTGCCGAGTGTGGTGTTTTATGATATGGAATATCCCTTTGGTCAGTTTGGCTCAGCTGTCCTGGCTGTATCCTCTCACCCACCCCGAGTCTACTGGCCTTTGGGTGGGGTTGGCAAGATATCCTTGATGCTGTGCAAGCACTGCTTAACAATGGCCCAAGACACTGTTGTAGCTATAAATACAAAGCATAGCGCGCTCTCGGCTGCTATGAGGAAAGTTAACTCCATCCCAGCCACAGCCGGTATGCAGTTAAGTCATTCAGTGTAGTGATATTCACAGCTCCTATACAGAATATTCTCTTCTGTTGGTTTAAAGCCATTAAATTACATTTTAGTCCCTGGTTTTGGAGTAAGAAAAATTTTTCTGGGTAAGAAAAGCTTGACTTTTAAAATTATTTAAAATTGGAGGGCAGTCAGCAGTTGTTTTCTCCCATCTTCATTCAGATGCATTCTTGATAGTGAATAGGATTTTTTTGGATCCAAATTCTGAATGACTGATGGTATCTTTATTATTTGACATTTCCTGGAAACTACGGGGTTTTGTTCTTTTGCACTTACAATAACTAGTGGTTTTAGCGGGACACATTTCACTGAGCTGTGGCCTTCATGAAACATTACATTTATTTGTGATTTTTATAACTTAAAGCTACGTTTTGAAGTTAGATAGCAAAATCCAATAATGCATATATTAAGTCTGCTAATATTTTATATAATTTATTTATTTATAATTTCAGAGTAGTTACTCTAAAGGATATAGTTAACCTTACTCCTCTGAAGTGATTTATTTATAGAGAGTAGGAGCCCTTTTTATCTGACTGAAGGATTAAAATAATGTGAAGTTAAAACTATCTAGTTTCCTCCCTCTCTTCTTCTTCTGTTCTTTTGTAAGATGAATAAAGGTCATTTGAAGTTAACGGCTGGTACATTTGGAACTAATAACAGGAAATGCTCATTCTAACAATAGGTAATATTTCTTATAGGCAGGGCTGAGCCCATTTCCCATTATAAGATGTGTTCACTTGCTCATAATTCTGGTAAACTTTAAGCAGTAAGGCCGAACGTTTCCATGTCAGCTGTCTGCCTCAGGCCAAATTTGGAATTTTTATGCAAAATACTCAGCTGTTTCCAAGGCTGAGAGTAGGACAAACTTTTATTCTCTTAGTTGAAATTCTTGACACTTTTTTTTTTTTTTTGAACAGCTCTGTTGTCTTAGTATTTAGGGCTGAGGAGTTGAAGCTTTCTGAGATAGAAGAAAGGCTTTTGTGTTAGGCATGTGTCCTTGGCCATGGAAGTCTGTCCAAATTTGGTGAAGTTTTGTATGTTCACATATGTTCACATACACTCGTAAGACCTCTTTCTTAGCACCAGACAGTCCCAGAATATTATGCCCAGCCAGTATGATCAAGGAAGCCTCTGTGAGTCAATGGGAAGGTGTAGAGCCATTTGGTAGAAGTAAAGGCAGGTAATAGGCAACGGAAAAAGCATATTTGAGAAAGGGATTTGAAGTGCCTTGGGTAAAGTGACTTAGCAAAAAGCCATGGAGAAGTGGAGTAGACTAGTTTAGAAGCTCAGAGGGAGATGGAGTTATTCCTGATAACGGTGGTCAAATGGAAAGAAAAGGCTTGAACCCGGGGGAGATGAATAGAAGGGCATGGGCCACCAGTCCATGCTTTCCTCAAAAGCCTGAGAGGAAGCACTGTTTCCTTAGTGTGAGGGTGGCATGAAAAGAATATACTTGTGTGAAATCTAGAGTCATTTGTGTGTGAATTTCAGCCAGCTCTACAGGTGGAACACAGGAAAAACGATTGTTGCTGTGGTCATTTAATACTACAGTGTCTCAAGGATTTGTAAGATGGACCTATGCGCATGACCTGTATACAATGATAACTATATACACACTAAAGCTTCATTTAAAGAAAATGCAAAGGGCATGAACATGCACATTGAGGATTAGGATGGGCAGGACAAACTGTATTCGATAGCCTTGTGAAAGTTTCCTTTTGTGATCTAGGGTGGTTTTTTTCCTGTGTATCACCATGATAACATCAAGTGCTTGCTGATGAAATAAGCCTAAGCCAGCCTTGAACTAAAAGTTTGGTACATAAGCTGGATGTTTTCTGGATATCAGTTGTGTGAAGGAGAATACTGCTTTTTGTACTACTGCTCTCCCATGTGTTGCAAAATCTGGATGTGTGTAGTGAATAAAGCAGGGGACGTAGGAAGTAAAAGGAAGTTGTTATGGGTAAGGTAGCTGAATCCATCCGTGGAGACATGGGTCCCACCTCTGTCTTTGCCACAGAGTTCTGTCTCTTGTTCAGCAGTGATTTAAGATTTTTGCAGATTTCATCTTGTTTCTTTATGTTGAAATTGAGATTCCCAATGACTGGTTTGCAGAAGTACTGAGTATTTGCATAAGTAACCGAAGTCCATAATTTGAACATATTCAAGTGTTAGGAATCTGACAGTGAACAGCCTGAGACCCCTCTACATTTTTGGAAATTAAACTTTTTTTCACCTCAGTTTGCAGGTTGCCCTAGAAGTACGAATAATACCATTCCTACTTTCCAGGGTGCACTATGAAAATTGATTAATGACTGTGATGAGAGCTATAAAAACCCCTCCTGAGGAAAATAATATCCCTACCTTGATGGTAGGATTTGAATAGTCTGGTCCGAAAAAGGATACAACCACATATGGAACCATCTCTGCTGTGTATAGAATAAAGCAGGGGGCCTGTCAAAGGGTAATATATGAGGACCTGATTAAAGACAATATCCTAATGCATATGTGCAAGAGGGACAAATTAAGCTTGTATAGGCAGCCATTCCCTAACTTATGAATGTTTGACTTTGCAATCTTCTAAATACTCTTTTCATGCAGCACTTTTTTTACCTGTAATTTATGTTTCAACTGGGGAGGAGAAGGGTAGACTCATCATGAAGTGAAGCTGGAATGTGAAGATGTGTATTTGAAGACTCCAGATATAGCTATTTTTTTGTGTGAAAATAAGTGCTTGATGGTGTGCTGGTGTCCGTAGTTCTGTGGTTACCACTATGAGAATGAAATGACCATGGAGAGTGAGTGATCTTCTCTCCACAGTGGCAGTACATGTGGAAGTGAGTCCACAGCATCCCCAGAGGAGGCAGTTACTGGGGTCCTGGGGAATTTTGCCCAGTTGCTGCCTATCTGTGTTTGTGGATGAAGGAAGGCTTCTCCTTTAAGGGCTGAAAACCTTTCACAAATGCTTTATTTACGGTAAAAAAAGAATTGCTACATTGCTAGAGGCAAGTTGTGGAAAATGAAAACAACCCTGTTCTTCTGTATTTTCTATTCTGTAGGTAAAATACAAAAGAGACTTTGAAGAAAGCAAAGGAAGAGGGTTCAGTATTGTGACCGATACGCCCGAGTTACAAAGACTGAAAAGGACTCAGGAACAAATCAGTAATGTATGTGACTGCCACCTAAAGTGGTTGTAGATGGAGAAATAGTGTGTCTAAGAAAAGGCGTGTTTGTTGGTGTTTCTGATGAAGTCTGTGAGAGTGAAGAATCTGGTTTTGGTGACCGATTTGTGTATGTCAGACTTTGAAGTGTGTGTACCACGGACTTGTACAGCACATTGGCAATGTGTGTTCACCTCTCCAGCTTTCAGCAAGTGTGCTCAAAGTACTTTTTATACTAAAATGATTTAACACTTTTTGCTTTTTTAATAGATATGCCAGCAAGTAAGATTACTTTTGTAACTTTTTATTTACATGTAAACTATAAAAATTTTATAAGCTATAAAGTTTTGTCTTTTTTTTAGCAGGGGCTGACAAAATTAGCATAACTGGCAAGATGGAGTTTTCTAGAAGCAGATAAAATTTTGATACCGTCTTTTAAAGGAAAATATATGTGACACAATGTTCTGCAAGACGAGAAAGGAATGGCAAATAACAAACCCATGTGTTTCATTAGCTTAGAGTTTGAATGGAGAACTCTTTCAGGAGTGGGATTTTTAAAAATGGGACTTTTCCTGACTTATGTTTTCACTAGGGAAGTTAGTTATTTATATTTTATTCCCTTGTAGCCTGCTTAACTCACTGCATGATGGAGTATTGGGTGATATGTAAAAGTTACGATATGTATGTTATGCAAGTTATGATAAGTGTGAAATAGAGAAGAACTAGAGGGAGCTAGAAATGATACAGAATCAACACCATTAGCTTGACCTCACTTCCCTCCTGATTGTCCTTCTGCTGTGAGAACTTGTCTTCATAGATTATTTTGTGATTTTTTTTTTTTTTTTAATCATTCCTTGTAGTAATAAAATAACAGCACAGCATCGGAGGCCCCCAGTGTAAGTACGATCAGAAGAAAACGGTGAACTTCATTTACTTGAAAGAAAAAGCTTTTTTCAGGTTGGGATGTTATTGAAAAAAGAGTTACTGAAAAATACTAGTTTACCACAGCAATGGAGACGTACCATTCTTGCTGAAGCATTCACTAGTTAAGATTTTGATGTCTAGGGCTGGTCTTTGAGGTGAAAAATTTGGGCTCATTTCCTGGACCCTTGGCCAGTGAGGAGGACAGTTAATTTAAGAACCGTGCAATTGCTCGTGTGGGTAGATAAGATGAGAACAAAAGCTCATATCTTACGTTAATGCTGGGGCTAACTGAAATGCCTGATTTGTGAGAGAGAAAGATGTATTCTTCAGAGTGGCAAAAAGCATGGCTATTAAGGCCTCCATTTGGGATCTGGGAAACTTCAGTGAGTCCCTGGTTTTAATCAGCTGTATTTTTTATTCAGACCAGGAACTTAAATTAGGTCCTCTCATGACCTACATAGCTTCCTCGAGCAAGAGTGATTCTTTTGTGTGGGGTAGTTCTGGAACGCATCAAGGAGATGAAACGAGCAATGCTCTGATGAATACTTAATCCTTTGCATGGGCCTGCTCTGTTAGGAGAAGTCGAGAGGAGTACCCTACAGCAGGCCTACGGTACTCAGTTTTGGGCAGTGGCATGCCGAGAAATTTAATTAGATCTCCCAAGCCCAGTACCCTCAACATCAGAATATAGAGTAGTATGACACAGTTCACTTGCATACTCTTTCTCTCTCTCTTGTTCAAAGCATATTGGGTTTTCTGTTGTGGGAAAGGGGGGAAATAAAAACAAACGAGTAGTTTTGTGAAATGGGAAGTTTTCTTCCCATCTCTATTTTTGAATGGGGCAAGGGGGTTTCTCTTCTAGCAGAAGACCTTGTTGCACAATTTATGATACCATCTGGCTCCTGAACCAAAGGTATCTACCTGACTTTTCAGACCCTGAAATATATTTTTAAATGTGAAAAGTGGTTTTCTTTTCTATTTTTTTTTCCATTTTTTTTTTCTTGGTAGTTGGATGTACCACTCCTGTCTCTTCATTCCTAACCACCCAGTCTCAACAATATAGATTTGTTCCATCCAGTCTTAACAATGCAGAGTTGTTCCATTCAGCCCTAACAATGCAGAGTTGTTTTCTTTTCCTGATTTATGTAGCTGACAGAGAGTCCAAGTCATGGACTCTATTAGAAATAATTATTATTGAAGGGTAAAATGGAATTTTAAAATGTGCATGATAAAAAAATTTGGATTTCATTTACACTTACACTAAAATAATAATTTGATTTATAGCATTATATCTTAGGAAAATAATTCTGCATAGGCCACAATTTGAATCTAATTAGAAAACTCCTGTATTATAGAAATGCATTCCACATAGAGTAGTCTCTGTATTTATCAGATAAACAGTATACATCATGGACTAAGGATCTAATTAAGGTTTCAAGACATTGAAAGGTAAGAACTTCAATAATTCTAAAATAATTTTACTTGTAATATATAGCGAAATGGAAGAATACTAATATATATATTTAATTTTCAGTTTTGTTTTGATTTCACCTTGAAGTATTAGAAACCTCTCAAAGAGCCTGTTTGAAACAAAACTGTAACAACTTCATGGAAGGGGTAAGTGAGCACAATTAAGTGTGTAGCTATTCTTGATGAAGGTAAGCAACAAACGTACTTATAGCAGATGTTATTTAGCAGAAGTCTTTGTAAAATATTGTCATTTTGTCCTGGTTTGAAGTTTTGCAGCATACATTAATATTAGAACAGCGCTCTGACTTTTTAAAGAATCTCTTATGCTGTCAATATAACCCTTGTGAGGAAAAAAAACATCGGGGGGAGTGGGAGGAGAGTGGGTTGATGGAAGGAGTTGGATTTTGGTTGCTATTTTGCCACCAGCAATCCTGCCTCTGAAGACTTAGGCCAGACTCGTGCAGTTTATTTTGTGGCCCGATGGACCTATCAGGACCAGAATGGAGTTTCTTAGAAAAGAATGACATTTACCCCAGTGTCTCGCAGTTTTTTTAGCATTAAAAGGCCAATTCTGCAGGTGTACAACATGCTCATTAGAAGGAAGTCTCTCCAGGACATTTAGGTTCAGCTGCCCCAAACTACAACTGTTATAGCTTCTTGGCACTGAGATAGCTTGGAAGGCGTAACCCACACGTAGGAGCGTGCTAGTCTAGATTGATGTAGTGAAGGCTGCATAAACTAAGCGGCTTTTTTTACCGATGAGCTTGCAGGACTTTTAGCACCCTTTGCATGTCTGAGGAGGCATTTTAAAATTAAAATAAATTTTACGTGTTAATATGTGTGAAAATGTTTACAAGTGTTATAAAAACCATAGAAGTTTATAAGTATTATAAATGTTTATTAGTATTTTTTTCAGTTATTCCAAATATAAAATTTCCATCACTTGTTCTGCAGATGTCACTGTTTCTTGGCATTGAATGTGTAGTTAATACACACAAAATTTATGCTGTTCAGACAGAGAAACATGTTAATTTTGTTAACAGACGTTGCAGTGGATTTTGTCCATCTTGAACCTTGAGAGGATATTCAATATGAATGCAAATATTCTCAAAACAACAAAAAAACCCATATATTTTTATAGGTGATTTTGCAAATAAGTTAAATGTAAACTGATTTTACAAGGAAAAAGTTAAGGTGGCAAAAGGAACAGAATAATTATAGAAGATGGTGAAAGTCTTTTTATTGATCTATCATGACACATGGCTAAATGAAGAAGTGAGAACTCAATCTAATAATATTTCCTTTGGGGAAATGGAACACTTTCAGCAGTTTGCAGCAATGAGCTGCAGCTTACTGCCACTGCACTTTTATGTCTAGATATATGGCTTGAAGCATGTTTTATCCTATGTGAAATAAGTTGTTCTTTCTTAAATCTGTTCCTGGTAAATGTCTGCAAACTATAAAGCAAAACAGGTGTCCATACAAATTGATGGAGTGAGAAGCTTTCATTAAGATAAAGGCCAGTGCTTGGATAGTAGAGGTTGCTGGCTCGGTTGTACGGCTGGAAGGGTGCATGGAAGCTTTCACAGTGGTTGCCCTCATTACATTGAGAGCTGGTGTAAGCATTTCTCACTTCCACATTCATGCTGTTATGAACTGAAGTCATGTGGGAGCAAGAAGCAGTGCGCATCTGTGCCCTTCTTCCCCTTTGAGAGCAGGCAAAATGGAGTTGTGCACTTCATTTATATGCATGTGGCTCATTTTCCAGGAGGTTTGGATTGTATATGAAATGAAAACTATACCTTAAGGTAAAAAGGGAAAATAGGAAAACAGATTAAATTTGGTTTACACAGCACGTTTCCAAGGTATCCTATTTTGGTGGAGACCTTGAGTTAGGAAGAACAGTAGAGTTAGTAAAGAGAAGGTCACTGAATCACCCCGGAGGGATGGGGGGTGTCTCCCCCATATACCGGGAGTTGAAATCCTCACTGAAGTTAGTGAAGACTTTATAGGATGCAGAGAGAGAACATGAAATCCAGCGGATTTTGGGAAAGCCACAAATAAAGCCAACTGGTGTTTGTTTTTTGTTTTTTGTTTTTTTTTTTTTTTTTTAAAAAGTCTTGATTCCAAGAAGTAAATTAACAAATCTTTCCTTATTTGTGTGAAAAAGTGTTTTAAATATTCATTGAATTATTATGTAAAATTACACTTTCTTTAGATACAATTTTTGATTACATATAACAGAATTTTCTTATAAATGAAAACCTTGTAACATTCTCAAAAGCAGTGTATGTTGAGTTGAATAAGGTTACGTATTCATTGTCTTTAATGAAATATAGTCTATGCTTGTTTGTTTTTGTTTTTTTTTTTTTTTTTTAATTATGAAGGGCCACCTTCTATCTCCAGTTAAATTTACACAGCTTCAGGGGAAGCAGGATTTCCCTCATAATTTGAATTGGCTTAACACTTGTTTTCTGGAGAAAGACACAAATGATAAGGAAATTGGGTACTACCTCAGATGTGATATATATCTTCATGTAGCAACCAAAGGAGGAAACAATGACATTGCTACTGTACTTGTGCACATCTGAAATTAGAAACTGTCCCCAGCAGACATTGAGCCATGGCTCTGTGTTTGGAAGCTATTGGCACAGTTGTTCAACCTGTTTACTTGCTCAAACATAAAATGGTCTCTTAAACTGCCAAAACAGATTGTAGAGAAAATTGGCAGGAGACGTTAACAGCGAGGCCCAGAGCTCCACTTGTAGGATTCACAGCGTAAAGCCTGCAGGTACTCGTCTCCAAGGGGTTTTTCCCTCCATTGAATTCAAGTGAAGGAGAAGAATAGCATGAAAGGGAACAAGAAAAATTGACAGCAGCATCAATGTCTACATTTCACAAAACCAACCATGGCACATCAACGAAAAGACTGCGTAAGCATGTTAAATTGCATACAAAACGAGCTTATATTGTTCTGAGCAACACTGGGATTTTCATTGCTTCTGAAGTGATTCGCACTTTTTCTGGCTGTCTTTATATTCCTAAATGTGATTTTTTTTTTTTTGTTTCATTTGGAAAATATGCATTTAATCATATATGTCAACCGTGTCTACTAACACAGACAGAATAGCACTTGCTGACCAGTGTATGATGTGCTGCTTGCCCATAGCAGGCATGGAAGGCTCGGTGCACCATGGTACCGATTGCTGGTTCCTCTGAGCATTTAGCATGAACTGCAACTCCAAGAGCTATTCATTATTTGGTGTACTGGAGGCTTAGTTCCACACAGCTGCATTTCAAATATGCCGCATGTAACTCATGTGATTAAGCATCTACCAGTTATGTCCAACAGCGTTTTTTTCTGGCTGGAAGCTGGGAGGTTGAATATGTTATTCCAGTTGCTAATACAAGTGTATGTCTGCAAGAAGGTGCAGTCCCTACTGTGCTCCTGTACAGTGAACATACATGCATAGAGTCATGTCCAACCTTCTCCCTTTTCTGGATTTATCTTCTAATCTTGCTTTGTATAGATACATACCAATGGAAATTCTGAGAAGCCCCAGGTCATTTGGCTTTCTGATGTTTCTGTGTTGAAGTTTTTTGAGTTCCCATTTTGAGTAAGCAGAAATAATTCTGCCTTTAAGTGCAGAGTCCTAGTAATTGCTTCAAAAATGACTTAGCAGAAGAATCATGTTAATTTTCAATGACTTTGAATATTTTTTGCAGATTTTTTTTATAGTTTTCATATTCTTTATAGCTTTCAGAAATTTGTAAAATGACTGAAGACATGGTTAAGAATTGGCGAGTCTAAGGAAATTTAACTAATATTTTAGATAGAACTTGTGCTGAGTGAGCAACTCGAAACCTTTGAGAATGCATTTGAAACCTCAATGTGTATTCTACTTAAAAGAAAATCTTTCTTTAATGATCATCATCAAAGTATTATGCAAAGTTAGAAAAAGACAGGGTTAAATTAGCCCCTATGTGCATGAATTCTTTACCTACACTTTCAGTAAAAAGTCTTATGTTATTTATTGGCGTGCTGCTTTGTCCACTTCTTCCTCCTTTGATCCCTAGCTAGAACAATAGTCACCTAGCATTCATCTTTTAATATTTGCTTTAATTTACTGTTTATTTACTGTACTGTATGATATTCCACACACCATAAAATATTGTAAAAACAACCTGTAACTTCTTTTTGGAGTTTCCCTCAAAGCTTCTTTCTCACTTCTTTAACTGTATTGAATGAAATTGTTTTCAGAGTTGTCTAAGAAATGGGGAGGTATTGGCATCCCCTTTTGTACAGTCCTTATTTACATGAAGAACCAGAGCACAGAGATTAAAGTATTCATGCTAATCCAGTAAGTGGCACCTAGAGTAAACCATTATCTTCTATGTCGGCCTTCCATTAGAGACAGAGGGAGGCACAACCTTTGCGAGGGAATTTTACAACTGTTTGTTGGGGAGGAAAAGATGAGTGAGAATCCAGAGCAGTGTGTTTGTGATTCATCAGAGGTGGTGCTGACTTCTTTTTCTGTCCCCATAAATTTTTCAGATTGTCTTTGTTGGTCTCCCTTTCTTAATCCTTGTGACATACGTGACAATAACTCCCAACATGTGGGAAGCAACAGTATTTTTAGACCCCAAAATGCCAAGCTGAAGGATACTTTTTGGACTGTCAGATACCTATTACAATTATTATGTATGAATCTGTCAGTATAGGTGGAATTGAATAATTTAGTTGACTTTACTGCAAAAGATCTACTGAGCAGGGGGACTTTCAATTTGCAGCAATGTATAACTCAGTCACATTAGCTCATATTCCGTGGGTGCAGTAAAACAGGTATCCCTAACATGATGACGTTCTTCACCTACTAAAGATCAGCTTCCTGGTCCAGAGCAGGAAAAGCATTAGAGCGTATCAGTGACATTGTCATAAGACTACTTCTTTTGTGACACAGGTGGAAAGATGCATGACTCTTCACCAGAAAGAATTTTACCGTTGAGAAGCTGGAAAACAAACCCCTGCCCAAGGGAGGCAACTGCATTTGGAAAAACTGTAAGCGTTAAAAGCAGGGATTTATAATGGGTCTTAGTGAGTTGTTTAACCTGTTATATCCCATACTGCCCGTAATAGCATTAGATGTATAAATTCAGATAGGCATTTGGGTAAATCCCTTGAAACACTGACCCCAAATCTATACTGAAGTTCTGGTAAGTTACTAATGTGTGAGAGAAACACCACATCAGCAAATTGTATAAAATGGAAGTGCTTGTCTGTCAGACACAAGTCTATTTGGGCTTGCATGGCATGTAACCTTGAGATAATTTCTGCTTGGGGAAGGTTCCCTTTCAGCAGCCCCACAGGGAGGATGGATAAGTGACCTCAAAAGAACCCTCACAAATGTGAAGCTGAAACTGTCCTCAGATATGTAGAGGGAAATATTTTAAGTTAAGTGGATCTCTGGTAGTCAAAGCAAGCAGACGTGACGCCTACATAGCTGCCTCTTTAAATGGTCTTATTCCATCTGGCTTCATTCTATAGGCTTGGTTAGACAAAAAACTGTTTTCTCTCCTTTTTTAGCAAATACGATATCATATATATATATATTATTGTGGTTTATTTTATTCTAGAAGAAAATGTTGTGACTATTGCTTATTTTTTTCTATATCATTGTGTTCATATGAAATCAGTTCATTACAGAAGTTATAGAGGCTTTATGGTGTTAAAATACATCTCAGAGTTTCAAAAAGTTTTCAGTGAAGTTCCACAGGGAATAGTATAGTCTTTCTGATTCTGATTCAGCTAAATAAATTTGACAGGAAGACTGTAACCTTGCTCACTATATCGACAAAATAAAATGAGTTGTGTGGTGGAAGTAAAACAAGCCGTCCAGAAAAATCCCCAAAGGTATGGATTTCCTGCACTGTGTAAGTGGGTCATCTCATGCATGAGAAATGAATGCTAATTGTAAACTGGTTGCAAAACTGTAGACTTGAACTTGAATTGAATCAAATGATATCGTAAATATTTTGATAGAGATGTCCTGTCGTGCTTCTCTTTAGAAAACAGCAACAAAGCTGAGCTGAGAGGAATAATTAAAAAATGTATTTGTGATATGTTAGAACAGTGTCATTCAACTCCAAAGTCAAAGGCATTGTATTCATTTATGTCACTGGCACTGGTAAATTTTAAGTTGAATGTGGATTTGGTAAACCTGTATTTGGGTTAATTGCTTTACACAAGATGCACTTTAATTCAGTAAAGAATGCTCTATTTCTTGATGATCAAAATGTTCAATCCAGTCTAGAAAAGTACCTCTTGGGCTTTTTCTGGTTAAAATAATGATAAAATAGAAGTATCTAGTTAGGAGATACAAAATAAAGAGATAGAAATTTCTGTCTTACTTGTTTCATCTTCTGTTTGTGATATAACATCCATATCGCAAGGCAAGGCTTATATGAAACGCATCAGTAGTTTAAGAAACTTCGAATATGTGACATAACATTTCTTGGACTTCATTTTTAATCCACAGTAATTACCATATCTTGTCAACAGACGCATGTGTTACAGATACAGAAGTAAACCTCTAGGTCAATATGTACTGATTTAAAACTCTGAATATCCTAATTGGAGGCTAAAACAGCTATGTAAATGTGAGTAATAAATTGACAGTTATGGTTATGCTATTTTCACATTTTGCTGCAGTATTGACTTCATTGCACAGGCCTCTTCGTACCGTAGTTTATGGAATGAAAAATTCCAAGCAGTAATAAAGACAATTATAAAAAGTGTTTTGTGGCAACTGTGTAAGCACTAGTCTGTCATCTGACTAAAGGGCTTGGGTCTCTAAGCACTAGTGACTGCAAGACTTAATCGACTTGGAAGGTTTCTGATATTTAAAAACATGGCTTTTTCTGTTGTGGTACTAAGCAACTAAATCATGACAAAAACCCGACAACTTCTTTTTCCTGTGTCACTTGAAAATATTTAAGCAATATCAAAATAACTTGTTATTTTTAATGAGTACATACTTTTGAAGGCAGTGTTTTTTATATATAGTAAAAAGAGAATGAAAATAAAAACTCTTCATTGTAGCTCAACTTGGGAGCTAATTAAGATGAAACTTTTAGAATGAGAAAAAATTAATTAGCCAAAAACTTGAGAACCAAGAGCTAGCACCTCCAGAGATCTTTGAGTAGTTAAATGCTTGCAAGGAAAAGATAATTTCTATTTTGCTTGTTTTCCTATGTTGTCCATTACCCTCTTATCATTTCACCTTTCATTCTGTCTTATCTGATGCTTTTGTACTGTGCGTCAGTTGCTAGGGCAGCATCTTAGGCAGTAAACCTGCTGCTGAAGAACAAGATGCTCTGCTTCTTCTAAAGCTAATACCATCTTTAATCTTGATCCCTGGAGATTTGAATGTCTCACCCCTGTGATGCTCACAGACTTCGTTGACCTTGACAGCAGGAGTATCTGGTCCTCTGTGTCACTCAGTTATTTTTTTTTTGCATGTTAACACATATGTCTGTGATTTCCTTAGCCTGTCAGTAGATAAATTAGTTGTGACAAAGCCAGCACTGTAGTACGTGTAGTGATTAAACTTTTTAACCATCCTAACACAAGAGGGGAAGTAGCAAAAGTTTGATGTTTCTGCTTCTGTCTACAAAGATCTTGGAGGATAAGGGTTTACTTTTCCAAAAAGCAGATTAGAGTGACACAAGTATTGCTTTCTAACCCTTTCTGCTCTTGGTAGAGCAACCACAATATTTTAAAGGAAACCTGAAGTGTTTTGTTTTTTTTTTTCCCCCCAGATCTGCCTTCTGTTAATTTCTTTCTCTCCTGTCTTTTCTCAGTTGGTAAGTTAGTGATCCTGTTTAGTCCTTCAGAAAGATGAGGTATAAAGGGGCAGGTACTGAATATTTCATTAAGCAAGACACAGGCACCGAAGAGAGGAATTCTGAACCTCAGTCTTTGTAGTGACTAAATACTGGGCTTTGGGAAACTCTAGTCTGACGAAAATGTCATTTGAGAGGTGATTGTTTTAAACGTCAAGGCTGTTTGTTTTCAGCCTTTCTGAGATTCATTCTTGGTGCGCCCCTGCTATATGTCAGCCTCCCCCTTTCTTCACTGGGGAATGATGTTGTAAAGTGAATCCCTACCCAGTTTGACCAGTACAGCCCTTTTTCAGCCTTTAGAAGAGAAATATACTCCAGACTAGCTCTTTCCAGTTCCCAGAATTATAGAATAGTTAGAATTGGAAGGGACCTTAAAAATCCTCACACAAATCCCTATGCTTATTGTTTCAGGCCGAGGCAGGTAAGCTCCTCTTTAGTCAAGTACATTGAAGTAGATATTCAGCTCAAAACCATAGCATCATAGAATGGTTAGTGTTGGAAGGGACCATAAACGTCATCTAGTTCCAACTCCCCTGCCATGGGCAGGGACACCTCCCACTAGACCCAGCTGCTCAAAGCCCCATCCAGCCTGGCCTTGAACACTTCCAGGGATGGGGCATCCACAACTTCTCTGGGCAGCCTATTCCAGTGTCTCACCACTCTTACAGTAAAGAATTTCTTCCTCATACCTAACCTAAATCTCCCCCTCTTTCAGGTTAAAACTGTTACACTTTGTCCTATGGCTATACTCCGTGGTAAAAGAGTCCCTCTCCACCTTTTCTGTAGGCCCTCTTTAAGTACTAGACGGCTGTTACAAGGTCTCCCCAGAGCCTTCTCTTCTCCAGGCTGAACAACCCTTCTCTCAGCCTGTCCTCATAGCAGAGGTGCCGCTGCCCTCTGGTCGTCTTCGTGGCCCTCCTCTGGAATCGTTCCAACAAGTCCATGTCCTTCTTATGTTGGGGGCTCCAGAGCTGGTCACAGTACTCTGGGTGGGCTCTCACCAGAGCGGAGTAGAGGGGCAGAATCACCTCCCTCAACCTGCTGGCCACGCTTCTGTTGATGCAGCCCAGGATGTGGTTGGCCTTCTGGGCTGCGAGTGCACATTGCCAGCTCACGTCCAGCTTTTCATCCACCAGTATCCCCAAGTCCTTCTTCTCAGGGCTGCTCTCAATCCATTCTCCGCCCAACCTGTATTTGTGCTTGGCATTGCCCTGACCCAGGTGCAGGACCTTGCTCTTGGCCTGGTTGGACTTCGTGGGGTTTTCACAGGCCCACGTCTCAGGCCTGTCAAGGTCACTCTGGATGGCATCCCTTCCCTCCAGCGTGTTGACCGCACCACACAGCTTGGAGTCGTCAGGAAACTTGCTGATAATAGTGAGTGGGTAAACAACTGCGGAGGATAGGGTGGCTGGTGCGGGTTTTGTCACAGCAGAAGTGATCTTTGGGGGAAAAGGGGAGGATTGGCTTATAGGGAAGCTGTGGCAAGATCCAGGGTCTGCATCAGGGCAAGGTCTGGGTGTCTTCAGGCTGTGCCTCAGCGTACCAATATTGAGCAGGGATTCTACTCCCTCCTGTTCTCAGCTAGTGGAACAAAGGCAATTTGTCACCTTTTATCTTGAATGATACTGGCTACTATTTTATTTCAAAGTTGTAGCTGCTTAATAGTGCTGCTCCCTCAGGCACCACTGATGGGAAATAAAGGATTCAGAGGACCTGGGAAGGTGTCTCCACCTCTCATGTTTTCTTGCCTGCTCAGCAGGGAGACCTGCTCTGGTGTGGGCTGGGCTGCCCTTGGCTGCAGTGTTGTGAGCACATGGGAAATAGCCAAAGGTTTTCTTTGCCTGTGCTAGGAGAGCTGTAGATACGACCAGGGCAAGGGCAGCAGGCGTGGAATGAGGTCACTTGTTTGGCATTGCCTTTTGTTTAGCATTCCTTTCTGTGCAGGGTGTGTTTCTGGCTCAGATAATAGCTGGCATGCTGTCTTGAATTGAGAAGTTCAGTTAGCAGTCAGGTTCCTTTTCAACAGAGATGATCTGGATGAGAGGCTCAAAAGAGCTTGGCGGTGATAGAATTATCTATGAATGTAATGGCAAAAAGTCATAGAAGGCTCTGACGGTATCAAGGGATTGGAGATTAAATAATCAGCCTATATTGAAAATGGGTAGAAAAGGTTCTGAGAAGACACGAATGAGGACTGGGCTTTCAGTATGAAAAAAAAAGATTAAGCAGAGTAAGTCTATAAAGTCACAGGTAGTATAGAGCTGGAAAAGTGAATGTGATTTTCCACTGTTTCTTATAAAGCAAGAACTACGATTGGGAAGTGTAGCTGTCAGGCATCATACTTAGAAGAAAAATAAATATGTGGCATATAATCAAACTGTGAAACTCATTAATATAGGAGACAGTGAAATCTAGAAATACAAAATTCATTAAAGGAAGGATTAGACGAACTTGTAAAAATTAAATCCATCAGGAAATATTAACTGTTGTGACCCAAATCCAGTGGCAGGGTCAGGAAGGCTCTGGTATGCTGATAGCAGGAAACTGGAAGGATCTTAGCAAGGGGAAGACTGTTTCTTAGGTACCTTCTCTAAGCACGCATTACTGAGCAGTGACAGAGCCATGACGGTGTTGTCCATGAGACCATCAGTGAGCTTAGTGCCTTCTGCCATTTCTAGCCCCAGCTGTGACCAGCCCATTGCTTCCTTAGTTATACATAGCTGGGTTGAATTTACAGACTTAGAGTTAAAACGGATTATTAATTATGCACCTGACCCTAGACCCTCTCTGATATCAAAAGGCTTCGTTAATGACATCTGATTGCCTTCCTGGCCTTTCTGTTACAAATCAGAAAGCCTTTCTGAGCCTTGAATGGAAAATTTTTGAAGAGGTGACTGAGGTGCAAAGGTAAGTGGGATATGACGGATATCCCTTATGTACATGCAAGTGTTTTTGTATGGCCATGGTAATTGACAGACCAGCTATTAGTCAAGAGTAAGACCTTTTGGCCCCACTAGCATTTTAGTAGATTCCAAGTGGATCTCCTGATCATGCTACCATGCTTTCCTTGGCATTGCGAACCTGTCTTGGAGCATACGAAGTGGATTCATTCCAGATAAAACAAAACTGAATGAAGCACTCCAACCACCAAAGTGTATCCAGTCCATTGGACCAAAATAGAGATAGACCATAGCTAGTCCCCCCTGCTGTAAAATAATGGAATTTATGTCCTTAGAACCGTTTGATTCTAGAGATCTCCTCCTATTGTGTTGTAGTACTTGCTAATGGAAATGTTGCTTATGTTATCCTGCTTAGGAACCAGTTGTCCCCTTGGAGCTGTGTTCCTGTGAGACCAGAGAGTGATACTAACTTACAACTACAAGGCTTTAAAATTCAGAAAGTGGAAGGATGGAAACAGTGGGTGCTGAAAATCAGATTGTTGCGTGACCTCTGTTTGCCCTGTCAAGGGGTCACTGAGACTTGTCTAGTGTGTGCACTAAACTTGTAATTTATGTTTGTGGAGGATGTCAGGAGGAAGATTCATGCCTGGATGTGCAGGTGCTCCATTAGGACTTAGAAAGACATGGATTGATTAGGTGGTTATTGCCACATGCAAAATTAGCCTGGTCAGAGACCCCTGACAGGGAAGCTTAGTGCAGAACCAGTGAGCCAGGCTGCAACTGATAGAGCCTCAAAACGTTAACGGTAGATAACTAAGATAACTTTAGGAGTTATGGCATCTGATATGCTGGGCCTGAACTTTGCAGATGATGTACTGCACCTGTCAGGTGCGGGAACTGACTTTTGCCATGATTTTTGAGTCTGGATCCACAGACAATAGGCACACAGTCCCTCGGTGTGTGCGTGTATATATGTATGATATAGGAGGGAAGGCAGGTAGCCAGAAATGTAGCCATGCTTGTTGCTGTTGCTTTGGGAGCAGTGTATAAATATATGCCAGATGTATAAATGAGACTTGGGAATTGAGTGTATCCCACAGATATAAATGAGACTTGGGAGTTAGCTGGTAAGCTTGAGTCTGTAGGAAAAGATATTCCTATGGTTCAGAACAGCTTGAGGGACCTGGGTAATCCAAGAAAACCTGCTCCATGTTAGCAATTTGTTTATGGTTTGCAACATGACCTTTCCTGACACCAACTCCAAATAAAATGAGAGGGTTGAGAGCTGAGGCGCACAGTCCTCCTCTGTTAAGCTAATAAAGCTGGCTGTTAAAACGTATCCTGTGGATCTGGCATCCATTCACCTGTGTATCCTGCTCTGTGTTTGGTTTCTGTTCTGAGATGTGTACTGCACAGAAATGGCTCCATTTGCTCAGTCCTGTTTCTTCTCGGTTTTCAAGGGCTGGATGGACAGAAGAAAGGGGTTTGAAGAAGCGTTTCCTGTTGTATGAGCACTTGACCTCAGTCCAGTTAGGAACTGTGGGTTGTAAGGGCCACTGACTCAGGTCCTCAGCTGTCAACAGCACTTCCTCATGGAAATCTTGCCATGCATGTTTTGAGCCTGATCTTGAAAACCTTGAGATTTTTGGTCTTCAGTATTTGACCCGTGCTACCTTCGGTGTTTCTTGTTTGTCAGACAATTTCTCTTAGGCACTGTTGAATGCATGGATCAACCATCGCTGGCTCGTGCTAAGACAGGACAATATAGCTCGTTACACCTGGATTTGGGAGGTCTGCTCTTTATTCCTAACCTTGCTGATGGCATTTTTCATTGCCTCTGGCAAGCTACGCCACTTCTACAAAATGGTGCTGAGGGCCTTTGGAAAACTGTTTAAGTTTATAATGAAAATGACAGAACAGCTGAATGGTATGGCTGCTGGTTGTTGTTACTTATGTGTGCAAATTTTGTTAGTGGTAACTCGGGAAGATAGAAAACAGTACAAGAGGGGCTGTCTTGAGTCACCAGCTCTAGTGTACTCTCTTGAGGAAAAACATATAACAAAAACTTTTCAAAAAATATGTCAAACTCCGTGTTAATCTAATCAGGGCTTTAACCCATTCTTTTTGAAGACAGTTTCACAATCTGCTGGAGGTTAAAAGCCTCATCCAATTTCCACAATAAATTTCTTCATGGCAGGGCTATGTCTATTTGTGTGTGAGCATTGTCTTTTTGTTTGCATGGCAATTCTACCTCCGTTACGTGTTTAGAGAGATATTTTATTCTCAGACTTTTATATGATGCTGAACAAGTAAGTAGTTTTCATGTGCCTGGGCAAAACTCTCACTATTCCACAAAGTCCTGCCTCTGCCTGTTCTAATAGGAGCTAAAGATAGAGTATTTTTCACTCTATTGTAAATGAGATTTTAAAAATACCTTGCCTGATTAATTTCAGGATTATATTTGCTTTTCTTCAGGGCTGTTTTGTTGGCCTGCAGTCACTGTATGATTGATTGCAAGTACACCTCTTTCCAACTGTCAAATTTATAACTTGCAACAGAAATTCTCTGAAGAGTGTATTTTTTACATTAAATAACGTTTAATTCCATCCTATTACTCTAGACCTCAAAACCCATCAGTTTTTCATAGAAAGTCTTCTTTACAGCTATACCTTGTTAATAAAATTATTTAATAAAATTAAATCCAATAAGGCCCTTAAGGTAGTTCTTCTTGGGAATCTTTCAGCCTTTCAGCATCATTTTGCTATCAGCACAACATGTTGCGTTATTTGTGCAATCAGCTGATCTCCTACCTGTCTCTGAATTTGCAATTCTTAGATCAATCTCCATATTTTCTTACTTAATACATAAACCATATTCTTTTAAAGAATAAACTTAATACATAAACCATAATTCTTTCCTGTGGTTGCCATGCCTAATTTGATAGATTTTTAATAGTCCTTATTACGAGATTTGTGATTTCAGAGTGCCAGGGACTTATTCACTGCTCTTGTTTAGTTATTTCCAGATTCTTTCAATTTGGGCACATAAAAATCTGCATTTAAATTCCATTTCCTGTTTGGTAATTTTCATTGTAAACTCTATTAGCTATCTTTTTTCTTTTTTTTGCTATATTTGTTCCCCCCTCCGGTATTGTCATTCTTTCTGAAAACTGATAAAGAATATAGTGCTGAATTAACTAAATTCTTTCTGTCTTCTGTTGGAGGAACAGCTGTTTGTTTTTTTTTTTTTATTATTTTATTTTTATTTGCATGATTAGGGCAGTTTTTGCTTTTTGCTTTCATATACTTATAAAATCTAACTGTATTTTGTAACACTAGCCTTGTCCCTTCACGTTTTAGTCTCCAAGATGCATTTTTGAACTTCTCTTACCTTTTTTATTTTTTTTTTCTTCTAGTCTAATTTGTTATTCCTAATATCTTTTTTTGAAATGGATATTTATGATGTTGGATATGGAGACTTTCTTTTGAGATTTTTATTTTGCACGGAGGTTCCAGAAAAAAATATTTTTAATGTCTGAAAAGAAATTCTGAAGCTCTTCTAAATTCAGGTCAATAGGCTTATCCTTTCAGCTGATTTTACTGTCCAATTTGCTTAATTTCTCATACTGTACTCCTTTGGAAATGGAATCAAATCCAATAGTAATATGCTTATGTTTTTTCTTCCAGTTAATTTAATCTGAACACACTGGTAGTTATTCAGTACTTTGTTACTTTCTTGACCCACTCTTCTTTCTCAAATTAATCCTAAACTCAGGCAAAAGAGTATTTTCTCTTTGCAGTTTGAAAATAAAAAAAAAAGTTACATCTAAAACCTTTCTGCCACTCTTACTATCTTTACTATTATTAGCGTTTGTTCTCTAGGCTGTATTTTTATAATTGAAGTTCCCTTTTAGGATTCCATTCTTAGACCCACATACCTCCAGTAATAGGAAAGATATTTCATAAATGCAGCGGTCTAATCTTGTCGGTTTGTGGTCTTTGAATTTTATTGCTGAAAGGTAATCAACGTCTGCTTTCCCAGTTTGCCAGGGTATTGATATATAACAGTGCTCGACAATTATGTGAGAGTGTCCATGTAATGTTATAGATGGGCTGGCAGAGTTGGAAGCTGAAAACTAATTTCTGTGATAAAAAGTCTTTACATTTGGCTGTAGCTTTAATGTATTCCACCTTCATGAAACTTTCTTCACTCTCATATTTCCACTCTGCTCAATACTGATGTGACTGATGGGTCTTTTAAATAGTGAGCTTTTAATTTCTCTCTCTAGCAGTCCTGTTCCCACCAACTTTCTGCCAGCACCACTGGATCAGAACAAATGTCTCCATCATTGCCTTCTACAAAAGAAATGGGCAGTTTTTAGCTTTTTTTATTGGCTTATTTCCATTGCTGTCTCTTAGTGTTCTCATGCAGTACAGCCTACTGAGAAATCCTTCTGTCTGTTGTTATCCTTTCTTCCCGTACCTCTCATCGTCTTTCGTTGCTTGCCTTCGTAGCAGACAGCAGGAGAAATGCTGACTTAACGCAACCAACTACTGGTAAGGAAATCTGTAAAGCAAGTATGGTGAAAGGGCGGCGAGGACAGCAAAATATTAAATACTAGTGCATTTTGCTTCAGCCAGTGCTGAATTCCACAGGGAATGATGGACAGATTTTGAAATCCTCATAACCATGGAGTCCCTAACATGATGACAGAGATTAACCAGTAATTCACAATTTTTGCAGGGTCTCTGCACACTCAGGCTTCCTTTTTTAAACAGTTTTTCAGGTTCCCAGAAAAACTAAAATATGTTTTTTTTGTTTTTGGATGAAACCTGTGATTTTCAGAGAACAGTTCATAGGCAAGAAATGAATTCTAGGAGATTCTAGGGTTTGATGTGGAATTTAGGAATGCATAATGCTCTGTGGTCTATATGTATAGTACATCCACCTGTTTCCAAGAGGCATTTAAAGTTGTTCCTTTGACCCATAAAGTCCTAAGAGACTACCTATAAAGTCTGAAAAGAGCTGCCACGTCCTTCACAGGTTTATAATGTTAGTTTGAGCAAGAGATCACTTACAAGTTGTGCTAGAAAACTTCTGTCAGGTTTTCTTTGGTGGAGTCACAAAAACCATGTGTTGGACAGTGGCAAAATATATTTGCAGAGTAGTTCTACACATTCCCTAAGTGGAAAAGATTATTCAGGCAGAAGTACTTTTCCTGATGGGAGTATATATGCAATAAGGATTTTGCTGGAATTAAAATGCTGTAAAATATCACAACATTTTTAGATTAAGATGACACCCAGATGATATTTGTTCTTTGTTTAGAAGGAAGAGTATCCAGCCAGGCCACTCCACTTTCACTTCTCTATTCCTGGTTCAGATTTCTGGAGTTTAGGCATGCTGTAAAGCTTGTTGCACTTAGTGAAAATTTGGGGAGCTCAGCTTCTTGTCATCTTGTGGGGCACTCATTTCAAATGTAGGTTGTTATGTCTCTGTCTCTATGTATCTCTGCCATTGGAAAAGTTCCACTTTGCAGACATATTTTTCATAAAAAGTTTGAGGACTCAGGAAAGAGGAGGAGGGGAAAGAGAGGGAAATCAGTTGAGCCAAACCAGAATTCAGATCTGAGTCCCTATTTTTCCTGAAAAACTTGAACATGGGTCTTGCACCTGTGTATGTGATGCCTTAAATCAATTTTACAGAGAATTTTATGGAAATTGCATGAAAGTTGTCAATTTTAGAGGAAGGTAGCATGCTGATCATCCTTTTCATTCCTGCTGGATAAACAGTTAAATTGGCATGGATTCATAAACAGAATGAATGGTTGGCAGAGACACTTGAATTTGAAACATCAGCTGTAACTTTACATGCTGCATTTGTACATGCAAACGAAGTAGGCTCCAGGTTTAATGTGTGAAGGACTGTAGCTCAAGATCTCTGAGTCTCTGGTATCTTTTACTGTGGAGATCTGGTATTTGGCTATTCTACCAGACTAGAGTCTTCCCCCTCCTTCCCTTTGTTCATCTCCAACTTCACCAAGAAAACTGAAACTGAGCTTGTGTGTTTCCCATTCTGCTGATGTCCAGTGTAAGACAAGAAATTTAGATGGTCGCAACCAGTTTGCCCTCACAGCAAAGTTACTTTTTGCCCTCTCAACTCTATCCAAACCATGGATGAGTTGTAGAGGGATTTCTTCTCTGGAGGCAGGTGGTATAACTTCCAGGTGAGACCTGAATCATAGACATCTTTGGCTGGTTTTGCTAGTGAGGTGTACTGATGTGCCTCTGACTGTCCTGCCTTCCTCTTTCACCTGGGACAGTCCTCTGCCAGCTCAGTGGCTGGTGGCATTCTCCTGAGACTCTCTGGTAACATCTCACTGGGGTGGAGTGTGTTTCTCAGGATTGGATTCATCTCATGTTAACTTTTTATTTGTTACAAAAATGCCAGGAAATGTAGAGGCACAACTGCATTCTTATATTCGTTTACTGAAGCAATAAATCTGCATACTTGTTCTAAAGACTTTTAGTCATCAGGATACAGAAGGCCAGACCTCTTGGTAGATCTGTGTGGCCAGCTCCACGTGCCATGCCAGGAGATTGTTGCGTCAAGGGAAAACCCTTAGTCTGTGTGCAAGTGTGAAAATGAGGGACATCCTGCTACTCTTTTTGGTCTTATTTTGTCACGCATGCTTCACTGCTAAACTGGGTCTACATTTTTTCATCTTCTGTGTTCATTTTACAAACCATTTTTTAGGGTCGTATTAGGATTATGCTTCAGCAATCCAGTAGTAGTTTAAGTTTAGGTGCGTGTAGGGATGATCCAGGACAGTTTTCCTAAAATGAACTATAGAATATTGTTAACTTTTTTAGATTTTTCAGAAGTCTTCTTGCACTGACACATAAGGACTATTGCATTTACATGATACTAAAGCAGTATCAAACCTGATGATAGAAAACATGGTTCGTTTTATTCAAATGCAGTCATGCGACCCTCACTTGTCTACAAGCAGACATATTTTTAATTGCGAAGTAAAGTTTATTTATGTTAGAGTCATTGCTCCAAATGACCTTGACAGTTTACAGTCCCCGTAGCTAATAGCTTTCTGAACGCAAAGAGTGAAGCCTGAACTCTGTAGGTGAATAAGGTAATCCTTTGCTGTGTGTTAAGAGGAATTTTCAAGTATGCTTTTTGTATGGTTTAATAACAGTGCTGTACAAAAGCTCTTTAATATTTCTTATCAACAGTTAACTTTGATGTCCCCATGGACGTTCAGCATTTTTTTGTTCTTATTTGGTTAGTGTGATCCCTTCTGAAGTTAGTTGCTCATTTAAAAAAATTGTTTAGTTTTCCATTTGCTTTAATGATAGTTCTTTTAGAAAAGAAGTCTGCTACCCCATGGCTAGCAATAATCAGTCTTTTTTCCCCTTATTTCCTTTTTTTTTTTTTTAAACGTATTTCCTTGATTACATTAGTTGTTTATCTAAGTGGAGAGAGTCATTGCTTATTGAAATGGTGGTTTATAAATACTCCTTAGTCTTTTAAACTAAATTTCTTTTTGGTATCCTAAAAGTCTTGTTCTTTTATAGGGTTTTGCCAACAACTCTGCTTTGTCTGTGCTTTCCCACACAGATGCCTTCCACACTTCCCCCTCATACATCTGTAGCTTTGTCAGGTTGGTTAGAAATACTCTTAAGTCAGCACAAAGGAAGTCAAGGCTTTTTAAATGTTCACTGTTTTTTTTTTTCTTTCCTGGATTTTCTGTCTCAGTCTTAATTCAGTAAATTTTGCTGAAATTCTGTTATGGAATTCTATTATATCTATGGAATTCTATTATATCTATTATGATGATGAGAATTCCCTACTCCGCTGCTGTGTGGGAACCTGCTTGAGAGAGTGTTAAAAAGTAGCCTTAATGAAAATAAATTAATGGGATTGATAGAAGTTCTAATAGTGAATGTGGTGACAAGCTCCGCTGTTTGGGAAAAAACAATCTAAAAACCTTAAATCATCATTTAAGTTATTCAAGGTAGGGCAAGAGTAGAATGTGAAGAATTACAAAAAGACTTCATGAGTAACTGAACAATGACATGGAAAATGAGATTAAAAGTGCAGATAAATGCATATGTATAGCTTATATTCATACAATAACGGCCTCTGAACTGACCACTACCTCTCATGAACTACTTCTGTGAAGACACTCAGTGCCTAATAGCCATCAAAAAAGCAATTCAAACATTAGAAATAACTAGGAAAACAATGGAAAATGAAAGAAAAAAAGCTGTGGAATATATCTCTCTGGAAATCCCTTTTTCACCCACCCTTTGAATAATGTTTTTGGTTCTGGTACCTTCAACTTAAAAAATAAAACTTTCTGGAAAGTCACCAAGGATGATCAAATTCAATGGGAGAAATGAATGAGTTGAGGCTTAGGAGCCTACAGCCTGGATGAAAAGTGTTTAAGAATTTCCAAAGGCGTTGTAGAAAGGTCTACAAAATCATTGTAGAGAGGGTAGTCAGGGAGTGACTGCTCTTCTGGTCTCCTAATGCAAGAACTAAGAACTCGCAAATGAAGTTTGTCAGAAGCACAGTCAAACCAGACAAAACAAGATGATGCTTTGCGGAAAGTATTAAATGATGGATTTTTGTGCTAGAAGGTGATGTGAGTACAAAAAGTTTAGATTAGTTCAAGGACAGGGCAAGCACTGGGAAGAAAAATCCGCTGTGGAACGAGACAAACCACACCAGGCTCAGGAAAAACACCAGACTGAAAAGAGTTGGAGTCAGGGAGTGTGTAAGTGGGGGAAGTATCATATATGTTTACCCTGTCCGTACTGCTTCCTACCAGTGCTTGTAGGAAGCATTGCTTATTCTTGGATAAAGAACACTAGGCCAGATGGACCTTTGGTCTGAGCCAGTACTAGAGACTCTTAAATTCTTTCTTAATATAGAAGCACTGATAAAACATTTATGTAAAATATTTTTATAAAAATATAAAATTTTAAACATTTATATAACAGATGGAAAGAAATTGATGCTGAATATAAGTTACTAGTTAAACACGAACGATGCAGAAAAGTGAATGAGTCCATTATAAAATGGCTAACAGAGTTAAAAATAATAAAGCTCTTAAAATAAAGGATCATTATAAGATGTAGTTTTTAGCTATAACCAAGATAGCTTCTGCCAATGTAATCTTATTTCAAGGCAATGGAATGCGGTTTCTAATCCGATCCTTTCCAATTTGTCTTAGTGTTTTGCATGTTGAATTTGTATTTGAAATTGGAAAGCTCTTATTTCACATTTGGGATTTAGGCTTTTTAAAGTTACAACTAGGAGACAGAAAACATTACAGTATTTTTGGAATAAAGCAGAAAGATGTGTCCATCCCACTTCCTCAAGATATCTGAAGCTGGACCACATGACTGTTTACATGGTTTGTTTTCTGTGATTACCAAGGCATATGTTAGATGTCTGGCAGATTTCAAGAAGTAGTTGTTACCAAAGGGCTATGACAACTGGGGATGCTTTTAGTAGTTTCCTGAGGGGCTAGTCCTTGGTCAAAGACTTGAAATATTTTTATTGGTACTCCAGTGAGATGAGATGTTTGCTGGTAAGTTATGCAGATACAAAGGTAAATAATACCAGAAGTGAAAGGAAACGTAGTGATCTTTCAACAAGTACCATTAGAGAGTGATTTCAGATGCCGAGTTAAATGGTCAAAGTCTGAAAATACATATTTTTAATAGTCAGATGTAACACGATAGATTTATGAACCTGAAAGGCAAATGGTACTTATCACAGGATGATAGTTGGATTTGAAAACCAGAAAAATGTGGAATTCATTCTAGTTACTTGCTTCTCTCGTTGTAGCACTGGGGCAAACAAGCTAATATCCTTGGAGGTACAGTGAGAACAATGCTGGATAGAAGGAGGAGGTTGCACTCAGCAGAGGTTGCACAGAATCAGGACTGATACTAGAGTATTGTGTTCCCATGGTGGGGTGGATTTGGAATAATTGGGTAGAGTTCAAGGGAGGACAACAGAAATGATCCTGGGGATTGTAAAACTAATGTTAAGCTGTTGGAGTGACAGCTATTTGTTCAACTAAGAGAAAGAAATAGGTTTAGTACAGCGTATAGATATTTACAGAAAGAAAAGATACCAGAAACGCCGGGACTTGTCAGCAGTCCCAACAGAGATATGACAAGGTCTTGTGGCTGAGGATTTAAATAACCTATAGCTTCCTAAAGATAATTAAATATGGTTTATGGTTTTATTTAGAGATGACAGCCTGGGTCGGTGCTGTTAGATACTACAGAGAACACTATCCTAAATGCAGTCCTGCTGTGTCTTGCTCAGCGGAGCATCAGGCTAATTGGATTTGGGGCCTGGAGATGTTTTCTCCCACACGTATTTGAAAGGACTTGAGACCTTTTCACTTATTCTGCAGCGTGGCTGTATCTTCTCATTCTGTACCAAACTGCTTACCATCTTTAGACTGAAATTTTTTAACATGGCCCAATACTTTGAATTCAGTGTGGGGTTTTTGAGTACAAAATGCCGTCTTGAGCTGTGCAGAGAGATGCAAGCGAGCTGCAAACAGAGTGTACACCTGTATGAGAAAGAGAGGCTCAGGACTGCTGAAGGCTAGACTTGCATCATCCTGGTATTCCATCCCATTTCTGTGGCTACTTTGAGTTTTTTATGTCTTTCAAAGGTTTTATGTATGCCTTCTACATACGCTCACTGTGGCCTGCAGTGTATAGAAAACTAAACTTGCTCCTCTTGCCTTGCTATCACCCCTTTTGGAATTAGGAATGATTGTAATTGTTTTCTTAGAGCATGCCCAACATCCCTAGAGCATCTCTTTTTTAAACTGTCCGACTTGCTCTTGCCAGTGTTTACACTTTGCTTTTGTTTGTTTATAATCTTTGCTGACTGCAAGGCCAGAGAGAACTGGAGAAGTATATACTATTTATAAGGTCTACCTACATACACTGTTTTTAGGTCTTTCAGCACATAAATAATTGACTTTCTCTTTTGAAATTCTGCTGACAGTGTAGAAGTTCAGCAAGGTATGAAGGGCTTGTGCAGAGATGAACAATATCTGTGATGTCCAAGAGGTACAGTTTCTTAGGGCATCTTCAAGGAACCCAGCAGACCTGGGGCAACTACAGAATCTGAAAAGGAGCAAAAGTTAAGAAACTGCTGTTCAAAGGAATTGCTGTCTCTGCCTTACCATGGTTGGTAACTATATTTTTGCCCTTAGCTCACTTTCTCTTTTGCCTTTGTGCTTGACTTGTAACATATTCCCAGGTAGAGCTGGAATTTGTTTATGGGTTTTATTGCAAATGGGGAAACTGTTATTTTTTTATTAAGCAGTATTCATGGAATTCCAATGGATGCATGGTGATTATAATATGTTGCTTATCGTTTATATTCTGCTATAATGAGTAGTTAGTATTGCAGAACTACTTTGAGAATATATTAATACCTGACGTTTGTTCTTATTTTCTTAAATCCTGGGTAATCTGCTTTTGTCCTATGATTGTTCTCCTATTATGTACTGATAGAATTCCTTATATCAATGAGTATTGTCTTCCTTATCATCTTGGCTAAGATAAATTAATCAATAAAGCAAAGAAATTGTGAATAAAGAGATTCAAATTAGCTTGATATTTCTATGATGTATTCTTATATGGATATCATATCATTTTATCTTGCTTACATAAGCAAAGCAGGCAGATTATTGTGAAATAACATCTTTTCTCATTAACTGTTACCTCAACTTTTTAATAGACTTTTTTAGTATTTCAGCATTTGAGTTATTAGAGCTATCCTTTTCCCTCAAAAAAGTCAGTTTCTGGAACAAACAAATTGAAAATCTAACAATATGATGCTTGAATGTGGGTTGGGATATGGATACTTTGGTAGAAAAAATTGTAAAATGATATGCAAGATGGGCATCAGCTTCTTCTGCAGGAACTGGAAGAGTTAACACAATCCTTATAGGTATAAACTTAGAGATGTCATTGTCTCTTTCTCTATTAATATCAATATTCCTCTGTAGAAGCAGCAGTTTCAGTTCTGATGGATGCACTGGAAAAGCCCAACAAACTAAGGAAGGCTTGGAGAAATGCTAAAGGATTTCTCGAAGGCAAGATTTTAGTCCTTAGAGAGGCTAATCCTTTTTTTGTTGTTTTTGAATAAAATTCTGAAAATATTTCATGATTTTGAAGAATCTTGTGAAGAAAGAGGATGTTTGATTGGAACAAGAAGTTGTGTGTTGAAGAAAACAAAACCAAGATCTACAGTCTGGAAGATGAATTTAAGTTTGAAGCGTATATTTTCAAGAGTAAAGATGATTAACCATGAGGATTGTCAGAAAATGTTCATATTTGTTATTGCTAAGGCCAAGTCATGCTTATGTTTCTCTGAGCAAAAGCTCATCTTTTACAGCAGTTTGGTAATTCATGGCAAGAAAACTGGTCAAAATGTTACAGAGCAGGTGGACTCAAGAAGTGTTTGCGTACTCGTGCCAGGAGGGGTGGCAAAGAACAAAATTTAGAGAAGTGAAACACTGTTCTGCAGGGGTCATACAGGGCTGATGGCTGACCAGAAGGATGTGTGTCAGGCTGTGGTGTGACAGTCATCTTGAGCTGATCTAACATTACATTGCTGTTTAAACCGGTGCACTGCTGCCTGCTGTGACAGTGACAGATACGTTCCCATCCATGTGTGCTGGAAGCTACCACTTGCGAGCTGTGTGGCAAGACAGGGAGAGGACAGAATTGCTCTTTTAAGTGACAGCAAAGTTCTGAGTTGGTTTAAAGAGAAATGTGAAACTTCATTCATATATATGTTTGATATTAGCTAGGAAGCTAATGGAGGTGGGTAGCAAAAGTGCTTCTCATCCTGCTGAAAGTGATTTAAGAGCCCCAATGCAAAAGGTTTAGCTGATTTAATGAAATTAGGTTTTAATTTGGTTTAAATGAATACAATTTCTGTGTATCTGGAGACGGTTTCACCAAAGACGAGGTTGAAGATGATCTAGTCCCTTTCTGTAAGATACTGGAAGGCCTAAGAGGCATATTAGACAAATAATTAAAATTTTATAGCCTTTAGTGCTCCTCCACCCTTAATGGTCATCCTTGATTCTTATGTTGAAAGAAATTGCGTTAGTGCCTTGAGAATTTTGGTTCAAGCCGTGCCAAAGGTGTGGTGCGTCACTGTGTGCAGAATTAATGCTGAAAGAAAGAAATGTGTCCCCTCACCTAGGGTATTCAGCAAATTCTCCTGAAATATGATCTGTACATAGGCTAAATGTGGATCCTGCTTATAAGGGCTGTGAACCCATAAGAGTTTTCTAGTGGCCTTTCTCCTGCCATTCTCATGTAGGCAAAACTCTGCCCCAGTGTGGAACTGAAGTTCCCCGATGTGACACCAAGAAGAATTTGAAGTAACAGAAAACTTTCAGTTGTGGAGATTTCTGCAACTTCAGAGGGCTTTGTGGCTTCCAAGCACCTGCTTTTCTCATGGCTACAGGGAAAATGGAGCTGTACCGCTGTTTGTGGCTGGAGTTCTTAAGGCAATGGAGACTGAGACATGAGAGAGTAGAGGTAGGCCACTTAGGAGAAAATTGTCCTCTGTAGCAAAGTCATTAAGGATTTCAAAGGGCTTTGAAGGATCAAGTACATTTTCAAAATGATTCCTAGTTTGTTACATTCAGAAAAAATCACAAATATTTGCTGATTGCTCAATGTCAAAGAAGTTGCTTCTAGTAAAGTTAAGAAGGATATTCCAACGTTACCTCCACTGTGTTACATCTCTCATTTGTGCCTTTATTCACATGTCTTTAGTACTGGATTCTTCCATGCTGTATGCTGAAAACAATTCCATTTTTCTACCTGAGTTTTTAGAACTATTTTTATAAGAAAAAGGTAAAATTTAGGAAAAATTGTCCCTCTTTTTTTCCCCTTTTCATGAATAGTGAAAATAAGGGAGTAAAAAGACAAGAGAAATAGAGGCTGAATGTTTTTTGAATATCTTTAGGTAGCAAAAATGGAAATTGGAAAAAAATGTTTGTTGAAGACTATATTTACACAGTTCCTTCTTTCACTTTTTTTGGGTGCCAGTTATAATAAAGAATAAAAATGAGAAGAATTTTAGTGTTTAATTGGTCAGTTCAAAGGCAAAATGTGACGTAATACTGGAACTGTATTAAACTTCTTAAATGAAAGTTACACTGCAATTTCTGTGCATTTCACTACAGAGAAAAATTGTCCTATTATAATCTGGTTTTATGTAGATAATGGATGAAATTCATTTTGCAGAGACTTCATAATTTTGTTTTGGTATATGAAATACCACTTTGTATTTGCCTTTTGGCATTTTTCATGCAAATTACCTTTTCATCAAATGTGTTTTTTGTAGTATGAGCTCTGATTTTCAGAAGATTAGCATTCAGAATAAATGGTTGCATAAATATTGAATTTGTGCAATTAAAATGGTTTCCAAGAAGAGGGAGGAAGTGGTTTAAGAGTGTGCTGAGTTGCTTATTGTGCTTATATCTGTTGCAATGACAATAGATGCTGGTGTTGACCCTCTGTTACCAATTTAATTGCTCATAGGGATATAAATTTTTCCTGATAAAGCAATAAAGACACTGGTTTTATAGAATCGGTGGCGAACTTTGAGACATCCATTGCGCTTTGTCCATAATGTAAGACATTCTCTCATAGAGATAAATAAAAATCAATTAAATTCCACGTGGTAGTGGCTGGGGTTATTTGTTTCTTGTGAGGTGGAATCAGAAGTGGGCATCAGGTTTTTATTTTCTGTGCTGTCAGAGCATGCCTCTACAGTCCCTGCTGGTTGGCACTCTGGCTGTTTCATGCATAACTGTTGCAAAACGCAAATCATTATTTTGTGAATCATGTATAACCTGCTAGTAGTTTAAATAAGTAGAGTCTTACGTTTTTAGGGACAGCTTAAACCAGGTCTGTTTCTACGCATGGAGCAATCTCTGTATTATTCAAAATTATAGAGACAATTTCTAGTAAATACCAATTATAGGCATGTATTTCTTCCTTCAAAGTAGATGGGTAATTTGCATTTATCATTTCCTATTGCATACAATTTTGATTATAGTGTTAAGGACTGTTCCTATGAGGAAATTCATATGGGTGCACGATTTTGCTATGCTATGAAGTCTTTAGTAGTTTGCATAGAGGCAGCTCTTTACCTGTGTGGAGCTCATTGCAGGACTGTAGCTGTAAAGACCACGTTAAAAAATCTGGAAGGTACGAAAACAGAAGTCTTGTATAATTCCTATAAGAAAAACATAATTTGCCACCTTCTAAAGATAAAGCAAAGTAGTTACATGCTTTAAGTTACTCTGAAGATGCTCCGGCTGTATTCTGTTCCCGCATACTTACTGATATGATTATGGTTAAGTAGAAATCCCTGTAATTAAAGGTAATTTGATCTTTGCTGATGCATACACTTCTATATAAGAATATATACTTATACTGTGCTCTACTGGCAGTGGTGGAAATCCCTAGGGATGTGAAACGCAGAATTCCAAGCAGAATTAGAGCCATAAGTTCAGTTTCCTCTTTATGAAATATTTTTTTGCAAAGAAAATACTGGAAAATGAATGGAAATAGATTGAGATTGCTGGAAAATATGAGGACCATGCCACAAAGAAGTAAATTTCTCTTGTTCTTCCCTCAAGCAAAACCTCTGTAGTAATTGAAATGGACAGAATGAATATAAATTCCTCAGCCCTAGTATTCTGTCTAGCAATGCCATGGCCCCTGTCACTGCCAGGTCAAAATTTATTAAATGATAACAAAATAAACATAGATTAAGGCTTTTCATTTTTAGATGTAGTTACAGAAAAATGGATTTGTGTATTTATGCTACATACTGTGATGCAGGAATTACTATATGAAATTTTATGAGTTTTCATAAGCCAAAAGTTAAGAATACGTGTCACAGTGGTTTCTTGGCTGGAAATTCATGATTTCAGGGTTGGTTTCTTTTAACTGTAGCTCTGAATATTCTATCTTTATACTTTGTTTTGGGATAATTAGAACTATTATTATTGGGGATTTTTTGCCTAATATCCCTGAAAATTGTGGACCAGGCACAGCCCTGGCTGTTTGTTACTTAAGTTGTGGATGGGATACGGGGTAAGTCCAGAGATGCGGGGATGGCATGGAGGTCTTTGGAGAACTGACATCGCAGCTGGCAGGGATTGCACGTCTGAAGAACAAAAGTCAGTGGAAAATCAGACTTTACCTTTTCTGGGACTGGTAAAAAAATCAGTTAAATCCTTCAGTCATAACTCATGTTTAATACCGCTTTGCCTGGGAACCTGAGGTTTTCGATACTATGGTTTCTTTGCGTTTAAGGAGTTCTAGTATTTTCCCCTGCAGTTAGGTACATTGACAGGGGACTGAGAAAATGTAGTAATGTCAGCTGAATATGAGCCGGCAGCATGCCCAGGTGGCCAAGAAGGCCAGTAGTATCCTGGCTTGTATTAGAAATAATGTGTCTGGCAGAACTAGGGAAGTGATTGTCCCCCTGTCAGCACTGGTGAGGCTGCACCTTGAATACTATGTTCAGTTTCAGACCCCTCACTACAAGAAAGACACTGAGGTGATGGAGTGAGTCCAGAGAAGGGCAGTGAAGCTGGTGAAGGGTCTACAGCACAAGTCCTGTGAGGAGCATCTGAGGGAGCTGGGGTTGTTTAGCCTGGAGAAGAGGAGGCTGAGGGGAGACCTTATGGCTCTCTACAGCTACCTGAAAGGAGGTTGTAGAGAGGTGGGGGTCGGTCTCTTCTCCCAAGTGATAGAACAAGAAGAAACGACCTCAAGTTGTGCCAGGGGAGTTTTAGGATGGACATTAGTAAAAATTTCTTCACTGAAAGGGTTTTCAAGCATTGGAACAGGCTGCCCAGGGAAGTGGCTGAGTCACCATCCCTGGAGGTGTTTGAAAGACATGGTTTAGTGGTAAGTTGGCAGCGTTAGGTTAACAGTTGGACTTAATGATCTTAAAGGTCTCTTCCAACCAAAACAATTCTATGATTCTCTGATTCTATGTTGTTTCTATTACCAGCTGAATTTTCAGTAGTCAGTAGAACATTTTATTAATGCATGTTTACAGTGTCCGTTTATCGTGCCTGTTGCCTGACCCCATGTTTAAGGCAGCTTCTTTTCCATTGCTCTTGTAGAGGTTTTAAAAACTTCTGTTTAACAGCATAGTGAAGGAAAAGCAATTACTTTAAGGTGCATCTAAACCAACTCAAATACGCGTTAAAAAAAAGGAAGGTGTAATTTATATTTGCCTTTTCAATAGTGTTGGTGTTCACCATGTTTTTCTAATCTTTTGAATTATGAATGAAATGGAACACATTTTTTGCAGTATTTAGTGACTTGAATGACCTTTCAGTTGAGTTTGGCAGTCTGTGGTCACTTATTCAGTGTCATTTTGGCATCAGTTGGCATTCTATAGAAAATGTTGCTATCAGTGGCTCTTTTCCCTTAAAGAGATGCCTAGAGGGGAAAGTAAGCCTGCATTATAATGTAAAGAAATTGCAGTGATCAATACAGAGTTCTAGTATTAGCGTGCAGTAGTGAATATTGTATATGGTCCAAATTTGTTTTTCTTGGAGAATGCTTGCAACAGGTCCTATTACTGAGGGGAAGGAGTAGACTGCTTTTTGGGCAATGTGTGTTACTTATGTGTAACTGGTTCTGTGGAATATTAATAAAACTGCACTTCCTTCTTGGGTGTTCCAAAACTGCTGATATGATAGTTTCTGAAATTAAACAGCACTTTGGAGACCCACGGTTTACAGATCTTCATTTTGAATTTAACTTTTGTGACATTTCTCTGTTTGAGTTGGGAGATGGTTTTTTATATATACTTCATGGGGGAAAAAAAATGTAGTGTTATGTGGAATTATGAAAGAAGGAATTGGTTTCATATGCCACTACTTGTATGGAAAAAAGTTTCAAAAAGTGGAACCTAGTCAGCAGAGACATGAGATTTATTATGACGTTAGTACGTTAAGAGTGTCTTCCTTTTGCCTTGTTTTTTCAAGGACACCAGTAAAATGCTGAGAAGGCAGAGAGCTCACAGTAATTTTTTTCCATCCTCTTTTTTTTTTTTTTTTGTTTCCAGAGACTTCACAGAAGTCTAGAAATGTAAAAGGAGTATAAGTGGGGGAAAATTTGTTTCAAATCCAAAGCAGAGTTAGGACAATAAATTAAAAAAGTTCCCAAAGTGGTGGGTAATGGGAGGCATACAGATGGACTTTGTGCTCTGGGATGTTTTGAATACGGCTGTAACTTGAGTTCCATATACTGTTGTCCAGAAAGAATTCACTGGGAAAGAGAAAGTGCAGTCCTGTATTCAAGGACTCATATATGTTTGCGGATCTTCCATGGACTTTTCTGTGACCTTGGACAACTCATAATCTTCCTAGATGAGGAAAAATACCCCATCTGATATAGAAGTGCATAGATTCACATCTAAGAGGAGCTGGCATCCTATGATGAAGAATGCTACAGAAATGTAAATGAATTACTACGCTTTCGTATTTATTCTTAGCAGAACCCAAAATGTGCAATACAATTGCAGAGTACAGAAGATAAACAGTGGTGGAGTTCAGGATTTGATAAAGGCTGACATCAACTTGTATTTAGAATATAAGCTGTTCAGGGGGGAGGGATTTTTGGCAGCTTTTAAGACCTAGCACAGTGGAGACCTAATTGCAGATCAGGACCACTCAGCAATGCCTCAGTAAAATCTGAAAGCATAGTTTGCAATTCAGCCAGATAGTATGCTATCAATTAAGAAGAATATAAACATAATCAGAGAAAAGGGGGTGCCAAAGTAGGAAGATTAACCATATCCAGAGATACTGTGGTGATCTGATGACATTGAAGCATTCTTGATTCATAGCTTCCAGACTTGATTTTTTTTTTTTTTAATGGATAGAAAGAAAAAGGAGAGTAGTTAATGAAAGATTCGGAGAGAGCTGGAGGAAGGCAAAAGCTATTGGGTTAGAATTAGATTAATGTGACTCTCCTCTCTTCCTATCCTAGTGCTGCGTTTATGCGTTGTAATAGGATGTATCCAGGAAGCACTAAATGTGACCAGAATTACAGTCTTCATTTTCTGGTGGTGTTTGTTTTTTTTTTTTTTTTCAAATTGAGAACAAGCACATTGTTAACAAGAGAAGGGACCTTCTGGGATTCATTTTGTTTAAGAGTACAACGTGATATATGAAACACCCCTGAATCACAGTGCCAGTCTTCCTTATTATATTTTAATATACCCAATGATGACAGGGTTTACTTTTATCCTCTCCAAGATTTCATGCGATTTACTAAAAGACCTGGAATGAAGTCACAGTACTCACCAAGATTTTATTTTAATTGGAAATAATGATGATCAGCCAGAACAACATGTATTACTGTTGGACGTACTGGTTTGGGTAGGAATAGGCTATAGTCATTGTGTCTGCAACTCAAGGAGAATTGAAGACAAATACTAATTTCATGTATTTCTTTGTTTTACTGGATGTAAACTAATAAATTTTTTTAAGTAGTATATTTGTTCAAAGCAGGGGTAAGCAAGTTCTCTTCTGAAACCAACAATACAGGTGAAAGCTCTATAGCTCTTCAGTAATGGTGGCTCCGTATCTTTTCCATGTCAAAAGCTATCGTTAGTTTGTAATTTCTCATCTTCAGCCTAATTTTGCTACAGTTATCTGTTTCCATTGCTGGTAACTCTCCTTTCTTTCATTCTGTAGAGAGGTTCTCCACCAAGTACAGTAGCTTTTCAGCAGTATTTAGCAGGGAGTTCAAAGGCAAACTCTGAGGCGCAGCCATTAGACGTTATGGAGCTGTCTGTTGCATTGTTTGTCCGCTTTCTATTTTCTTTTACTTTCTATTCTAAATGCTTACTTTTGTCTACCTTTTCTACTTGGAACTGAAAACTCCCATGTCAGTTGTCATTCTGGAACAGCCCTTCCAAAAGTTAAGGAAAATATATGTTACTTTGCTTATGTTTTCAAAGTGTATCTATTTTTTTTATTTGAATAACTTAATTTTATTCTCTGATGTATTTGCTAATGTTGTAAAAAAAAATTAAATGAGGCAGGAGAGGAGGATGGCTTATATGATGGCTTCTGTAATAGGTTTGTCTATTGATCTCTGTCTAATTCGCTTTAGTAAGTATTCTAGCGTGGCTAGAATTTGTTATCTGGCAACGATTCAGGATTGCCTCTGTGTTTTCTGCTGGATGTTGGGCTGCTGCATATTGGGCCAAGCTGAAATATCTGAAATATGAATAGGGAATTTCTCCCTTCTCCCTTCCTGTCTGTGCCTTGACAGTCTACAGGTCATTCCTGCATAAAGAAGGCAGAAAACAAATTTGTGGGAAGATGTAAATAGATGATTGAAGAAAGCTGATACGGAAGAGCATCGAAATTGGGACTAGCTATTGTTCAGAACTATTAGTGTTTGAGGAAAGATGTAGCAGAAACGTTAATTTTGACAGGGAGCTATTTTGGGCCTGGCAGGACTGTCGGGCTGAGATGTGTGGCAAAGGACGTGACAGTCTGTTCTTAGTTTGTCAGCTCAGGTGGCACAGATCTGTATGATGGGTTTAAATGCTGCAACCCAGGTAGAGACCACATGAGTGTCAGTACAGTGCTACCTAATGGAATTCCTGCTTTCTCAGTTTTTTAAAGTATTTTCTACAAAATACTGTACAAAACATTACTGTGAATGCAATGTCAAACATTCATAAGGTTAGGTAGGAAATAACAAATTTGAGTTTGTTTTGGTATCCTCAGGAAAGAGGTATGTATGGGAATGTAATTCTAAATTACATAAAACAATATTTTTGTGTATAGTATTTTAATGTTTTTAATAACATAACTACTGTATTTTCTGCATTTTTGTTGTCAGACGCTTATCTTGCAATCCCATGATTATGTATCCAAGGCTGACCTTTAATTATAAATACGAAACAGGAAGTTCATTCCAGCTTCTAACACATTTTGGCTCTTCTTGGCGCATCAAATTTGTCAGTCATAAACTTCCTGCTCTTGGCCCATAATTGTTCCTGTGACTCCTTACCTGGAAGACTTTTTTTTCTTTATTCTTGTTATTGACTTTGTTTTATTTCATACAAACTGATTTAAAAGTTGACCTAGACCTTTTAAAGTGCTTCACAACGTGTAAATTTTCTGGAAAAGTATGTTTTCTTTTCATACTGCTTTTGTGAAGGATTTTTTTTTTCTGTATGTGTGCTAAAAGTAGAGCTCTCGTCTGAGGAGTGACAATGTAAAACTGACATCTTGAGATTGAACACATCTGCTTTTTGTGTGCTCACAATCATCTGTTGATTTAATTTGAAAATTAACGTTCAGTGCTTTGAATCTTTCTTGGTGGTATTGACTCTGTTTTATGAGGTAGAAAAGTATGAACTCAGCTGAGTTCCGTAGAATATGTTTTTCATAAGATAGGCTGCTCTGGTCGTGGTCGTACATTCTTTGTAGGAATAGTTGTCTTACTGTATGCCAGCATCTGCTTGCTGGGGACAGTCTGCAGAAGGTCATTGACTGGAAAACAGTGGAATTAAACTACCCTGGTTGACTTTGCGCTGGAGCATATCTGGTATATAAAGAAATGCGAAAGATTGTAGTCTTTAGTAGAGAGAGTGTGCTCTAGCTCAGATGTAAGGAGACTTACACATGTGTCACCAGTGGAAGGAGGACAGCAGCAGAAGAGGACTGGGGATGATGCGGGGACAGACAAGAGGTTAGCCTGTGGGAGCACTGGAAAACTAATTTGCAGTTTTCATTGTGTCTGTCTTCATCTTGGCAGTTTTGTGAGAGCTGATCTTTCTTCCCCTTCACCCTCCTGAGCTCCTTGTCATAGAAACCCTGCGTTAGTGCAGACAGCATGCTCGTGATATTACCGATGCAATGTGTTAGACCAGCTCTGATTTTCACAGTGTCATGGAATATGCAGTACGTTTTCTGTGTAGGTGGTCTCACCAAAATTACCCCTCAACTGGCGTATGGAGCTGCAGTAATGTTGTCTGAGAGTGGGCTAGTATGGCATAGCCCCTGAGTTATCTTCAGACTAAATGGACTTGGGGAAGGGACGCATGAAGTCAGTGATTCTTGAGGTTCGTTCAGTCTGGGCAGGAGGAACTTAACATTGTTTGGGGTATCCGGAGATGGAGGCAGGATGAGAAGGCTGAGGCAGAGGAAGTGTAACAGTCACTCTGACATCTTTAATTGCTTTCGTACCATGTCCTGTGCAAAGTTGAGTATGTGGCAGCAGTCTTCAGTAAATAAGATCTGGCTGCAGGATTTAAGTAAAAAACATTTTTAACTGCACCATACAATACAAGAGCATGTTATTGAAAGTATCAAACAGTGCTGTATTTTCACAAATGTTTTCAGTTTTAGATTTTGGAAGAAGAATGGATGCTCTCTGTTGCCAGCTTTTCCTTCTGTTTGTTTCTTCCATAAATCCAAAACGATAGTGGGAACTTTGTGCAGCCAAGCACTGCTGGTGAATGGAGGTTGGAAAAAAGAATGAGAAGCCGCAGTGGTATGGAGGAAATCATGTGGCTACAGCTATCTGTAGGAAAAATAAACATTCTTTTTACCACTTCCCCACAAAAATGTTTTTGTATCTGGAAAAAATATGGAGCTAAGGCGGATAGAATACTGAAAGGAATTAACATCTATACACAAAAGACATTGCCTCATGTAAATACAGCATTTAACAAACCGATTCACCTGAGAGGAAAAATCTGTTATTACAGATGAATTTGAGAATTAAAACAAGTTGATGGAAGGGAATGTAACAATATGGTTGAAAATTAAAGTTAAATTTCTTGCGGTACTGTGCACAGTCTAAAAATATTGACAATAATTCATAGAAGGTAAAAGGAAAAGCATACATAAACTTACTGAAACAAAATTATAAATGGTGTATAACAGAGCTCAGGGCTGTCCCTGGCTATGAAGTATTTTCTTGTCTAGGTTTTTGTATCGGTGCATTCTTTTTTTTTTTTTGTTTGTTTGTTTTTTTTTGTTTTTTCTTTTTTTTTGTGTTTTTTTCTTTTTTCTTTTTTTCTTTTTTCTTTTTTTTTCTTTTTTCTTTTTTTCTTTTTTCTTTTTATGCAGTATTTTATTTGCCATCCACAATCATTCTTGTCTTAAACTGTCTTTATTTTGTATTTTTCCAATCGAGTTTCAAGAGAAGAGGTGCAAAGAGACATTTTCAAAATCACAAGGCTGGGTCATAAAAGGCATGTTATTTAAGCTTACCATATGAAAGACTTATTGAGAAGACAAACATGGGCTTTAAAAATGTTTATTGTTGTAGCTGTTGCCAGCTTCTGATTCAGCAATGACATGAGTAAGTCTCTCCACGTAGAGCATTTTTTGCCAATAACATAGCATTCTGAATGAATTTTTGATGAAAGACTGATCAGGAGTCATGAATATTCACTCAGAACAAAAGAAGAGCTTTTACTACTGTCAACTCTCGCTCCGTTTTTCTCTTGATTCTGAACAGCGTCCATCAGTCTGAGCACTCATTCCACCGGACTGCCCCGGGTAAATGCAGAACATTTATGCCCATGCTGATATGTTTTGAACAAACACTTTTTAGTTATTTAAAAAGACAAAGCTTTTTTTAATTTTTTATTTATTAAATGAAAGAATAGGACACCTAGGTGTCCTGAAAGCATGTGATGGCAAACTGAGAAACTATGTGGAAAAACATGGGGCTGTCGCATTAAAACCAGGGTATATACTCTCTTTGGTTCTTCAAACGAGTGATGTGCAGGAAGAAATTTCTGCATCTTTATGAATCTTAAATAGTGACAGACAATATTTAGCATACTTTGACTCAAAACCTATATGTCCTCTTTCATAATAAGCAAAGACATGAAAACCTTTTGTCTTTTTCTTTTTAGATTTGAATCAAGACAAATAATGCATATTTCGGTATATAACAGGTGATAGAGGAACATTGTTCCGTCCAAATGATTTTTTCCCGTGGATGGAGAATGTATGAATAGAATTCTTCCATACCAAGGAGTACATTTACTGGTTTTGGCAGCATATAATCTGCAATTCAGAGTGCAATAAACTAAACCATACTGTGGAAAATACATCCTGTGAAAGAGGGAAACCTGAATTTTCATTGTAAACCAAGACTTACTCAATGAGCTCATCTTCTATTTATACCTAATCGTTTTTAAAGTTTAGGTAACTTTAGCCTTTTTTCCAAGCTCTCCCCAGCTCCAGAAAAATGAAACCAAACCCATTTTTGGACTCTGGAATACCTATATTGGTATTCCTGAATACCAATATTGGCGTTGGTATTGGAATACCTATATTGGTAATCAATACATATCAGCTACTGTATCTCTCTTTACAGTTTGCCTGAAAAGATCTCATGTTAAGGGGTCCTGAAAATAAGAAGTATCTCAATAGTGATTACAGCAGTTTCTTGTCTCAATGCCTTAGATAAACGGAGTAAATTGTGTTAAACAGATGCTCGCTGAACTTAAAACTTTCTGAAGCCTTGTATTCTTTGGGTTATTGTGATCTGAGTGTGAGTTTTTTCAAAGCTGGCGTGAAGTTAACCTGTTAATAATGAGAATTGTTTTTCACAGATAAGATTGTTTTTTAATGAGTTTTTGAAAGCATTTAGCTTCAGGACAGTCTATAAAAGAGGTCAGGTAAAGTTAAACTACAAACTGAATTTGTGCTAAACTAATATTAACACTTTGCATTGTACAAGTAAATATTAATGATTTTGACTAAAACAGAAATATTGAAACACAGAAAACACCTAAGGTATTGTTTCTTCAATCATAATGATGCAGATGAGTAACCAATTATGCTATTTTACAGTGCTTGGGAATAGTTACGTAGTGAGTGCTGATCGCCTGTAATATTTTCTACTGGTTATGGATTCTACCATTTTCATATGGATTCTGACATTTTCATACAAGAGATGTAAATGGCAGAGAGTTTCGCATATATTTGGTCTTAAACATAACTGATTTGGCAGGACTAGACCCTTGGGGATTATTTTTATGTGGTCCTTATTAATGAAAAGATAATGGCTATTTACATGGCATGAAAACTGTTGCCTTTGTTTAGAACATAGAGCGTGTTTATTTTTAAACGCTCCTTTCTTTTGCGGCTAGAATACAAGGAAGGGATAGTGGATGCTTTAGCACAGCATTAACTTCAGTCTGCAGCAGAATGAATTCTAATTTGTAGCGGATAGAAAATCTGTGAGGAATGTCCATATTCTTGCATTCTCTGGAAGTCATTTTACACTAGAAGAAGCAAATTGCAACAGAAATTCTGTGCTTTTCAAATGAAAGCAAAGCAATAAAGTCTGATAGACTTGAGCAGGAAGTAGAGGCAACCCAAATTTTATGTAACAAAACTTGATTTTGATTAAATTGGACAAATCACAATTTCATCTAGATTTCTACACATGGACAAAATTCATTTATCTGCTTGCATGACTTGTGTCTGTACATCTCTTAAGGGATAAAAATGGCATTTTTGCAGTTAAAATACAGATAGAAGCAGCCTTCAAAGAAAAAGCTAATTGAAGTTTATGAAGTTAAATCTTAATATTTTATTTGACTCAACATAAGACAGAGAACATATTCAGGGACATTAAACCTGAGTGCAGTCTTAAAATACTTAGTCATTTTCTCTGGTTTGCTTAGCCTCTTTTTCTTGGTCTTGTGTTTTTGTATTTAAGGATTTTTTTAAACATTCTTTGAGATTCAGGAATTCTGTCCTTGAAGTGACCCTATGCTTCTTGCAAGTTGAGTCTCAGAAATTGGAGTGTCACTTCTCTTGACTTGATCTTAACAAAATGGTAATTCTTTATTCTCTGTTTTAAGATTGTTAGCAGTTTCATGTGGGGCAGTTTGTGTTGTGCTTTTTGAAACTGACTAACAACTATATAAAACTTTCATTTGGTAGATAACTGGTTTTATTTTTTAAATTTTTATCTAGCAAAGTTCATGAGCACCTAATTTACACTTTTTACATTTTAGTCTTGTAATTTAATGCTGGTAGTCTGATAAATGTTATCTCCATCTGCCTCTACTTCATTATGAAGTTACCAAATACTATTCAGAAAAGCTACTGGGGCTGGTCCACCGATCCATCATTGTATAAGTTTTGATATTAAAAAGATTCCGTCTGCAGTTATGTTGTAAACTACAGTCTGGTAATCTGACTTCTTATATGAAGTAGTTGAAGATCGTGTCATCCACAAAAGATTTGGATGCTGAGGTGAGGTGTGCACAGAATGTCAATTGTCAAAACTCTGTCTCGTGACATGTATGAGCAGAGAGCAGAGTCTGCACATCTGTTACAGCATTGTGCAGGAATTCACCATCCTCCCTCCAAATGGTCCCTTGTCTGCCTGTTGCTTATATCCCATCAGAGTCACCCATATGAAGTCTTTAGGTGGAATTTGGAGCCTGCCTGCCACTCTGCAATGGCAGCGTATGTGTCGCAAACGCACTTGTTCAGAAACTCGGCCGGGTGTTGAGAGAGGGGAAGGCTTGTGGCCATTTTTCTCTTAGTTCAGGTGTGATGGCGTTCCTCTAGGAAATATTGCTTCCAGCCCAACAGGTGTTTGAGCCCACAGTTGAGTGGCCTAATCCAGACTGTGACGGGGGTCCTGACAGGTGTTTTGCTGAAGTTGCACCATGGCATAGACAAGAACATAAGGTTCATGGGCCAGAGAAGGGTCCTGGGAGGGAGCAGGGCCCTCTGGCTGAGTCCTGAGGTTATCATGCAGTAGGGACAGAGTGGCTGGGTTCTGGCTGCTGCTCCAAAGGCTGTTTGTATGTTTAATGATGGTGAAACAATAAGATTAAACTCGTTATTAGCCTTACAGCCAACATGAGATTAACATGACTTGTGCTCTCATAGTAATTTTTTACCTCAGTTTGATTTTTAGCTGTAGAAAGTTCAAACATCTTAAAAAAACCCCTGTGGGTAGCATTAGTCAAGTACTGTGCTGTACTGGGTGTTAATATCCTAGGATTTAAATATAAGCTTGGGGAAGCTGAGTCTGACATATTTTGAATGTCTACATAGCATATTATAGCTGCATCTTCATCTCGCAAAGAGATGGTTTAAAATTGTTAAAAGGAAGTGTAATATGTAGTCACTTCTGGGGCTGTAGAATAGCATCCACGTATGTAAGATTAGGCACTAACCGCCCCCAGGGTTTGCAGTTTTGTATTACAGATTAACGTTGTTACGTACACTTGTCTGATGAGATTGAGAAATTTCTTTAGCTGTAGTGTAAAGCTGCCAAAATACATTTACCACAGACCTGAAGGTGAATAGAATTCTTCCAGAGGCAGCCTCAGGCTTTGGAGGTTTTTTTGCTGAAAGGCAGGCTCAGACTTCCCATGAGATCATCAGAGAGATAAAAAGACTAAAAGCTCTTCAAAGCTAGGCCTTAGGCCCTAACATAAATTAATTCTCCGGTGATGGTTTATGTATGTAAAAAAATGAATAAATATTTACTAAAATACAATTTAAATAGAACCTTACCCAACTAGACTTGAAATTAACTTTTTAATATCACCTTTTGAATTAAAAATAAAAATGTCTTAACATAACTTTAATTTAGAATTCAAAAGGCAAGGAAGGAAGAAGGTATTTTCTCTTCCTTTCTATATACCAGGTTTCGGAGAGGTTATCTTGCTTGTTTCATGCCAAATAGTTACTACCCATAACTCAATAGACATTGAAATTAATTTGCATAACAAGTAACTACTCTGTTATTCTAACTCTATGCTGCGCGTTAACCCAGTCGCTTCCTGATTATAATTTAAGGTCCTGAATGAAAGGCTGCTCTGTGTTCTGTTCTCTTCCTGCTTTTTCCTTTCTTATTTTTAAGTAATGTTAACACTAAAATGTGTTCTAAAATTTTGTTCAGCAAAATGTTCCAGAAGAAAACCCGTGTTCAATGCTGGAAGTAGAGTATTATAAGTTAAGAGTTAGTTTACACTGGAAATGACTTAACAGGAAAAAGAGCCAGGAAAAATCCCGCTGAGAAGTTCTATGATATGAGCATTGAAACTGTAGGGCCTGGGAGTCAAAAAATCTTGATTCATCACAGGCTTCCTTTCTTACTCTGGAAACGCTGCTTTACTTCACGGCCCCTTGTTCTCCACCTTGTAAAACAGAATTATAGGATAATCATATATCTTCAGGTATTTAGCAAGGAGCAGTTCTATAGAGTAGTTATTTATCCTGGTCTGAATTCTCTTACGAAATTCCAGATGTTCGAAGGAGACTGAAGACAGCTTGTTCCCCAAATCAAGTCTGCTGCACCTCCCAAACCTCTGGCCGTACTGTGATCAGCAGTATGATCTGGAGCGGGTTGTTTTTGCTAGGCTTAATTAGAGCTACCTGTGGCTGGTCTTACTTTCGCCTGAGTCCAGCCTAGTCCTCAAATGCCCGAGGACAGTGAGAGGACTTGGCTTGCTCTGCGTCAGTATCCTCCATCAAAGGCTCTAGCCCTGCATTTATAAAATTCTTGAAAATCTTATCCACAAGAAGCTGTATGAGTATAAAGTAGTTACTGTTCTTTAATGTTATTAAACAGCAACAAGTGATCGTGCCCAAAGGTGGTATTTCTGGATAATTTGTAGCGTACAAAACATTGCTGTATTATTTCTTTTGCCTTCCTCCTCTCAGAAGGTACTTACTGCATTATTTCATGTGGTGCAGGCATTAGCCTTCCTTGATTTAAACAACTGTAATTCAGTGTGCTTTTAATGTGGTAATTTAGATGTACTGTGTTATATGAAGAGCACCGGTAGGGCTAAATTTTTATTATTAATTTATAGGAACTGTTTTTTCCTATAATAATGTATAAGAACTGACATTTTAATAAGTATTACAATGGTACTTTATAGATTGAGAAGTATGCTCACCTAAGAGTAACAGTATCGAGATAACTGCAAGTTTAAATTCACTGATGTCATTGGAATTGCTTGTTTTCAGGGGTAACCAGGTCCCAGAAATTACTATAAAGTAGCTGGAGCAAGAAATGCCACTTTTGTGTCCACTACAGTTTTGGAGAAAACCATTCAGACTTAGAAGTAAGATGATGCTCTAATGTGAAAGCAAATTATATAACTCATAAAGCAGAACTGCCTTATCATCATTTTTTGTGAATGATGGAGCAAAATGAAGCTAATTTAAAAGTAAGGCATTCTTCTGCTAAAATCGGCACTGTTTCTTTGGGAAGTCCTGGATCAGCTTTTATTTGATCTATGCAGAAGATATTTCCATTGGGGAGATTTTTTTTTAAGCTGAAATTTGCAGCTAAACTAGAGACAATGACTAAAGTAAAAGGTAAAGTTTTATGTGACTTGATTTGAAAGACAAAAAAACCAGATCATGAATCATTTCAATCTATCTGCTTCAGATATTCAATTAAATCCTTTAAAAACGTGAAGTGCGTTTCTCCGAATATAAAAATATGTTACTAAATGCAAGTCAACATTTCTAAATCGGATGCTTGCCACTTCATCAGTGATATAAGCATAAATGTATTTTTCAGCGGATGATGGAAGAAGGTGTTTTTATCATCTTGTCACCGTTGTCATGGAAACTCGCGTATATCATTGTTAAACAGAGTTTACGTATGGGTCTAACGTTCCTGTGACTTATTATTGCTAGCTATTGTATTTGTAGTGTATTTTCTTCAACGCCATAGTCAATGCTTAAGAACTTGTAAGTTGCTCTCCTGAATTACAACCATGAACTCAATTACAGGATTAGGCTGTCCAGAGAGCCCTTAGTATAGGGTTCTTTGCTATAAGACTCTTTTCAATACAGGGTTATTAACAGTTGTATTTCCAAATCAATTGTAGCCTATTATAAGCACTTCAAAAATAATATTTACTCTATTCAAGCAGACTATTTTGCCACAGCAGCTTTTCAGAAAGAATGAGCTATCCATCAGTCATTGTAAACTCTCTGTCTTGAAAATTATAGATATTTTCTAAATGTGCATTTTATATATTAAGTGCTTTGTCTTCGAATACACTGCTAAATCCATAGTACAGCTCTTGTGTATAGTTGTCTTGCACCCGTCATGCACAGAACGGTAGGCTAAGAGCAAAGCTTGACTATGACAATCCAGATCCTGGACGCAAAGTAGGTGAAACTTGTTTTCTTATTTAAATCTTATAGTGGGCACAATTCACAAAGTAGAAAAAAAGGTAAACTAGTTTCTCCAAATGAGAACTATTTAAGAATCAGTAATTTTAAGCACAATAAGGGCATTGTATGTTTTACATAATTATGGTTTTATTTTTGTCTTTTTGCATCTGAAGATATTTCAAAGTATACCTTCTTCATCAATTATTTATGACTTGAAATTATTTGGGTTGATCAAAAAATGAAGTTGCTTGAATAATTTTTTCATCATTGAACAAGTGACTCCTGTTACTGCAAATGCGTCCATTAAATTTCTTTTTTTATCCTGGCCTGTTTGGTTTAGTCTTTTGTGTTTTGAGGAATTTTCTGAAGACTATTCTGAAATTTAAAAACTATGATTTTCAATAACTGCCAATGAAGAAATTAGTTTGTGTTTAAGTGGTATCTGTCTGTAGCAATTTGATGCAAATTCAACTTACCTGAGAATCATAATAACATGAAATATTCCAGAACAGTAAAGTTATAACGTTTTTTTTAAAGATATGTATTTCTTATGGTATTGTTCCCTCCGGAGAGAGTATGACTGAAGTTACAGTATTAGGTCTATCAAAACACAAGAAGAGCAAAAATATGGAGAAGAAAAAACTCAGTTAAATACAAGTCAAATAAACCACTGTGGTTTTAGTTTCTAGAAAAATGCATTCATTAAGTAAGTGAGGGTTATAGGCTGGGGGATGTAATTACAACTGAAATTAAATTTATAGGAAAGGTCCAATTTTCTGTTCCTGCCCCAGGAGATTCTGTCAGTTCAGGCAGTTGAATTTGAAGTAATGCCACAAGAAAAATTCCTGGTAAGTACATGTGCTCGGTCTATAGGGCTAAGAAAATGTATGCAAGAGTCCATATGTAAGCCAGATATATCTTTCTATTCTTTCAGATTGCAGTAAACTGTATATCAATATATAGTCACTGAAAGGAGAAATGGAGTATCTTTAACTTTTTAGGATTTATTGAGGCAAAATAAAACTTATTTTTACATACATTCACTGATTATTTTAGCTGTGATTTATAGCAAGGTAAAACTTCCCAATTCTTATTATATAGTCCTGTCTCTTTCTTCCTAGCATTTAGGTTTGGATAAAATGAAAATTTTGTGAATGGAAAACTTTGATCTATTATCTAAACTTTTGAGGAGTCCTAAGAGAAAAGCTGTAACTTGTCTGTTGAATCCCTCTTCTGATGAATGTGATTTTGCTTTTATAGGTATCTCACACAGTAAACCAGGCAGCCAATAATTTCATTTTCTAGCCATCTTCTGTAGAAAAACCTTATAAAATCTCAGCCACAAGTTTCAGGTCAGAGGGGATAGCTACAGGGGACTAGAGTGCAGGTCTCTCGACTACTAGCATACAGGACTAGCATCAGGGCTCCAGTTTTGTAGGTAATAGGAATAAATGTCTTGACTATTTTATGTTCTAATGGAACTAGTAAGAGGTAGGGAGCGCTGAGAGTGGGGAGGTGGGGACTAAGAGACTGCAGAGCTGTTATCGCTGGTGGACTCCCATACCTTGTTGGACACTTGAATAAGGGGAGAGGGCTTTTATGACACTTGGCACGAAACAGAAATGCCACAGCTCTGCCAGGAAGAGTGGAATAAACAGTTGCAATGCAGTCAAGCGTGACTGATTCTGGTCTCAGCTCCTGATGCATCAACTTGTAAAGAGACCTGTAGGAGTGGTGGATTTCTCAGGCTTCAAGTTAAAGTGAAAATACCGGGGGGCTGGAAAGACTAATTTCCCCCATTGTTGAGGATTTCATTAAACATTAAACAAATGAAAAATTAGAAAAATAATAGGTGAAAGTGTATATCCCATTTAGGAAATACCATCTTTGAGGGTTAAAAACTATTGTGCAAACGTAGTAGGCAATTATGAATATTTTCAGAAAAATGAAGCTGAGTTGTTTTTAGAATACATTAGTATGTGAAAAAGCTTTATGCTGGTTTATTTCAATGTATTGTTGCTGATCTCAGCTAAGGTTACATCTGCGTGGCACAATCTTGTGCCCTGATAAATACTCCCACTTCTGAATGAGTTCATTTTTCAGGGTAATTAGCTGTGTGGGAAAGAGTTTATTAACTCAGGCAGTGTCGTGCTAGCGTAGCTACGCTGCATATGATAACTAGGTTAGATTGGGTATTATTATGTGAAACTAGTTGCGCCATACAGCCATCTTAAATGCTCTGTCATCAAGATTCTCTTGGGCTAGAGGTCTCCGTGGCTACTTGTTTGCAAAAAATGTCTGTATTTCTGTATTTATTAGGCACTGAAAATTCATTAGGTTGTCTGGGATTCACAAGTCAGTATTCTCACATCTTGTTTGTATTCATCATTAAAAATGCCATTGCCGCTCTCTCTACTTTACCAAAACCTTAAATAAAATTACTTTCATTGCATGAAAATCTTAGCTTAGAACCAGGAGATATTTGCAGGTTTTGAAGTGTTTGCAGGTTTTGAAGTGTTGTTGATAAAGGCAGTGTTAATAATCTGACAGATAGAAGCTTATGGGTAAGCTTTTTTTTTTTTTGTAAATACAACCATCTCTCGAATTTTTTTGGTTAATGTAAATTGGTATTTCATGTTCAAGGGAAGTTAAAATTGCCAGGCTGGGATCCCTCGCTTTCTTTCCTGTTTGTGATTGTGGTGCTGATAGCCTAACTGTGAACTGCCTTTTGCAGGGCTGCTAGTAGCTCCCAGTCTGATAGATGAGTATTTCTAGAAATGAGAAGTAATTGAATCTCAGCGCTTACAAATGCCTTGTGTGCTTTTTGAAAAGAGGCCACCAGCTGTGTTGTGTTGAATTAATTGTACTTATTTCGGTGATGTGTGTATCTGTCCAGTGAGAACAGAAAAAAATATTTTCATTTCAGGGATGTATGTGGGTTGATTTTTAACTCATTGGAAGCAGGATAGTTAGACCACTAAATTTCACCTCTTTTCTTACTAGATTTTCAGTCTAGAATTGAAAGAAGTGCATTTATAACATGTATATACCTTTCACTATAATGCTGTGCAGGTTTTCCAGCTGAAATGTCTCAGTCTGTAACTTGTGACCTGTGTCCAAGTACCCCATGAGGAACTCTGCTAAGTATGTTTGAGATTGTGGTGTTTCTGGTACCTTTTCTAGGACAAGCACAGTTTCTGCTGTTCTGTGAAGTGGTAAAGAAGTCCTTTCAGCTCAACAGTACATGTGGATGTTGCAGATCTTAGAAGGCTTTTGGGGATTATGCCAAAAAGTCCAATGGCATTGTCAGTTCAGTGACAGAACTGAGCGCAACTGCTATATTGGTATGTGTATCAGGGCCAAAAGGAGATGAAGCCTTTTAACCTTTTGGGCTAACATCTCCCAAATGTATTTCTTAAAAGATTGATAAAGGGACAAGGAAATGGCAGGGCTTTGGCCAGATGTGGACACAGCTGCGTGTGATCAAAGCAGGAAAGCCACACAACTGCGTGCTGCGTGCCTGAACCATTTGTATGCAGGGCCAACTCGTACTCATGGGGACTTGGGCTCCTTTATACTCCATGTTTCTTCCCCTTCTGTGTCCTCAGCAGATACACATTTAGACCAAGTACTTGAGTAACGTTCTGTGTTAAAAAATAGTATATTGACACAATCAAATGATGGCTGTAAGTGTTGGGAGGTTGAGCTGTCTCCTTTCTTAGGATAAACCATATAGTTTGCTTCTAGAAGGCTTGTCTTCTCTATCGAAATTTCATACGCAATGAAGACTGTACTGCAGATACTGTGCTTCTGTGAAGAATCTAGACACCATACCATTATTTTGATTTTATTGCAGCTTCTTCAATAAAATAGCCTCGTTCTTAAGGCTAAATTTGAACTGAAATGTGAAAGATCCATGTGGGGTGGCTAGAATTGAAATGAGTTCATATTGGATACTTCCCTGAAGAACTCATTTCTCCCCATTGTGTGCATTTTAAGGTATCTATAATGCACTACTAAAATTATTTTTTGCCTTGTATGCATACAAATATTATTGCGTATATACAGCTTAGCCGTCCATTACAGCGTTTTCTTAAAATTCTGTACAACTGGATTTTGTTTAATGTGTGCTCTTTCATGCCAGAACCAATGACTACAGATTATTCCATTATATACAGTGGAAAATGCTTCAGAAGTGTCAGTTTGGAGATTTTGGTAAAAATGTAGATTTTGCAGGTGAAAAATTGTCTTTAGTACGACATCCTTCATAATCTTTTTTTTTTTTGGGATGTAAAGCTCATCATTTTAACTAGGTCTTTATTCAGATTAGATTTAGTATTTTTAGAGTGATTTTTAAAATATCTATCAAACAAACATTTGCTGTGCCAAACATGTCTGCTGATCCTAGTTTATTTATTTATTGCCTCTTAGGGGAGTAACCTAAGCTTGTTCTTGACCTGCTAATAGAATCACAATGCACCTCTAAACCGTGCAGCTCCTAAATGGTCATGACAAATTCTTCTCTGAATTATACCTGGATATATTTAATTTTCAGGCTTGCTTTATTGCACAGTGAATGTTACCTTACAGTATTCAGTGTTTTGAGGAGGATATAAAAATGGGAGGCAGGTTTCTGTGTTATATAGTCTCTTATTGCATCTGTTATGCGAAGAGTGCCATTTTGAATAACTTGTGTATGGGTAGTTGATACTGTGATATTTTTTCCCTTCCTCCCTTTGTGCAGAGTATTATATTTTTCTTTAATATGAGAAGTTATAGCTGCTGTCTTGCAATCCCCGTATTATGGAAGTTACACGGGACATAGAGTATTTGGACACTCAGTTATGCCTGACCCAGATGATGTAAAACTGAGAAAAAATGAATTCTATCAAATCAGTTGGAGATCATGCTAAAGAGAAAGCAGATTATGCAGAAACTGTTACAGGAAAACCACAATTAATATACGAATTTTGGTGTGTCCAGCTGCTGAAAAGCCACCAGATACAATGTAAGCATGTTAAAAAGCTGAGCAGACCCCTTTTCCCCCTGCAAACCTGAAGTTTTGAGTTAGTCATTTTGACCATATTTGCTTTCTGGTGCAAAAAATAGCAAAACATTTCCCCATATTCAGCAAGCTTTGGACCTACTAATAGCTCTTCTCAACTCTCTTAAATATTTTTCAATGTGTCCACTTAAAATTTTTATTAAATGTGGGAAGGAAAGGGAAATTAACTGCACTGAAAGAATATAGCATTTGCAATATTATCACAAAAATCCCCAAATGAAACCTTGGTGCTGCATTTCTGTCTGGCACTTTTGTAGCTGCTCTCTCTCCCTAACACGTGGTCCTTGAAATCACACGAGTCTGTTGTTTATGAATATATTTCCTGTGGCCATAATCTTCAAAAATGACCTGTTACTCTGAATACCCATTTTATAAGACTAAACCATTTGTTTCTACAAGGGTGAAACATCCTGAACTCCAAAAGTAGTTAGCATAAATTACAGGTAATCCTCAGCCATACAAGCCAGACTTCTTGGTTTCAGCCTGAACTCCAGCAATGCCAATCCAAATCTGAACTTTAGGAGCTCATATTTGAAATAGCGGAATGGAAAATCTTGAAGCTTTCTGTACTATTAACGTATAAAGAATTCTGTCTCTTGGTTATTATAGACTGAAAGCAGTTTGTGCCGTTGTTCTTAATTTTGTTTTTTCAAATTTTCAGACCTTAACTAAGTCAAATGCTGTATTTGTCCTCGTCTTTGAAATATTTTGAAATAAGCTCAAAGGACATTGTGTTTGGGCACAAGTACTTAAAATTCTTTGAAGAGGTTTTTTAAGAGTGCACGTTCCTTATATCTTTGCCTGATTGCAAAACTGTGTAGTGGTGAATCACGTTGCTAGACGAAGTTAAAAATCATGACCTCTATAAAATGAGAAGTATACAAGCTACAGTTTGGAAAGAAATAGAATGTTAAAACGATGGTTACCCCAACTGGTCCTGTAATACCTCCTTGCTTGTTTTACAGAAACAAACCCTGTGACACTCTATCCATCGGCATAAGGATATCTTTCAGTTTCATTGCAGCTGGAGTCAATGACTTCGTACTGAAAAAGGTTGGTTCTGAGACTACAGACCATGGCAGTTTTTAGCAGTAAGGGAACATTCATGTTTGTGTAAATACGTAGCCATGTATACTTGTAAGTAGAGAGATGTATCTATGTATGCACAGATTTAACCTTCAGCTGACACAGTATGCAAAGCATTTAAGGAATCTTATATGCTTTGTGGAGAAGGAATACTTCCTGAAAAATATACTAGCAGTTACATCTACTGGAAAATGAGAGTAGTGTGGGGTTTTTTTTAATCAAAAAGCTCTATTATTGGACCAACAAAATAAAGTTTTGTGATAACTGGTTTTGGAGTCAGTGGTGCCTTGAATCTTAGAGCTGGGCAGTTTTCCCATAACCCTAGAGTCAATGTTCCCTTTTTAAGCCTGTTAATTTTACTAAATTACTTATGTTATGAATTAACTGCATCACAGTATTTTAATTAAGTGTGTTCATAGCCATTTTAAAAATAGTTGACTGGGATAGGTCATTTAATTATATTTTATCTGTAAGAAAGCATTAGCTCTGCTGCGGCTGATAGCTAACAAGGCCATCTGCAATGCCTTTCAGTTCACTCACACTGAATTGTTCAGATAAAGACTGTCAAGTGCTGCCTAAATAAGGAAGGAGCCTTGGTAGAGTTAAGTGCGGTGGAGGACACAAATGAAGCATTGATTCCAGGCATGCTGTAGGGTCTGAGCCGTTTCCTGCAGCGCTGAACCTTTTCAGAGTTTTCATTGTTGTTTTCTGCAAAGTATTAAAATGCGAGTATCTGTCATTCAGGATTTCAGGGAAGATGAAAATGAAGATGGGGAAGAAGAAGAAAGGGTGAGTTAAACCCCAGTAGCTTTGAAAAGTACTTATTTCCTTATATTGTTACCCTTTTAGGACAATAAACCTGGAACGATTACCTTTCTCCTACAGGTCTTCCTCAAGCCTGTTATTGAGGACAGAAATATGGAACTGGCCCGAAAATGCAGCGAAATAATAAGTGATGTAAGTGGAGGTGACTGTTTGCATCCTTAGATTTGCATTCCTCTTTCCAGTGGCTTTATATTTACGATACATATTTTTTCAGATATGTCGAGTGCAGCATGTGCCTATCCAAGGCTCCAATATAAAAGAACACAAAATAATAGAAAAGCAGAGCCTTCTCTGGTACGTTAAATTGTCAGCCACAAAGGGATGAGCTTTTCAGAGCATTTGGACGGTACGAAGCTTAGGCCCTAGGAAGCATAATGTTGTAAAAGTGGGTATCATGCGGAGGATGTCGCCCATGAGAACACATTGGCTGATTTCATCAGAAAAATGTAGTGTTTTTTCAAGTTATAGCCTAATCTTATAAGGCTTGATTAGTTAGAACAGAACTGGGTGCCAGTATACGTAGTTGTAAGGAAGGAGGACAAAAATAAAACAGATGAATTTTGAGGTTATCTGTTGGTCTGTGGTGATAGATGCTCAAAACTGCATAGCATATTATTATTGACTTATAGGAAGAATCCACTGAAATGCTAGAATATCTTTAAAAATTGTTTAGCTAGAAAATTCTTGACTTAGTTACTCTAAATTTTCAAAGCTGTCAATCAGATATAAACATCACATAAACCCCATCGATCAGATCCAAGACATTTTACATTGGAGTAGATCCAATTGCTTCAATGTAACAGCATCAGGTTTACCTTGGTGGAAGTTTATTTCTGTGTCCCTTCATGTGAATGGGAGGTAGAGCGATATTTCTCCTGCGAGGCTGGTGGCTGTCAGCAGAGGAGACATTACTGAGGAGAGAGGGACTTGCTTTAACAAGCGTTCTTCAAAAAAATCAAAGAATGACATCTGGCTTATGTTGTGTTGTAATCTGATATTTAGATTTGGGATGTTATTGTTCAAGGTGAATGAGTATGTTGATTTTATGAGAACATCCAGAATCTACACTTAAGGTATAAATTGTTAGGGGTTACGAATCAGAAAAGAATAGGTAACTCAGAAACAGTATCTGGGATGTGTGGGTGTTACAGTGCTGGCTTGAAAGTGTGACTTGACAAGGTCAAAGTTTCCTCTTTGTCCATACACCATCTGGTATCTGACGTTTTCACAGAAAGAGTGCTGAAAATTGGATAGATCCTTAAAAGAAGCTACCAAGATGGCTCTCTTGTAATCTCAAGCTACTTTAGGTAGTAGCTATTAAGTATTAATATTTTTACTGATGGTTATCTACATGCTTTCTTTGGGAAAAGAATAGCATATGGTACAATAAGTGCCTGTCAACTCATGTAAAGGCAAAACTTAAAATGGACTTGGAGCACTTATCTGACACAAAATACATTTATTGCTTCCACGCAACTCGTTTCTAAACATGGTTTCTGTTCTTAAAGGCAAAAACTCCTTGAAAAATGATGAAGAAATATTTTCTTTAATTGAAAAAGAATTATTACAGTGCTGTGTACCCATTAAGAGTAATATTGGCTGTGGCTGTTAATTAACTGATAAATGGAGTGGCTGTACTTTCTCCGATTTTCTGCAGGGGCTTGGGAGCTAAGATGAATAACTAAGTCAAGCAAAGTTTCTGAAGCCTGTAATGGTTCAGGGATGTGGGCTTTTGCTGAAAACTTGTGATGCCTTTATGTTGCAAATGTGTTAAATTTTCCTTGAGATATGTAAAGCATAATGGCAAGGTGTCATTAGTGCTTTCAAAGCAGTAGAAAGAAGAGACTCTGTGTTTAAAAATGGCATCCAGTTGTGGGGCCTTATTTAGCCTCTGCTGAAATCAGCAGGTGTTTGTTCGTTGGCTTGAATGGAAAACGTGTATGTATAGGGGGTGAATGTTGTTTCCCAGAATTTTTGCTGTAATTGGAATTTCTTATGACCAGCGAAGTCCTTTGTGCAGGGGGGTAGGTTCCTCACCCTGCACGCTTAATTGTGGAGGCCAATAAACTGCAAGGGGTTTGCATTCTTGCCTTTGATTTTTGACTCATTAACGTTCAGAACTTTTTTAAATATTCTTTATCCTTTTTAGCATGAATCTTTGCACAAACTGCTGTTTGTGTGGATGCGTCATTGGTGTACATCTGTACATTTTCTGTGTACAATGGGGCTTGCAGTTTGGCCCTAAGATGACCTTGGGACAGCAGCCTGTGTCCTTGCTGACCACGAGACTGGGGGATTGTCCTTTTGTGCCGGTGGAGCTGTCAGCACAGCTCCTCCATCAGAACGCAGCGCCAGGAGTGCTCATGGCTGAGATACGGGGGTTGCATTACACTTGCCCTACATTCTTTGCAGGCTGACTTTAATTTGGCAAGATGGCTTTTTAGAAGTGTTACAATGGCAGCCCTTGGTGCGTGTGTAACTGTCAGCCTTGAACTGTATGTAGGGGAAGTTGTGAAGTGTTTATGTGCTCCAGTTCTTGAGGAAATCCTCATTTTCATTTGAGGTTGGGAGATGTTTATTCTGTGGCTGTGATACCCCCTGGATTGTTTCTCCCTAAAACCATTTCATTTAATCTCCCTCCATTATGCAATCTTATTCGACAGATGTTTTCAAAACCGTCACGTGTGTTTGATTTATATGAATTACCTTCTTTTCCATGCCTTTTCTCTTCCATATTGAAACTGAGCCTGTCCATTTGCTTGTATTACTTACATTTTGATATATTGTAATCTCTTTGTTTTGATTGTGTGGTGTGATGTTGTGAATACTGTCATAAGTAGAGAGGTGAATTATTATACGATTAAAATGATCATTGACTTAACTATCATAATCCTTTTTGGTAGAGAGGCAGATGCTCTGCTTCTGAAGATTCTGCTGAATTTTGTTAATGTATGGTAGCAGTGTTTCTTTTCCCCTATAGCAAAAAGTAGTACTACTTGCCATTTAACCGCCCTTGTACAGAGTCCAACTTTGCTTTAGCGTGTCTCTTTGTTATAAAGAAGGGCCAAAGAGACCTAGAGTCAAGTGCAGAAAGAAAGCGCCTTTCCACTGATATAAATGGCTTGTGACCCCCTAATTCCTCTGGGCTCCCCATCACCCGTCAGAGCCTCTAACTCGGGACGACTTTGAGGTCCAAACTGATGGAGAGTAGTAAAATACTGTGGGGCAATGATACTGTATGCTTGCCCTGTTCTTATACGCTTCTCTAGGTTTCTGTGGCCACAGAGGATTTTTTATTAGATGGATCTGTGGTCTGACATAGCTCAATCTTATGATAGATTATAAATTAAGAAATGTAGGGTTGGAAACGGAATCCTTAGTGGAAAAAAGTTCCCTTTTGGTCTAGCATAAGAGCTAGATAAGAACATTCAGATGTTTTTGTGGCTTTTCTAAGTTTAAATGGGTCTTTGAGAGATGACAGCTCTGTAATGGATGCATGATGACTGTCAACATAGTTACATCACTGATGTCAAGATACCAAGAACAGTTTTTTGAGTATACTCATATTAAAGTTAGATTAATTCGTGTCCCTAAATACAAAGGAAAGGTGGCTGCACAGATTCAGCTGTTACCATCAGAGCCTTCCCTTTAGCCCCCCCTGTGTTTCCCCCATGAAAACCCATGGAACAGGCCATGGTGAGATGAATTTTCTTGGCAAGCCAAGAAGCTTCAGCCTAAAGATTGGATGCCCTTGTTTCATCAAGTTGATCTTGCCGTATAACATCCATCAAGAAAAATATGCAATTTGAAGCTTACTGTTTTGGTGGTTGTCTAGGAATTTTAATCCACTTTTACTGGATAGCTGTGCTGCTGGTCGGAGTATTTTTATCATGAGTCAGGGAGAAGAAAGGGATCAGGAGAGAGCTAATAAAAATTGGGCCTCTAGTGAGCTATTGGACTTCAGAAGTATATCAAAAGAGCAGTGGTGGCTGCAGGCCATCATTTGCAAATTTTTCCTATTTGTTTTTTTTTTGCGAGGCTTACCAGATCTGCTCAACCTAAACAGCGTATTTTGTGGTGAAGGGTAAGTCACTCACAGGCAAAATTTCCTATTCAGTATTTTAGACGTTTGAATTTGTAATCCCAAATTTTGAAGAGGAGCATTAACTTCTCTGCATATTCCTTCCAGCTATTGGTTATGTTCAGTCATAGCCAACCTCTTAAGTCTCTAGCTTACGTCATTTACAATAAATACACTCTATAAGTGCAGTTGTCATGACTTCATTGTACTTGTCCCATTTTATCTCCCATCTTTCTGATTCCAAGTGATGCAGACACTTCTGTAGCAGAATGGAGTGTGTTGGATCAGAGTTTGACCACACATTTTATCACATGTCCTCTCTAAATTGCTCATTTGAGCCTATGTGCGTTTTGTGGCCTCTGTGGGTTACTATAACAAATGTGAATAATAAAGGAATAAGGAGGTGGCATTTGTCTTATACTGCTTTCAGTTATTTTGAATGCATCATTTCTACAGCAGAATGGCTTTGATTGTTTCGTCTAGTTGTGTCATGTCATCCCCACCCCCCAGTTAAGAGATACCTTAGGAGGCTTTCATGTTTGATTTTGAAATGTGATTATTGCTTTGTAATTAAAATGGATGTAATTACAGACAGCCCTCAGTTATCTGTGGGTGATTTATCTAAGCTGGGAGCCACAAGACTCCCATCTCCTCTACGAGAGTCTCAGCTTTACGGGAGTTCCTACTGGGAATTCCATCAAACCTAACCAGTAGACAGCTCTTTAGATTTCCCACATCACTTCTCAGCTGTACCACTGTGAATGACCACAATTCTGTGAAGCTTTTAAAGTTATTTTTTAAAGCTGTTTATGTACACATTCTCCGCCCCCCAGCCTTGCAAGTACATGCATGTGTGCTGGTACGCGTGTGCAGGCTGACAGTAAGCGCCTGCTCATACTTACCATAAAACTGCCCTTATTTTGTATTGCTCTGTGATTACCTAGGAGTATGGTGTCACACACAGATTACATGAACTGTTGGATTTGTGTGTCCCTGAGTAAAACGATGATATACAGTAATTTTATACCCATTGTTCACCAAAGAGTTTTTATTTAGAATACACTGTAATCCACAAAGGTGGACAATATGATTCGGTAATGGGGTGTAGATCCCTTCAGTAGTCCAAACCTGGATGAGCTCAATAGTAACCAAAATTATTTCCTGTGTGAAGATTACGTAGCCATCAGTTTGAGATGAATTTGGCATTATCTAATCCATTTTGTGTTGGGCAAAACGTTTGCATCAGAAAGTACAGGAGCTGATTCTGTGTAAGCTACCATCCTTCTCATGAATTTTCCAAGTCCCTGTAGAGGAGCTTAGGCAAGAACTTGTGATATCCATTAAGGATTCAGAGAAAGAGGAAATTAAGACTGCATATTTCTGTACTGCTCAGATGCAGATCATATTGCTTCTGTCAGTGCTTGTCAGCAAGTCTAGAGTGCATAAATGCAAGCTGCTGTTGTGCAGAATGTGAAAATGAGGTTAGAGAAATGGTAGCAGATAATAACCGTGAAAGCTTAATACTAAATAATTCAATTTACATTGAGCTAAACCATTCTATGCACAAAGAAAGAAATGTTACAAATAACCGTGTAAGGCTATCCATGTAAGATGTCTATCTTTAAAATGTATTTAGTCCATCTCATCATAGACGTTCTGTTTTCTTACACAATGAAGATCCCTACGCGTTCACCGTGTCCACGGGCTTCATCCTCCTCATGGTCTCACTAATACAAACCGTAGTTCTGACTTCATCAATGGGCATGCGATTCTTTTTAGATAACTGCTTAGTACACCTGCCCGCATTGTTTGCCCCATGGTAAGAAAAAGGTTGGTTGTTTAAAAAAAAAAAAAAAAAAAAAAAGGCACTTTTGGTTTTTTTACCCCCAAAATACATTGTGGTGTTTTGTGTCAAAAATTGTTTCTGATGAGCATATATATGACTTAAGAAGTGGCTCAATTTAAAATTGAAATGCTCTTAAACTCTGATATTACCTGCATGTGATGACTGTTGGGGTGCTCTGTAGGTAATGATTTGGCAGTGGCCTTCTGAATTTCTTCATGTAACTCTCGGATTCGTAAAGCCTTTGGCAGTGGCTTTTGATCGTGTTACACAGATTCTGCGCCTGCTAGGTCTGTGTTAGAAGTTAGGTTAACGATTTTATCTTTGAGATCAAGGAGAAAATACTTTATTCAATTCTCCTTTCTTTACAGATACTAGAACGTCTGCAGACAGTGGTGAAAATGTGTTGTAGATGTAGAAAAAAAAATATCTTTTTCCTCTTTATTATTAAAGAGTTCTGTGATCCCACAGCCCTGGTACTGTGTGTGCGAACTGGGTGTTTCCCTGTGTGGCCTAATTTGATCCAGCCTGAGGTGTTTGCAAGCCACCCAGGATAGTATCAATAAGTATTACTACAACAACAACAACAACGACAACCAAAACAATAATAGAAGTAGTCATTGTTTGTTTTTCTCGTTGTTTATTTTTTAAAGAACAATTAAACTTTTTTTCTCCTCCTTGTAGATACACTATAAAGAAGAATTTAAAAAATCTAAGGGCAAGTGCATATTTGTACCTGACACCCCACAGCTAAAACATGTGAAAAGTCTTGGTGCTTTTATTTCTGAGGTAAGACCTAAAAAATTGAACAATTCTCTTTGCTTCTTACGCCTTGTAAAAACTCTCTGAATTGAATATGGTAGTTTTTAGCAGGGGAAGGATGGCTTATTTCAAATAATAATTCTATTTAAAGCTGAAGTGACTTAAAGCACTGAAATTAGTGTAAACTGTATATATGAGCAATAATAATTTGGAATTATGCAACACTTCTATTCTGGGATTCAAAGATGTTTTATAAATGGTTCTGAGGTGGTCTTAGCCATCCCATTTTATGGATGGATAAACCGAGGAATAGGAAAAGGATTTCTTCTTACTTTTTCTGCAGTGATGGGGTTTTCAAATTATACCTGTGTGCAGTTTCTCTGCTGCCGAGAATTCACAGCCTGACTGTCAAACAGAAGGCGGGAAGGACACTGTTACCATGTTATCACCCCTGTCCTCCTTCAGCCAGGGGACTGGGGCAGAGATGTGCACCTGCAGGTCTCCTGAGCACTTGCATGCATGTCTGCATACCCAGGTCAGAGTTTTTAGGTCTTCGTGTACACACAGACACAGAGCTTTGGTGGCAAAGCAAGAATGTCAGCTTCCAAAATGCCAGAGCAGAGTTCACTGCCAGCTCTTCATACCCCAGGTAGAAGGTGTCAGAGGATTGCATCCCTGATTATTTTCCACATGTGAGAACAACAGCAGGAGTTTTACCTGGCAAGAGAGATGCTTCTGTTAAGGAACTGCTGGTTCTGAGTAATTTTTCTGTCACTGTGACCCTTGGAAGAGTTAAATTTTTGGTGCCTCAATTTTTTTGCGGCCTTTATGATTATGATAAAGAACATCCCAATATCCCTGTCTGGAGTTATGTAATATATATACATTCTATACTCTGTTTCTGATGTACATGCTTGCTGTGTGGCTACATTCAATATAAATGCATCTGAAGAATATTTTTGTTATATTTATCTTTGTATTTTCTGAGGAAGAGTGGCGTGTCCCAAGGGGTATAACTGTGATGAAATTATACTTTTAAAGAGACAGACCACTGTAGTCTACAAAAGTACAATATATAGGGAGTATTTATTGAAGCCATCTGTCTGATTCCAAAGAAAAGCTGCTGATTATTAATCAAAGATTTAGAGATATGAAGGAATTTCAAAATTAAAAAACCTGTATGTTTTATGGTATCACGCTGTTGAGCACTCTGGTGCTTATTGCAGCATTACCTGAAGCCACTGTTGTGATGGATGGTTTATCTTGTAAGTTACTGACCTCTAGTGTCCCATAACCTGATTTTGCAAAACTTGAAGACCAAAATTCTTAACAGCATCTATTGCAGTGAAAAAGAGCCCTCTGTTTTGGGAAACAGCAAATGTTACAGCAAATTATTGATATACATAATATATATGAGAAACTAGTTTCTAATGAACAGCTGTATATCGCACAGTAAATAAATGAAATTAGACAATATAATTTAAAATGTCTTTGATATTTACAATTACTTTCACAGCAATACTTAACATGATTGTTTTATGAATTTGAAAAACTTAGGTCTGAAGCAAAAGCCTCCCAGATTTTGAACTTTTATTCTGGTCTGTATCATAAAAACATTTTTGTGAGGAACTGCTAGTACTGAACAGTGAAGAAAGTACGGGATAAATAAAAAGTAATTTAAAAATAAATCTGTAATATGAGAAGATTAAATAGAAATGGTGCCAGACATGGTAACTTGAATGTTCCTGTCCTCCTTGATTACATTTAATCACTACTACTTATTAACCGGTAATTTTTGTTGGCCTCCCATTGCAAAATTTGTGAAAATGGAAAGAAAAAAGATAAACTTCATTTTTTTTGAAATGATTTAAAAAAAGATAGAAAAAATAACTGCCTTGCCTTATTTTTTACTTCCCCCCAATAATTTATTTTAATTAGGAGATACTTTGCATTGCTTTGTGAATTAGAAACACCTACCTAAAGTATTTTAAAGTTATTTAAAGATCTGGTTTTGCTTGAAAGTTTATGACAGCATTAGATTTTTCCAGTTCTAACGGTCTATGCCAATTTATTTAACAGAAATAATAGGTTTATGATTACTGTATCTTAATTTCTGCATTATATGTCAACTTTTTCTCCCCTCCAGGTGAAGTATAAAGGGGCTGCTAAGAAAGACCTTTCCAACTCTCTCTATCAGCAGATGCCAGCCACAATTGACAGTGTGTTTGCAAAAGAGTTAACGCAACTTCAGAGCAAGGTACAATTTTAGAATCTCAAAAATGATTTTTAGAGTGAGTGTTTGACAGAATATGACCAATTTGTACAATATGTTTGAACAGATACTTGAATGCCTGCTTGATTTATTTAGGTGAATTTATCATCCCAAGTTTATGACCATAACTTCTTAACTGCAAGAACTACTGACTTCTAAGATGTTGACAATCTTACTCGTTATGTTTATTAAATATAAATTTTAAAACTGCTAGTGCATTCATCAATCCAATGAAATCCATTAGAAATACGTCAATGCAATAAGGAATTACCGAATTCAGTGACATTGCACTGCATTTATAGTATCTTATGTAACAAGCATTTCAATTTGGGTGTTGTGTTAGCTTTATAGAATGTTTGATGCTGAAGGGAAAAAAATAAAATACTTTAATGACTTCTAAAGGCATTTACTGGCAACAATAAATGTATTTCTGATTGTCTACATACTACCACTCATAACAAATTTTATAGAATTAAAAATATAAAATCAAGTATATTGAACGTAGTGTAAAACATGCAAACAACAAGTAAAATAGTAAATTCCAGTTTGATTGCCTCCAGGGACTTAAAAATATAATACCCTTAATGTACTCAGGTGACCCTTATTGATCTCAGTAGAATTGAGTATTAAGTATGTGTAATATGAATGAAGTTGCAGATTTTCATTGTTACTCATGAGAATTACAGCTGATAGATGGTCATGGCTTTCTGTTCACCAAGCATTTCCACATTTTTCTTCTTTTGTCTTTCTTCTCTCTTAAAGATACTAACTACATATAGTTTAATACAGCAAGTCTGTGAAGTGAACACAGTCCTAAATCCATATTATTGATTGTATCTCAATATGCATTCTTCTAATACAGTGATTTTTTCTTTTTCAAACAAGGAAAATATTCATAAAAAAAGACAGCACGAAAATCTCAGGACGGGTTGTGAAGAAATGTTTTGGTTTAAAACAGTGTGTTAATCAAGGCTATACTTGATCAAGGCTATATCAAGCAAATATAATAACATAAAGAATATTTTGGTTTTCATGGTTTGAAATGGAACATATATACTCTCAATTTAAAGCAGCACAGTAGCTGAAATGACATTAATGTGACATTTCATTGTAAAGTGAGTGATTGGAAGAATTACAGTAGAAATAAATTGGGAATTAAACTTGTATAACATTTTTAAACCGTTAGCTTGATTTATAAAACATTAGTTAACTAGTTTTCCACAGATTTACTCCTGGATTCATTCCAAATGGGTACATTCTACATTAGTTTACGCAAATGAGTTTAATTAACATCAGTGGTATGTCAGAAAAGATAAATAACTGAGACTAAAAATGAAACCATTTGATTAATCAAAAAAACCCCAACCCTTTTAAGGAAAAGACTGACATTTTCATTTGGTATTTTTTGAAGGTTTTCTTCAATCATCCAACAGTCATAGAAAAACAAATATGCTTATAGGATGAGTTATATTTTAGCAGAAACTTTTCCTGTAAAATTCATGCCATCCCCTTAGGAACAGATGCGTTATAAATCATAATCTACCATAAAACTTAAAGATACGCTGACACATTTTTCCAACTTGTGGTTACTGTTGCAGTGGACCTGAATTTAATGCTACTTTGAGAGAGATCCTAGGGGATTTTCTGGTGGAAAATCTTCTCTACAGTATTCAAATCTAATCCATATTGTGCCTATCGCTGCGGTACCTAAGTAGTAGCTAATACAGGGATTTCAGATTTCAACTGGGTCAGGATATGGCAGAGGGGATTTCTGCTGCATCTTTCTAGCTGAGATTGTGAATTTCCAGGTCATCACTTCAGCAAGAGGTGACCAAGGGTATGCCATAGTAAGGAGAGAGAACAGCACCAGCCGGCCATTGTGCCAACTCTTCTGCAAAAGGGCAGTTCCAAGCACACAACTGCAGTTTGTTTCTCAATTACAGTAAGGTGATTTTAAATAGGTGCTGATTTCCTGAGTGGTGCAAAATACGAGTATGTGTCCTCCTCCCCATCCACGTTAGAACAAATTTACACCTTTGACTCCCTTTTCATGCTTCTTGGATGCAAGGCCGGGCTTGAATGCTTTTGTAGCCAGATCAAGCAGGTGCTTTCTCGCTCTGTGATGCCATGTTCTTGGCAGGATCCGTAGCCTCATCTGCCAAGCAGGTGTGGCAGGACTAGGGGATCATGGTGTGGAAGAAAGGGAGCCATTGACTCTCCCTGCTTCTGCCTGCTGGCACAGGACTGCCGAGGCTGGTGTGCCTCTGCCGGGTCACCTCCTTACGCAGGTGTGTCCTCAGCAAATGGTCTCTCCCACGATTTGATGTTTGATCCTGACGTGGTGCTGCTGCTGCCCAGCAGCTCTGTTTTCAGACTGCTTAGATCTAGCCCATTCCATTAATTTTATACACTGTTTCAGATCTCGCTCACGATTTAGAAGCTTGGAGGCAACTAGGGGAAATTTCCTTTTCTCACAAGAAATTATTCCTCATCTACAGCTGCCCTCCACTATCCTCTTCAGAGCAAACAGGCTGCCATAGCACCATCTATCACTGTTCCATGCTCTAACTGATATGGCAATTGTCCTTCTGCAGAGCCAGGACTTTGTTCTGCAGGGTTCCAGCCATACAATGTCAGCACTGACAGGACCTTGCCATAACGGAGAGTACAACATCCTAACCGTTATGCTTCTCCTCTTGTGAAGCTTTCTCTCCGTATTGGCTGTATTGATATATGCTCAGTTCCCTCTTCAGAATGCAGTGGAAAGACTAACCAAGACCACCTTTGCTGGCTTTTGCATAAAGCCCGCATTTGCTCTTCTTTGTTTTATACAGAACTGGCAGGAAGGTGGAAAGAAATCCCCACAGAGAAAGAAATCCATCTGAAATTTTGACAAAAAATCATGACGTTATTTATGGGAAAAAAAAATGCTTCAGGAGAATGAAAACCAAGTTTCATAGCCCCACATACTTGGGTGGCTTTTATCAGTTTCATTTTTTCCTCTACGCAGAAAATTTGACTGTTGCCTTCTAAATAGCTTTTTTAAGGGTGAGCAACCAGATTTTCCTCCCTCAGTCTCTTTTGTCACAGCTGTCTCCAGCGTAAACTAGAGAGAGCAGAAGTCCCTGTCCCCAACATGTAGCTTCACCCTCCTTGCCAACCTACAAAGCTCTCACCAGTTTCCCTGTTCTCTGCAATGTTGTTGATGAGAGCAGTCTAGGCAGGGGGCCCTTATTTTGATTTTCCTGAGAGGAAATGGACATTTTTTGGAAAAAAATGCAATTTTCCTGTGGAAAATATTTCTGAAGGAAAATTTCTGATCATTGCTAGCTTTGTGTCATGTCTTTTTGTTGCCTGAAGACCAGTATACTCAGTTCTTCCTTACGCAGAATACTTTAAATAAGGTGTCACAAACAATGATAAAGGTATTTAAAATTGCTTGAGGGGGAAACAATGCTGAAAAAAAAGTGTGCGTTTCATCACTTTTTTCATCACTTTATTTCTGCCATAAGAAGAGATTGCACTGTTTTTCTTCTTATCTGAAAGGAATAATCTAAAGCAAACTGAAGGCAGTTTAATTTTCTCCTTTGCACAGGGCAATATCTCAAATAGTAACTATATGTCAATGCTCAACAGTATTTTCTTTTTGTTTTTAAAGATGATGAGCCAAGTGAGTCTTAACCAGTATTTTCAGCTTCCAGAGAAAGTTTCACAGTTTTTCTTACTTGTGGGCAGAATCCTCCTTTTACTTTCATATGTATTTTTTTACTATGCTAAAGCTATGTTTGTGGTTTACTGCATCATTTACAATCATATTACACGTTACCAGGCTGTTTTACGTAATTCTTCATGGTTTTTTATGGTATCAAATCTCATGTTCAAATCTCTTCCTCTTTTTTATGGTAGCAGGTATTAGTCTCCTGGACTTCTCCAGTATAGCTTTACACAAATACACGGGATAATCTAATTCTCTATCTGGAGATTAAAATGGCATTTTCTGTGTTCTTGAACATTTCCTCCTACAAAATCCCACACTGTGGATTTTAATTTTGAAGCTCAGCTTACTGACCATAAAGCGAAATATAAAAATAAAAATTTAATAGAGTTTAAAGTATTCCAAACCAGAGGGTCAGTCAGAGTTAAGTTAAAAGAGCACAAAGCCTTCCTTAATGCAGCTTCTTATTGACACACTGGTGTACAAGAGAGATAAGAAAAATAAAAAATGAGTACTTTCAAATTAGTTCAATCTGAAGTCATACCTACTTAAATAATTGCCTTGTATTTCTGGAGTTAATAAATGGTGCCACTAGAGTAGAGGTTACGTCAGTGACCTATAATACTTGATCTCTCTGTAGAGTAGTTTCATATGTATGTTCGATAAAGAAAATTCAGTTTAGCTAAAACTTAAAAATTAACATGAGATGAGAAATAAGTGTACACATGCTAACATGTAAAATAATGGTTCTAAGAATATTGATGAAATAATAAATTTTTTTTCATGCATCCTTGGAACTGGTTTACAGATCTGGGAATAGTTTTGCACTAAACTGTCCAAAACTAAACTAGACAGCTATTGAACTCCTCCTAGCTTATGGTGGCTTCAAGGTTGCTTAAGTCAGTTGATCAGAATAATGTGAAAAGATAGGAAGAACACAGCTGTCAAATAGCAAGTGAAATATTCCTACATAAAGCTAAAGAAACAGTCATCTTTTCCCAAGATAGTGGACACTCAATTGTAATTTCTATTTGTTTTCTTATGTTGGGAGTTGATGTGCTTTTGTTTTTTGATGTCTTGGTTACACAGCCCATTTGCCAACAGAAGAATATGCATGTGGAACCAGCAAAGTGGCAATGTAATAAAATACCTGTAAATAAGTATATTTTGGAAGTAATGGTAGGGGTTTGCTTTTCAGAATGGTATTAAGGGGGGAACATCTTAAAAGTGACAATCTGAAGCAGGAGAAATAGCAAGAGTTTTTGTAGTGTATGTTTATATAGTAATTACACTTTTGCAGGGGATCATTTGTTAGTGATGCTTCAGTCTTGTTAAAGCTTATTTGCTTTGCCAGTTGCAAAACGTAATCAGTATAGGGAGGTTATAGACTGTGTTTTGTTTCGATTTAAGTTGTGTTTGTTTCCCCAGAGGCCTGATTATGTTGGATTTACACCATAAAGGAGATGGCACATTTTAAGTTTCCTAATTTGATACTTTCATTCATATAGTAGCAGTGCAAAAAAACCAACAAACAACCCATCACCTTTTTGTCTTAATCTCTCAGCCTATATATCATTTTGTAATCTGAGATAGTCAGGGCAGATACTAATATATTGCCTTGGGCACCGTGATCTGTGACTCAGATGCAATCTTGCTGCCTTAAACACAAACAGACACAACATTTTCTCACAGTTCTAGTATCCTGTCCTAAAAGAGTCTGAATCATTGTAGTCAAGAGTTCCCATCTCAAAACTTTCACTTTTATTGCTATCATGGGTTTTAGTTTCAAATCCTTCTCCTCCTAGTCAGCTTTCAATCTCATTTAGTATTTGCTGTTTTCTTAGGGATTATTTTAATGCTTGCTCCTGAGAGCTATTAGAAAATGAATTTACTTGATGCTTGCTGCTTCTTCAGGCATCAAAACCTGGTGAATTTTCTTAATGTAAGCCTAAAAGCTTCTGACAAGGGTAAGTGCAAGATCAGCTTTTCAGGCAGTTTAGTATGTGAGCGTGTGTATACGTAAGTATAGCACAGTACAGTGAAAGCTGGATGAATGCCCAACATTGAGCTCAGTTTCTATTATAAAAATAAATTTGTTTATAAACTCACAATCCAATTCCATTTTCCTTTACCGTGATGACAATTGAATGTAAATATTATTTTTCTTTGTGAAGCTGGGGGCTAGGCAAAATGTGTATTGTGCTAGTAATTTCCTAACAGTGGACGAAATAGATGTTTGGGATATGAGTATGTCATGTAAACCTGTTTATTCATGAGGCATGCACAAAATCTTTGCTTTTTTTTTTTTTTCTGAAAACAGGAAAAAACCACCAAAAAACCCACAAGGAAATATATACTTAGCTGATAGATTCAAGTGTGTTTTGAGCAAAGGAAGCTTTCCCTTATGCTTTTCCCTAGGCTGTCTTCTCACTGTGTTAAAGTTAATTTTCTGTTTCTGTATGTTTCTTTTCTTTCTCCTGTCTACTCGTACCTCTGCTGCAATAACAGACTCAGAGAAACCTCTCTGCTGACTGTGCCTCATATGTCTCTGTTTTGGGTAGAAGCTGCCCTCGTTTCAGGGTTCTGGTTCCATTAAGGAGCTTAATTATTTATTACATTTCTTCCTGCATACAGGCACGCTTTGATGCTAGGTTTAACGCAGCTCATATTATTATACCTGCTCTGCCGAGGTCACAGAAACATAATGTTGCGCTTTTCAGGTTCTCTACAAACAAAAACACGATGCTGAGAAAGGAACTTCAGATTATGCACATATGAAAGAGCCTCCAGACATTAAGCATGCCATGGAAGTCAATAAATACCAGAGTGATGTAAGTACTCCCCCATCTGAAATGAGTTCACTTGTTTGGGGTAGATACATCTATTATAGCTAACTGAAATGAATCGGGCATGGAATATTTTCATATTTTAATAGTTGGTATTTTTTTTACATTATTTGCTCTGAAGTAATTTGGGACACGATGTGTGTTTAAAATATGCTATGAGTAATTGGTATGTGACTTTTATTCAAAATTGCAGTGGAAAGCAGTTCTTATTCTTTATTAGTAGTAATTGTTATTAAGTGCTATCAGTCTGAAATAAAATTACAAAGACGGGTTCTCTGAATTCGTGTGTACCTACTTGTACTCTAAAAGTGTATAAAGCTCTTTGTTTACATGAACACCAGCACAGTTTCAGTGTCTTACATTGTCAACATTTGGGTAGTTCTTCAAGGGTTCTGTTTAGAGGAGAGAGGGGGGCTGAGTTCCAAAGAACAATTTATGACTGATTTTACAGAATCTGAGCCATAAAGGTCAATTTGATGCCTGGTTCTAGTTTATGCCATTGACCAAAGTATTTGTTCTTGTAGTTTTACTTAAATAATTTACAAATGAAGTAGAGAATTAGAGTATTTAGCAATATTTTTAAAGTTGGGTGTTTTCTTTTTTCCTTTTTTTTTTTTTTTTTTTTTTTTACAGCTGCTTGTTAACTTCTTGAAGTTCTTTAGGTTTTCACACTATAAAAAGCCTAATAATAGTATTTACATTTTTTATTAGTTTCAAGTCCGGTTTGATTTCATGGTTGAGCTAGCTTATAGTAGCTCAATGCACCATTGCTAGGAGTGGAAATGCTACCAAGATTAGTGTCTTGAACTATACAAACACAACTTTGAAGAAAAATGTCTTAGGTTTTGTAACATAGTGCTTATGAGAAAAGTAAATTTTAGGAGAAGACTGGCTAAAATAGTGAGGTCATTTTAAAGGGTACACAAAACCAGTAAGAGCAGCTGACATGTAAATACCTTTAAAGTTAGGATCCATTTTCATTCTTCTTAGGTAAGCAAGTCAAGTCAGGTAGGTATGTGATTTTATAACTCTTGTTTCTCAGATAAACAGGATATTTGTTTGCTGCTAACAATATAGAAAATTAAGCTTGTGTGTTTGTTTTGAATTAACTTAAATTTACCCTGTCTTCCCTACTGACAGTGTAACAAACGCTCCTAGGTTATGTAGGCTGAAAGCTAAATGTCAATGTTAGATGTATGTCCATGTGTGCAGAATCTTGACAGCTGGCCGCTGATTAAAAGGCTGCTGGAAAACTTCAGGGAAGCATTATGTTTGAAGAATAACTTTTTCTTCTGCTGGGAAATACCTGCCTTGGAACTCCCAGCAGTAATTTGCAACCTGCCTTGATTACAGAATTCCCTCTTCCTGTCAAACTCTGGCTGTCTCTGCTGTTGGAAGCATCAGGATGTCAGATTGACAGAGGGTAGGACCTGGGAACATGAACTTCTCTCCCCGTAAGCAAGAGGTTTTTTTACCTAGCAGTAGGAATGATGGTGGACTACTAGGCAAGGAAGTAATGTTGGGAAGAGAGATGGGAATCCCTCTCAGAGAAGATGGTGGGACCAGGAGGAATGTGAGAGAAGTTTTTGAAGCAAAGTCATCATGGTCTGAGGATTAGTATGCTAGTGCAAAGCCCGTTCCCCTTCTACAGCTGTACATCACCTGCTAACAGAATTAAGGAGAGCAGGGTACAGATGGGAGAGTAAATGACATTCAGTTGTTTCATCTTCTTTCACCCTTAAAGCAAGCAAAAAAAAAAAAAAAAAAGAAAATGAAGGCAAACATAGGAGGATAGGATGTTTTGATAAATGAGAACTTTTAACAGCATGTTAAAAGTAATGAAAAAATATGAAATAAATTATTTTCAGCCTAAGCAAACTTCAAAAAAATCAAACAAACCCTCCGTATCCAACATAAAACTCAAGCCAGTTAGTTTCATCTGTTTAAGAACAGTTTCTTTCTGGTTGCTCATGTGGAGCTGCAGTGCAATGGGGATATGTCTTTATCACACATAAAGCAGCAAGTTATGTAAGTCCGGTTATTGTTCAGCAGAGTTACACAGCTCCTGCGGGTAAGTGTTTGGGCACCATGGTGAATAACTGCAGATTTCTTATTTTGTGAGTGCAGGTTTAATTAAGAGCCGTGTGAGTTTTCATCTTTGAGTCAAAGCGTGGAATAGCGAGCATCCCAAATGTGGAGCATTTGTCTTTCTGAAATATTTCAGGCTATTAGTAGAATCACAGCTTTGAAAGTGCAAGGCAAAAGGAGGGAAACTACTGGGGGAATAGAAGGACAAAGCTCTTTTATCCACCACTCAGTACAGTATACCTACGGGAGCAGAATGCGTGTTTACCTACAATGCTCTGCCAACTCAATTCAACCTTTACATGCAGGGTTTGCATCTAATAGGATTAGGATGTGTTTAAGACTATTTACTCAGCCTTAAAATAAGGCTGACATTTATACTCAACTCTGTGAAATGTGCAATTTCCTTTAAAAATTAAGACTGTATTCAACTTACAATGCATTTGTGCTGACATTTTGAAACTGTCATGTGCTGTAGGCCTTCACACCACTTTGAATATCATTAACACGCTGTATAAGCGTGGGCTGAAGCTACACAATAGGGAAATACTGTAAAATCTCCTGAACAATGTGATCATGTGTAAGAAAAACATTTTTCTCTTCTTCATACTTAGACTGAATAAAATTGCTCTCAAAAGAACAAAAGTGACTTTTCTAATGATAGGGAATTTACTTGAAAAATAATTTAAATACTACATAATGCTTGAACGATCCCATGTTTATCCAAACCAGAGTACTTTTCTCTATAAATCGTGTTTGTATTTTGTGAAGTGAATGTTAATGATGTGACTTTGGCACACAAAGGCATTTGGAGAAAAGTCAAGTAAGGACCATCAGCCTACTTTATGCCTGTCATTTAGCTGATGTCATTTAGCTCATCTAGAAGTTTCCAAACTTGGGACCAAAATTAGGTGGTGGCCCTTAGAAAACCGTAAGGGTCACAAAAATAGTAGTTTACCCTATGTGTAGCTGAGGATCGAATGGAAGGAAGAATGTAATCGAACAGTGAAATGACATGACAATTAAGTTTCTAAAGCAAAGCAAACCCTTGCTACGTTGTGCCCGGGTAGAAGCTGCACACAGCATTTGATGAAAGTACTCAAAGCTGTGGATCACGGTTTTGTCTGTTCCATGACCTGGTCCATGACTGGGCATTATGAATAGCAAACCAGGGTTAAGTATTTGTACAGCAATTTATATGTTCTGCTTGGTTAAAATTATTGATTCTCCTCACAGTATTACATTGTGTGAAATAAGGAAGTCTTATTCTGATTTTACAAATAAGAAAACTGCAATAGACTCATCTGTGGACATTTAAAAGGCAGTTTGCAGATCTGAGGTTGGAGCCCTGGCATCTTTTCTCTTCCGTCTATATATGAAACAGTGCTGCTTTCAAAAATGTTAGTTGACGGTTGGGCAAACTTTTGATGTATATGTATTCTCTTTGCTGTCCATATTATGTCAGTAGTGGTAATTTATAATGTTTCACCAACCATCTAAATTTGAATATTCAAGAAGACTATATTGTCTTGGGAGTACGCTTTTTTTCATATTCCGGACATTGTGCAGTCACAATCCACACCAAAAAAATTTACATTCTTTCTGATAAGACCAAATCAGCAGATCTTAAACTTGATGTGCTTAAACACCATCAATAACATACCAAAATGTCGATGTTTATGTTGATGCAGATCATATCAAGCTCAAGCTTCTCTTGGCTCTCTGCTCAGCATCTGCATTAGAAAAATCACCTTTCACTGACTAACTTTCTGCTGACAGTGGTTGTCAACAGCAGGTCCCCCTGGACCACTTCCAACTGGTGCTGAAAATGATGTGTTTACTCCTGATGTAATTGGGACCAATCAATTTTCAAGCCCATTACTGGAAAGGATGACTGCATCAATCTGTAATGGGCCAGAAATGTGTTTGTCTCTTCTACACGAGCCGGGAAACAGTTTTCAACACCATTTGAGTGGGGATCAGAAAAGCTGTTGCCAATGATGATTGTCACCAGCTAGTCATTTTCTTAGTGTTGATGGACCCCAAAGTGCAGATGAGAGAAAAGGGGGCAGAGACACAGCTGACAGGCCATTAGTTAGTGGACTTGCCGCTCTCAGAAAATACTAAGCAGGGACGAACAGTAAGAGACGAATTCTCTTGCAGATAGGTGTGCCCGGCTCCTTGCTGACTTCTGTCTGTGCATCTCAAGAGGGCAAATTGTGCTCATAGCTGCTTGTGCATATTTTAATAATTTATTACCTATAGTTTTGGAATTGGAATAGGGGAGAAGACAAAAGACTGCAGGAAAGGTCTGAGTCCTTTAAACCTCGCTGTGCCGGGGTCAACCGTGTAGCAGAAGTTTCCGTTTGTTGATTGACAACCTGAGACGTTTTGCAGCCTTGTTAGAAATCTGTTTACTTTGCAGCATTGTAGTGCATGCCAATGCACTGCCACCGTCATGAAAGGTGAAGCGTTTTCAGGATCCTCAGGTGAAGTAAATAGACCGGCGTGTTTATCCTCAGGGGATCTTATGCCTTTTTCTAAGAGCTGGAGGTTTTGGCCCTGTTACAATTAGTCTACTAATTATGAGCAAGCCCTGAATATTTTCCATGCTTTGCAAAAACTACTGGCAGTTCAGAGTATGTAATCATGTTTGGGATTAAAAGTGAGAAATGTCTTTTGTTCAGATTATTGTTGTTTTTAAAAAACACTCAACAATGTAGGCACTTACTATTGTAATTTCAAGTTGGGCTAGAAATACACTTTAAGTTTAGGTAGTATTTGTAATTTACTATCTGCAACTTCAAAACTGGAGATGGTACAATTTTTTCCCCTTTTTGTCCCAGCTTCTTTCTCGCTGGCATTTCTCACTGGTCTGTGGAACTCTTCATTTAGGTCTTTCACTGCCGCTCAGTTGTCAGTACCTCGGTTACTTTTTCCTATGCAAAAGCCAGTTTGTGCAGATGTTTCAAAGACCTGTGGTCCTCATAAAAGGGAGTAATTCTTGGGCCTATGGTGTGATGTTTTTTGGTAGAGCCTGAGCAGTCCTTTGAAGTGAATATTAAGTAAGGACATTGTGTAATGCCTGGAGGTTCCAGTCAGGGTTTGAGCCTCTTGGTAAGGGGCTGAACGAGCTGAGGAGAAAAGATGTCGCCTTCCCTGGGTGCTTCTGCTGTTTCCTTTCTTTTGTTGCCTGGCCAGGCTTTGTCTTCTCTTCTCCCCTCTCGTAGGCTTCTCCACTTTCCATCTTCTTGGTGCCTATGGGTGCACACGCCAGGCTGGTTGCTTTGCCCTGTCTACATCTGTTCCCCTGCTCTCTCAGAACAGCACTGGGTTTACTGTTTTAACATAGCACTATAAACAAAAAAAATAATAAAAAAATTCACTAGATGGAACAGAATAGCAGCTGTGTAATAGAGGCCAGCACACTGTCCCAAAGGGAAAGGGTCAGCATCCAGGGATTGAGGTTATTCAGGAAATGGGAAACATATTTTTTCTTTTTTTTGGCCTACCTCTGACAAACTACTGTTCTGCTGCATAACATTTTTATTCTCACCGGAGTATGACAAGCTGCAGAATGGAGCAAATATATATTGCAGACATTTGTAAAATGCTAGATGACTTTCCCTCAGACATAAGTAATAGGTATACTGGTTTAGGTGCAGGAAAAATAATAATTCACTCAGGGAAAGCTATAGCAATTGGCCTTGCATCTAATATAATTGAAAATGGTGAAATATAAAGGACTGTCACTGTCTTATCCCACCCCCCCCTTTCTCACTGAAATTAACCACAATCCATTATTTCATGTACTATATGATCATGTCATTTGGGAGCAATAAGTGACCACATTTCCTCAACTTTATCACCACTGTTCTTGATTCTCTGTTGTTAAATTCACTCCATTCCTAATTTCTATTTTGAGCACATATGCTGGCCTTTAATTTGCAATTTACATGGATGATAGGGTGCTATTCAGAAACCTGTTTCTGCTGCCTTTGTGGTTTTCACCTCACCTCATGTGGTCATTAGGATGAACAGCATATAATTAACTAAATTCATATAAAGCCCTGAATTGCAAATGCTTGTCTGTACAACTAGTTTCTTAAAAAAATAGAGGAAATTTAAACCTAATCAAAACAAAACTTCCAGTGGTTTTAACAAACTGTAAGAAACAGTTTCTGTTTTCTTGGTAGGTGATAATTTGGGCTGTATTAATCCTATTTATTTATTTATTTATTTCACGAGTGATTACACTTGTGTGTCACTCATTGTAGGTTAAAAATTATAAGATCTATTTGTGGGCAAATGGCCAACATTGAAGCCTATTTAGCTTGTCTACTTAGCTGAAGCCATATGGGCGCAAAATTACTTTCCTGTTGCCTGTAAAATATTTGCCAAAAAGTAAGATTTACAGTAATATTTCTACAAACTGTATTTGTTGTTGGGTGCTGCAGTTTATGCGTTTGGTGCATTGTACCCAAAGTAACACTTTACATTAGAAATAGGAGCTAGATGTGGAGATTATAAGTCAAGCTTCAAGCTGAGGACTTTCTTGATGGTGAAATACAATCTTGAGAGGTTGGTTAACTTTGTTAAACAATGGAAGAAAATCTAAAAGACTGTCCAGTAAAGCAGGAATTATTCTGATACTTTCTATTTCCTGTAGGCTTTATTTTATGTTTTCTAACTTTTGCCTGAAACTTCAGTTTCACATTTGAATACCAGGGATGATTTTCTTAATCATTCAGAATAATTCAGTAAGACAGCTCTTGGAAATTGGCTTAGATTGGCACATGTGCTATAGCAAGGGAGAAGAAAAAGTCTACAGACCCTGGAGAGGGAGAAGAAGGATAACTTGTGGTCTTGGAGCTCTGTAACGTCCCTGAGGTCTATGCTGTTCCTGTGATTGCTTTCCTAAATAGAGAATGTTTGGACTCTCCTACCTGTGGTTTAGCTTTCTGGCCAAAGTTTTCTGAGCCCATTCATTATAGTAGTGGCTTTGAACAAACAGAAAGATTCAGTCTTGTACTCCACATGCTGGAACACTCAGCCTTCTTGTTTCCATGATTGTGTAAAGGAGCAGATAAGTGGAGTTGTGGGGAGTGGGGGATGCTGGGGTGGAGTTGTGTCATTGAATTACATACCAGCTACACGGCTGCCTATTACTGAGAAAGACGTTCACCGTGGTGGAACTGCGGTTTCTGTTCAGTGTAGCTGCAATCTGCTAGGCTGCAGTGCTCAGTATGATAGCAGGGGGTAGTTTGTATTAATAAAGGGTACAGCATAGAAAAAATGCTGTACTTTTGGAAGTCCTCTGAAATGTAATGATAAAACCTAATATTTGGGTCCTTGCAGTGCTTTCATTTTCTTCTACGCTTCTAAGCACAACCATTTTTCATTTTAATATTGTATTTTATGCTTCTGAATTTCTTCCTTATCCTGTTAACCTGTGTGTGGGTCTTACTAAATAATCCCTGTCAAGCAGGACCGTGTTGGAATAAATTAGGCAGAGTTCTGTTGAATTTGATGGCTGAGTTGATAGGTCATTCAAAGATTACTTACAAACTTAAAACGTTTTTGTTTGTTTGTTTTAAACAAAACTGTTTTCTGTTTGACAGGTATCCTATAAGAAGGATGTGCAAGATACTCATAGATACACTGAAGTGCTGAACAGGCCAGACATAAAGATAGCAACTGGGTTAACAAAGATAATAAGTGATGTATGTTCTGCTGTTACTCTATTCGTATTTTTTAGACATGTTGGTTTGTTTATTCCAATTTCAATCAGATTTGTTTAGAATGCTGCTGAAATTCTCAAACATCATGAGCAGAAAACCTGCAACCCCAAATCTGATATGGAGGTTTGATTAAAAAAAACCAACAAACCCCAACAAATAAAACCCCTTGCCTGGTATGTTACAAAGTTACCGGTTATAAGTTAAAGTTATTTTGACGCTGACAGTATGACCTTTGCAATTAGTGGTCATTGATCTAAAGACAAAGTTAAGCTTACTAAAGTTGGTTTTGTTTCAGCTTTATTCATGATAACCTTTCTCAAAATAAGTCATATGTTTGTATGCTATACTGCACTTCAGAAGACCTACCAAGCCTTTTTTCACCTCAGTACACGGGATGCTCACATCCCAGGACTCCTGTTCATCCTCCCGTCTTGACCATCAGGGACAGGGAAATGCAATTCCCCGCTGTCCTTCCGAGAGCTGTACAAACACCCTCTTGCATGGGGGCTCTCCTCCCTGAACTCCCCTCTCAAATTCTTTTCCCTCCCTCTGTGACATCTGCTAATGGATAGGTCAATAGGAGCAGTCTGAGAAGCAGCAATGTGTGATGCAATTTAATATTTTATTGTAGACAACTCAAACAAGATATTGTATATTAAGAGCCCTGAACCAAGATTTTAAGTAACTGCTGATAGTTTCATGTGAGACTGCCTAGGCACCTATGGAGGGACAGTTTCAAAAGACCTGAGATTTACCTTTTGAATATTCAGGATTTTCTGAAAACCTAGAACTTCTACTAAGTCTTGCATCGAACACCCAAATTTACTAATTGCTGTTCAAGACCCCTTTGAGTTAGAGTGTCTTTGGGACTTTTATTTCTCTCAGTCTGTTGTTATGATGTGTCCTTGCTGATTCACAGTGCCTGAGTAATGCAAGAAGCCTATTTTAGGCAATGGGTAATTTTGTGAATATTGCAAAGCACCTATTATCGGTTCATCTGTGCTGATTCCTAATGCGTTGTAGAAAAAAAAAAGCAGCAATTTGCATGGGAGGCAGTTCAGCTGGAAAGATCACATAACACCAGCCCTGTGGGACTAATTCCGCTCTGTTACACCAATGCAACCTCACTGACATCTAGCAAGATTGCAGTGGTAAAACCGCCAGTGGAATTTGACCTTAACTTCCAAAAAAGCTGCCCCTCAGCCTAGTTTTTTTTTTTTTTCAAGGCTAGTTTCAGCTGCTACAAATAAACTTGTGTAAACTGCAGACCCTGTTGTAAGAAATGCTGAACCACAGTAACTCCTTCTGCCTTGATTGGGAGAACGATATTTCTCAGGCTTAAGCTATGCATTTGGTTAAAGTTGAATTTTGTGAATGGTGTGCATTGTGTTTTACAATAAATAAACATTATGTTGTTAAGGAGCTGAAGCCTGAGAAGGGCTTTTTTCGGAGCTGATTAGAAAAGCTCTGAAAGTAGTGTCAATGCAGGTCGCTAAATGAGACTTTTTCTACCAGCTTTAATGCTTATATTTCTTTTGATAAAACAAAAGGAAACAATTCAATAATGATTCATATTAATTTTTTTTTAAGGCTGCATACAAGAAAGGAAGGGGAGAGATGAATAAGGAGCCTGCTGTGCTTGGAAGACCAGATTTTGAACATGCTAAAGGAGTTTCAAAACTGTTGAGCCAAGTAAGATTCTCTGTCATTTTACAATGACTTCATTCAGATATCTCGTTCCTAGTAATGCAAGAAAATATTTAGATTTTTAGTTTATTATCTCTAATTGCATGAATTGCATTATGTTCTCAAACTCTTTTAATACAATATTGCAATGACTCGCAAAATTAATATTCTTAGGAAACAGAATATACATTTTAATGCAAAAATACAACGAACTTTGACTGTTAAAACTCATCTTTTGTGGAGATGGTGTATATTTATTCAGAATATCTAGGATTTCTAAAATATTAACAGTATGTAATTTAAATTTTGTGTAACTGCTTGCTAATGTGAGTAATGGGATCTGAGTTTGGCCTGACATGCAAACTGCTCGCCTTCCCATCCCCTGAAACGGAATCTTTTATGTACTACTTTCTGTTATATATTAACCTTAAAACAAAAAAAAAAAAAAGAAAAAAAAGAAAAATGGAGGGATTACTGTAGTCCATAAATAAAAAGAAACCTGAAAACACAAATATTCCCTCTTTTCCTCTTATGAGTCTTCTACTCATAACATCTACTCATAAGACTCTACTACAGATCAGCCTGACTTGGTGAGAAGGGATTTTTGACTGCTGACCTCTTTTTTTTTTTTTTTTTTTTTTCCCCTTTTTCGTTTTTTTCTTTTTTTTTCTGGAGTAGGTCTTTAACAGTGCCTTGCATAATCCTCGCTAGTAATCCTGTCAGGCTACACTTAGAGCTTTTGTACACCCAGGAACAAATTCCGCCCTCCTGTAGGAGGAGGATAACGCCCTTTGATTGGAGAGGGCCATGTCTGTCTTCCCAGAACTAGAAAAAAACCCCAAGTGTAGAAGTGTATACACTAGAACAGCCTGAAAATCAGTGCTGTGTAACAAATACTTGTGATTTGGCTAGATAGCAAACATCTTCCCCAGAACTAGGACAAAATGGGAATAATGTGTCACAAAGAACAAGCTGCAAAGCAGTGCAGTGTCTGCTTGCAAGAGGATGAGCTCCTTTTGCTGTCACCAAGCGTTGTCCCTAGATATCTGCCACATGATTTCCTTTTTCACACTGACCATCATTCAGTTTGAAGCATTAATACTGCACAAAGAGAAAAGAAGGAAATAGAAGTTTTTTATTGCTTTGTTAATGAGGTGTTCAGAATCAAAATCAGTCTGCGTTTTCCAAATAGATTCTTTTCTGCCATTTTTTAATGGATCATGTGCTCATTCCTCTGCTGATGGGCAAGTCTGCTAAGAGATCCTTTTGTGTTTAGCATCATGCAGGCTTGGAAGTCAACTTGTGCTTTCTAGGAAGAGCTAGTGCTATGCTGCTGTCACTTCCAGGAAAGGCAGCTGTCTGTCATTTAGCAAACATCTTTAGTTGTTTTTAAAAGGGTTCATAGCTAAATTTAGTGTGTGGTATCCTTTATTTCTACTCAGTGGCTGTCTACGTGCTCCTTGCAGCCTATTTCAGAATCTAGCGGGCTTGCAGCTGCCTGTGGTCGCAAATGGGACCACAGCGGATCCCTTTCCAATAGCCCTCTCCATCTCACTAAGCCTGGTACCCCTGAGGTTGTGGCCAACAATCGCAACAATCAAAAAATACCAGCTGGATCATGGGGTTCTGCAGCTGCATCATAGGCTTCATCAATGCACTTTTTATCTCATTTTTATTAGATGTGCTTTTCCTCTTGGACAATGCATGCTGCATCTGCAAAAGCTTTATAATAGAGTCTCTTGACTGCCAGGGACTGGGGTGGCAGCAGTTCCAGTTGAGATCCTTCTGCAGAAGAGAGCATTTGGTGTGGAATTTTAACTTCTTTAGAGAGCCCAAATAGTGCAGAAGTTGTGGCAGGAAGAGAGGAACGGTTGACAAAATGTAGCTTGCTTACAATTTGTTTGTAAAGAAGTTCCTTGCTAAACCTTGGTGGTCCAAACTCCGCAGCCACTGGGCCTGCATCCAGGTTTTGAGATCCTTCCTTCTCTTGTCCACTCCTTGGTCGACACTGTTGTGGCTGCTTGCAGTGTGTGTGAGGGGCCATATACTTTTAGAAAGGCAGGCAGTGCTTCAGCGCATACAGCAGCGCGGAGGCTGTAAATACTGGGCTGCTTTCAGAGGTACACTCAGCAATTCCCCACCTCCTCTGAAGGAAAAAGCAGTGGCCATGAGTTGTCCAATGTTTTTTTATATATTATTTGAATCATCATAACACTTAGACACACTGGTCGTAAATCAAGAGCACAGAGAAATGAAGATGACCCCTGTGTCCAAAGAGCAGGGCGGTGGGGCAGGATGAGGAATGCACCTGTGCTGTAGGAGAGGAAGAGCCCTAAATGTGGGTCAGTCATGTCAGTCCTCCTCACACAAGGATCGCGAAGCAGGCTTGTAACAATTACAAGATTTAAAAAATAGTAAAGTTAATGATCTCTTTATTGTCTCCAGACTTTCTGGCTTTTAGGGTTTCCATTTGTTTCTCAGCAAATGGGAGCATTATAAACTTTTTGTGCTGAAAGTTGATAATCTCCCTTAATAGCATGAATCTATAAGCTGCGACATGCAGAGAAATATTAGTTATTTGACCCTCACAGTAAATTTGCAAAGTTGACAATTCTGATGGATGTAATGGGAAGAGAAGATGATAACATGTTTTAATGTGGTGCATATGGGTGGGTAATTTAGGGAGTATAGAGAACAGGAGCAAGAGGAGGTCAGGCAGTGTGGGTGTAACGAAGGGAGAAAGCAATCAAGGCAAGCAGGAAAGCAAACACAGTGAAGAAAATAGTGTTAATGTTTGACTGGCACTCAAGGCTCTACAAAATCAGTGGACTCTCTTTCCTTTTTTCTTTTTTCTTTTTTTTTTTTTTCTTTTTCTATTTAACAAAGCTTTTGACAACAGCAGCAGCAAAAATAATAGCTCCCAGGACTAGCATATTTACCCACAGCATGCAGTAACCCTTTTCTGTTGATTTTAAACCAAATTTAAAACAGAAACTGTGTTAGCCCTTGTGAAAACATGAAGCTTGTCAATTTGCTGAATGTACATTGTATAATTTGTGTTAGTTTTGTATTTTTTTTATAAGAACAAGCCCTTGTTTAGGTCTTCTTTATGTCTCCTAATGCATTTTATTAGCTTTTTCAAAGAGCTGCTGATATGAAATATTCCCCTTATGGTGTTCAGTAATTGGTTTTATGATGAATAATTTTGGATATTTGCATTTTATGCTGCTGCTTATTGGTTCAGGGATAAAATTTTTAGAGGTAGAATGTTTTTTAAAATTTACCTTCTCTGAGATTATCACAAACAACACAAAGAGCCTAGGATTTTCTCAGTCTTTATTGTTTTAAACTCTGCTAGTGCTTTTAGCAACCAATATTTTAATTTAGCTCTGTGTTTATGTTACATTTCCTTCAATATCTATGTGCTCTGACAGGTTTTTCATTTTTTAAATATGTTTTCATATGGTCATGAGGAAATGCTTTAGCTGCAAGTGTCTCCTTCATCCTGGGATCCCAGTGGTTGAATGATTCAATTTTTGTAGTTTCTTTGTAAATCTGACCGGTGGGTGATGTCATCCACTTCTGAAACTGAACACTCCCTGTGTGAACAGCTTTGAACTACAGATTTGATTTAGGAATGTTGCTGCAAAGCTTCAAAAGACACTGCTCTGTCCAGCTGCAATTCTGACTTTTATAGGTTTTGTGCAAAGCCGATGAGAAGTTTGTTTATCCAGGCCTTATTTAATTCCAGTTTGGTTTTTCAGGGATGTTGGGATGTTGTTGTGTTAAAAATCTGCAAAGTCTGCTCTTTCTTCAGCAACAATTAGAAAGCAGCCTACACGCATTTCTTTTAAATTAACACCTGCTACTTACTCTCTAAAAAAATAAACAAGCTTAAGACTTTAATTAAGCTGGTAAATAAGTAGCCATCGTTTTAAAGGCTTATTAAAGTAAAGCTTTTGGTTAACGATGAAATTTGTAGATAAGCTCCCACTAACGACTGTCATTTCTACTCCCACTTTTTGTTTGTTCCTCCACCATGTTATAGCATTGCTAAGACCTCTCCCCTTCAGACGTTTTAGAAAACACTGATGAAGTATTTTTCATCCTTGTTTTTAATCAGAACCCTTTCTCTCAGGCGTATTTTCCCCCTTTAAACTGCATCCACAACTTTCTCCGGTTGAAAAGAAGGATAAATACCACGTGCGTTACTTCACAGTGACTCATCCATGGGCTTGCTCTTCTCTCTTCTCCCTCTCCCACCCGACGCTTTCTTTCAAAAGGGAGAAGGAAACAGGAAAATACCGATAAAAGAGAAAGTGAATGCGTGTGTAGCTTTCAATGAGACGAATCCCCTGTGACAAGTCAGAGTTAAATTACTGCTGGAAGTGCTCTTGAGATATACCGCCTGGGTCATCTGATATTATTGTGCTGCCTCCATTTTGCCCCAGAGCGACATGTGCGGTGGGGCTGGGGAGGAGAGCAAAGGCAATAAGCAGAGCAGCCAGACGAGTCCTCGGCAGGGCCTAGAGGTTCAGAGACATCCCTCGCTGTACCGGGAGTGTTTACCATTGGATTGGTGGACGGTCTCCTTAAATTTGGGACCCTCCTGCACATTGGCATCAGGACGCGCAGCCCTGAGAAGACTGGGATCGCTGACTCCCCCGCTTTCCTTCAGTAGCAGTGATGTGATCTGAAGTGACGCTAATGAGGATTTATTACTGGAATCTCTGGATTGAAATGTTTTGCTAAAAAAGTCTTTTAAAAAATGGCATGAAACGGCTGCAGCTGGAAGATGGCAAGCCAGTTGTGGGGAGAGGTCCCTTTGGCGCTGATGTTTTCACGTTTTACAAGAATATCAAGGGCCACGTTGTGCATTCGGTCTGCGTGCACAGTTTGAGGCCGTTTGTTGGCTGGGCAGAAGTCAGCCTGCAGCAGCTGGATATTTAAACTCTTGTGCATGATTGTCGTTATGATGTGAGCTGATGCCCAAGGAGTAAAAGACAATTTTGCTCACCATGCTGACTTGATCGCTGGTTTTGGAGGCTTTTTAAATCACATATTCCAGCACCGCCTGATTTTTATTAGAAGGAAAGTTTTGGATACATCCTTTAAAAGAGAAAAGCCCTCTGATTTATTCCTTCACTGCTTGTACAGAATGTGGATTTGCCTTTGACAAAGGCAGTGTCTTTGTATTCAGATATATGCTTTTGTACTTGATCCAAAGCCAAGGCAAATATCAAACAATATGAACCATATGAATCTACCAGAGGCAATAGATATTCTCTTCTAGAGTTAGTGTGAAAGATTATGAAGTTCATCATGTGTTCAGATAAAGTTTCTTTTTGAAAGTGTCAATGTTTTAGGATTTCCTTCCTTTGAAAAATTAACGTACGTGCTGGCATGATAATGTAGTTCTTGAACATATATGGTTAGTTTCTGTTTGAGTGGTTTAGTTTTGGTTTCTTGTTATGCTCATTAATGAAATGTTGGGCATTGTGGCTAAAAATAATGAGGTTGTGTAAGCTAAACTGCACTGAGAGCCTTCTGAGGAAAGGAAAAACTAAAAAGGAAAAAGAAAATTCTTCCCACAACTAAAGCTGAGAAAAAAATAATTTTTTGAAGGAGGTGGTTTGAGGTGGTTTAACCACTTTATCAGACATTCATGTGGGAATAGAAAAAAAAGGAGTAAGGAAAAAGCTGCGAATTTATTTAATGCAGAGCGTGGTAAATTATAATGGATGCTGCATAGGCTCAGAAATCAGGTGTCTGACTAACATTCATGAAAGCAGCATAATTCAGACTGAACTTTATTCTCGTCCATTATGCCCAGCTGTTGGAAAGAAGCAAGGCATGTGTGCAAAGTCTCCAGATGTTTGATGATCATGCACAACAAGGCGGGCAAAGGAGAGGGAGATTTACTATTTGTTCAATTTAATTTTTTCGGGTTCCGAATTCAGTTCTTCAGCATGTTTTATGAAATTTTTGTAATTTATTTACTTTTAATGCCATTGCCTCGACATTTGTGTTGCTCATTTCCTCTTTTGAACAAGAAGAAAAGAGAGTGAAAGTGGTGGCAGACAGTCATTTAATTATGCTTTCTAACACTGTAATGAGATGGGCATTGCCCTCAAGAAGGGACTGTACTACAGAGGGATTCCTGGGGGTCTCTTGGGAAATTTTTGGCAGAATTAAAAATAGACCTGGGGGCTCTGGAGACAGCCTAGCACAGGACACGTGGATCTGGAGGTGGGAAGACAGCCGAGTGGGAAGTTTGATTCTGTCTTCCCACTTTCAAGTGCCTGAAAAATTTAAAAGTCATTTATTTTACAAGTTTTACAGTTTATTTATCTTATAAATTGGGGTTTTTTTTTGTTAAAAACACATTTTTGATGTTAATTATGAATTGAATGATTCTCAGCAAGTAGATTATTATTGCTATTGTCAAAAAGTTCTGGTTTATTTGATTACTCAGGTGAGTCATATGGTTTTGTTTCTGTTTGCTTTTTGTGAATCTTTCAGCACCAGTAATCACATATGACAATCTTAAAATTATTTTTTTATTTTAGTAAAATTCAGATACATAAAAATTACTTTGAAACCAGCACAAGACAGTCACAGGTGTGGCTAAACCGAGCTTCTTTAAACATCTTCATTGTTTAAAGATTTATGGAGAAGGCAATTGCCTTTAATAAGCTCCTTTGTAGTCTGAATTCTCTATGCCTTCTTTAAGTGCTACATGTTAATATTAGATATGTTTGTTCTGGTGGAAGGTGAAATACAAAGAGCAGTTCAATAAGGAAATGAAGAGCCACCAATACAATCCTCTTGACAGTGCTTCCTTCAAGCAAGCACAGATTGCATCCACCTTGGCAAGTGATGTAAGTGAATTTGCCTTTTATTTTACATGCATTTACATCCTGAAAAACCTAACATTTGTTCTCAAGCAGAATTCCTTTTTCCATCTCACAAATTACTCTAAGCAGCAGTCTCTGCTACATGATGTGTCTGTATAGCAGGTGAGCATGCTGTCCGTTTCTTCCTCTGTTTCTGACAAAGCCCTTCTCCAAGGGCCTGCAGAGTTTTTCCTAACTGTTTTAGATGAGATTCGTCTCGCTTAACTTTGTGTGTCAGAAGGTATGGCTGCTTACTCTGAGCTAATTGTCTTGTACTAGGTCCCTTTGTATTTGGGAAAGAAATAAACAGGAATAGAGCGCAATTCTTCTGACCTGTTGTAGGTGCCTGTCTTTAGAGGAGCAAAGTGCTGGCATCTCTCCAGTGGATGTAGAAAAAGGTTACACGAGCAGCTGAGATTTGGATATGTATATTTTAGACTTCATTCTGCTGGTTGATCTTCTGAATGGTATTCCGAAGTACAGCAGCTAACCAGATTCAGCAATGGGTGCCTGCTCCTGGAGCCAGATTGGAGAAAATGCCTATATCAAGTGATAATGTTGTTGGGATGATATATTTAACAGTGTGTCTAGTGCAAAAAATGTGAGCTCTTCTTTGAGGGCATGATGCCAGATAGCCAAGAGACAAGCCTTCATTCCAGCATTTCCAAAGTGTGGAGCACCACCCAATGGGAACAAGAGAGGTCAGCTCTGGAAAGGATCCGACAGAATATGTAATTGTTTCCAAAATCTAAGTGTTTCCTAAAAGTTTCCTTGAAGTAATTATTATTATTAGAGATATGCAAATCGAGTATTGCTGATTTGAAGTCTGCCTATATCAGTAAAGAACATGATAACGTATGTGGAGTTGACTAAAGGTATTGGTTTAAAAGATTTGTCATCCAAGATAGCTAAGGTGGCTAGTCTTCTTCCTGTAAAGATGGGCATCTAGCTATGAGAAGTACGGAAAATCCTACTACAGGCTGATAGGAAGTTACCTTTTGCCACTTCATGAGGTAATTGTCATTTGCCATAGGTGATTATATTGCTTATCTTTGCTGAAAGCAATCTGCATTAAATAAAATATCTAGGAACACTTCCCTCTGATTGTTTTATATACAACTTTTTTTATTTGGACAGTTAGCGTAATTCCTGTATCAGGAGGAAAAGAACAAGAATCAACAGTGTTTGAAATGACTAAACTCAAAGTATTGAAGAAGATACTCTTGATCTACATTTTCTGGGGGAAAAAAAAGAAAAAAAAAGAAACAATAATAATTCCTTTCTTGTCTGAAAAGTCATACAAAGTGTTATTTTTGTTGTAAGTGTCCTTTTTGAGGAAAAGTTTGAGCAGTCGCCAAATATTTGCTCAATAGAATGAGTCCTTTATTGATTTTTTCCATTCCCTCCAAATAATAGTAAATGACCACCATCTAGTGGCTGGTAGAGATTGTTCAGGCAAACACAATGCTTTCTGTTTCTGGATGGCCACACTGTAATACGATGCTGTTAATTTTTGTTAATTTTTATTTACATAACCTGAATTCTCATTCCAGGTGAATTACAAGAAGGATTTGGAAAGCCTACATGATCCAGCCTCTGATCTACCAAACCTGCTATATTTAAACCATGCTTTAAATATCAGCAAAACACATAGTGATGTAAGTTGCCTTTATAAGAATGATCTGAAAGATATATGTAGTAAGGAATGTAGTATATATAGTCACTGTGAAATACATAAATTTTTGGTACTTGCTTCACTGTCTCATGTAGTAGACTGTAGTGTTGTAACCATAGTAGTTGGGGGATGTAGTGCTTGTAGGGAGAGATATTTCAGTTATTGAACAACTAATATACTGGGTAAGAATCACACAGACTTCTGGTTCTTGAGCATTTTGTCTTACGTATCTGAAATCTTGTCTGTTTCTTCCTTTATTGATCTAAGATATTTCTTCCCTTGCAAATCTTGTTTTGCCTAAGACCTTACTTATTGCTTTCAGCTGCAAGTCTCTGTACAGAAGTGACCATTATGCTAGTTTAATATTTGGACTTCTGCCATCAACAGCCACTCAAGTGCTAGTTTCCCTTAGAGCTTCTCTGTCTAAGCCTTTTTTCCCCTCATCAATGTCTGAGGCTTACTGCGCTGGATCTGATAATAGGCACATACTCCATTCTGCCACATAAAAAGACATACCCCTTAATGGGGCTGTTGGTCTGACATAGGACAGTGATGGGGGTTGAAATGGGGAGGAAAAGGTAGGAAACCCCTGGCTTTTGTGCAATGCTGAAGCTTCTCTCCCAGTCCAAGAGCACCTATGCTACATGTGCAGTGCTTGCAGGCTGGTTAGCTGCATTTATCGTCTTTACTCCAGAAACCACAGAATGGCCACCGAACTGCTGTGGAAAGGCATGAGTGGGTGGTTTTGGGAAGGAAGATTGCTCATGCTTAGCAGGAGGTGAGCTCTTCACACACAAAGGGTTAGCCCTAATGACTAGGAGCGTGCTGGGTCATCTTCTGAGTCAATGCCTGCTTATGGAAGCTTGTGTCTAAAATAATAAAAATAATCCAGCCTTCCTGCCTGTACTTGATTTTTGTGTTGCTATATCATAGACTCATAGAATTATAGAATGATTTGGGTTGGAAGGGATGTTAAAGATCACTCAGTTCCAACCCCCCTGCCACGGGCAGGGACACCTCCCACGAGACCAGGTTACTCAAAGCCCAAGTCACCTGGCCTTGAACACTTCCAGGGATGGGGCAACCTGTTCCAGTGTCTCACCACCCTCAGACTAAAGAATTTCTTCCTAATATCTAATCTAAGTCTCCCCTCTTTCAGTTTAAAACCAATACCCCTTGTCCTATCGCTACAGGCCCTGATAAATGGTCCCTCCCTGTCTTTCCTGTAGGCCCCCTTCAGGTCCTGGAAGGCTGCTATAAGGTCTCCCCAGAGCCTTTTCTTCTTCAGGCTGAACAACCCCAACTCTCTCAGCCTGTCCTCATAGAAGTGCTCCAACCCCCGATCATTTTTGTGGCCCTCCTCTGGACTTGCTTCAACAGGTCTGTGTCCTTCTTATGTTGGGGGCTCCAGAGCTGGTCACAGTACTCCAGTTGGAGTCTCACCAGGGTGGAGTAGAGGGGGAGAATTCTTTGGTGAATTGAAACTTGCTTTTTATCTGTCTCAGTCCGATATGTGAAGTTAACACTGACTGTCTCCTTTTGTTTGGGTAGTGAGTGAGTGGATAGCTTTCAGTTCCTGCATTCTTCATGTGCATTTTTGACTACCTAGTTCTAGTTTCTTTCAGTGTAAGGTAAGATTGGCATTTTTTTTGCTGAATAAATGAACACCCTCAGAATGAACTTCATCAATTTGTCATCTTCTATCTAATGAGATGGAAACCTGGACTTTTCCTTAAGACAGATCACTTGTTGCAAAAATTATTTATTTCTATTGCCCAGGAAGGGTTGATTCATATTGTCTATGCCCTCTTCTAAGGACACCATAAATACTAAGTCTCTAATTTTTGCATTGTCCAGGTGCTGGTGGATATTTTTTCTTGCTGCAAACAGGAAGAATGCTTTGTCAATCCCTGAGGTCTCCACTAGCTATTTGTCTTCTACAGAAATCCTGTTTTCAAAATCCTTCTCAGATTTGACCCCTCGATGTCATGTCTTTGATTTTAAGGTGGCTTACTCTCCTGCCTTTCTCCATGCTTTTCCAGTACCTTCTTTGTGCTCTCCTCCTTGTCCTTCCACAGCTTGTACCACATCTTTCTTGAAGTCTGCTTCCACTGTATGAAACAGTCTTCCTGACTGTGCATTTAACTGGTTTCCAAATAATGGTTTCCATGCAATTGCATGGTCTGTTGTTTGGTTCCCCCACCACCTCTGAAACATCAAGCTTCTTGCTAATTGCCCAATTTTGCTGTTTTGCTGTAGTGTAGCTTTCTCCCTTGAACTTTTTGCTTCTCTTCATCTTTTGCATAACATAGCTACACCTGCTCTGGTGTGGTACATTGTAACCTTGTATGGTTAATTAAACTTATGAACTAATATGTTTTATTAGACTGGTTTGCTGATTGACCTGGAGTGTAGAAGTGTGTGCAACTTTATGAAGCACATATACTATAATACCAATGCAAAGCTGTTATACAAAGCAGCTTCCATGGCAATAAATTCCATCAGTTAAGAGGAAAGCTTGCTGGTCATGTTTGGACACAAATAGACTCATTCTGACAGGTCAAACTCATCCTATGTTCTTTATTTTGATGAGGAAGAATGCTCACAAGGTGGAACTTTCCCCTCATATGGTATACATGTAATTCTCTTTGGCATGAACTATGGAGACATAAAATTTAAAACTTTGATGTATGTACAACAGCTATTTTTTGTTTTGCGCATTTTAAATCTGTTCCTAATGTAGAGACTTTGAGATACTAATGAACTACAGGCTAAAAAAACAAAACAAAGGAACTTAAATGCATTTCATTTTATGGAACAGGATGAAGACGTAGGACTTAACAGGCTGATTCTGGTGCCTGTACTTAAGTGTAGCAAAAGGTTGTGTCATTTACCTCATTTAATTTTATAGAATTATTTTTTTTTTTTAAATTTGTCCCATTAGTTGGGGAATGGGGTAAAAGTATGAAGCCTGTGTCTGTAGATGGAGATAATTTTCATTTCAACTACAGAAGTGATTTTGTTGTGTGACATTTATAGTTATTTCCACTAGGAGGCAAACCCAGACCATCGTATGTGTTCCTTTGCACTTCAAATGCAAATAATAATGGCTGTTTTCTAGCGAACATAAACATTTGACATTGGGATGAGCCGGACAAGCATTTTCTCTAAGAACTTACAAAAGTTATTTTTGTATCATATCCTTTTACAATTTCATCACACTTCTTAAATTCAAATTTAACAGTAGAACTTCTCAGTTGGGAGGCCTAAAATATAGTTTCTTTTATGCTGTTTCTCCCATAGTTATTTTAAATGGTATTTAAATTGCAAAACCTTCTAGATTTTGTTTGTGAAAACATTCTTGGGTATTTTTTGGTTCAGTATGAATATGAGAAGTCATTTAAGGAAAGCAAGGGCTTTTATCATTTCACCCCAGGTACAGCTGACCAGATCCATCACAAACAAAATGCAGTTGTTCAAAGCCAGGTATATGCAATCATAAAGACATCTTGCGAAGGGAAAAATTGCAGCATTCTAACAGTGATTAAATCAGGCACAAAACTGCATGACAAATTACAGTTCTGTAGAGTGCGCCTTCACTCTGAAGCACCCCATCAGGAGAGAGGAGAGTTTTTTTGCAGGACCTGAACCTAGTACAGAGGCCTGGCAGGGAAAGACATAAACACTTTTATGAAATGCAGGCATTACTAGTTTTGAAGAGACAAATAAATTAACATATTACTCATTCGAATAAATTAACATATTACTCCTTCTGAATATCATACCTTGATTTGTAGCTATTTGCTTTCCTTTATGGCTTGTGTAGAGTATTCGACTGTATCACAGGCTGGATGATTGACCTAAATAATGTGTTTGCCCATCTAAATCAAAAGAGTGGGAATGAATGAGTTCAGAAGGCTTCTCCAGGTTTCCAAACAAAGTGTATTTGCTTTGTCAGCAAAAAGTTGTATGTTGGTGTCTTAACCCCGTGTCCTTCAATGTGATTTTGCGGCTAGCTTTAAGGCCATGGCCGTTGGTAGCTGTGAGGTGAATGTTGGTGCAAGACCAGACTCTACTGAGGCAGTAGTTTTCCTTTGCGTAGACACAAACAAAAGTGCGTTTCAGGATGGTGCTTCTGAGCCTGGGATAAAGACCTGTGAGGCTGGCTGTGAAACAGATTTTGTTGTTTAGTAATGTGTTGTTTAATGGAAACATGTCAAGGATCCTGTTGAAAAGCTGCCAACTGTTCAGACATAGGTCATTGAGCCAAAATCATGCAATTAGTTGAAGGATTGTGATTGATGGTCCTCACTCCTGCTGTCTTCAAAGTTCACCATTTTAAAGTCTGACATTTTGAAGCAAATGAATAAATGACTCCAGAAAAAATTTCCGTGTCTAGTTGCGCTATTTCTCCAACAGGTTAAATTTGGGAGGAGTCTTCAAAGTCAAAACCTCTAAGGAGTATGGCTACGACAGGATTTGTCTGTCGTCGTAGCAAGCAGTCAGATCTCACATTCTTTCAGCTGTTAACAGCATTTATTTTCATTTTCCTAGGTCAAGTACAAAGAGAATTATGAAAAATCTAAAGGGACATCAATGCTGGAGTTTGTGGATACACCAATGTATCAAGTTTCAAAGGAGGCTCAAAAGATGCAAAGTGAGGTTAGTAAAAACTGTGTGCTTGAACTAGCAAAATTTAGATCAACAGAGAAGTTAACAGACATCTTGTACTCACGCTAAGAAAATGGATGAAGTAGATTATAAAGGTTTTATAAATTGAGGATATGGTAGAATTAGTATTGAGTAGTTCTCTTTGCTATTCTGTAGCTCCGTTCTTCCTTCAGATTTGTTTTTTCTCAAAAGGCTATTGGCGCTAACGCTAGACAGAGATTATACGTAGAATCATTTAATTGAGAAGAAGCTCAAGAGGTCATCTAGATCAGGGATTACCAACTTTTTTACTTTTTGCCTTTAATTCCATCTTTAATGAGAGGGAGGGTTCTCAGGTGGGAGCAAGTGAAGCTGCAAAGCCCAGTCCGATCCCATGCCTTAACTGAAATATGTCGCTGCCTTTTCAGCCTGGGGAGCTCAGCAAGGGGGAAGGACTGTTCCTAGGCTCCAGAACAGCACTGGCTATCCTAAGCCAAGCCATATTTTTCTAACTTTTTATTAAAAACTTCCAATTGTGGAGGTTTTGTTACCTCCCAGACAGCCTAGTCCGGTGCTTCACCATCCATCCTGAGAGAGAGTGTGTTTCCCTGTGTCTCCCTTGCTGCAGTTTGATTCCATTATATTTCCTGTGTGTCATGGAAACCAGATGATTTCATCTTCTTGGTAGAAACTTTTATGTGTTCAAACTATTACCTTGTGTGCCATTTGTCCTCTCTTTTCTCTACCAAGCAAATTGTTTCTTTCATAGATCAGGTTAAACAATCTCTTTGGAAATATCATACGTAGGTATTTTTGTCTAAATTGTGTGTGTCTTGTGTATATAATCTAGGTAATGAAATGAGTAATGAAGTTGCTTACTAATGTGAGAACTAATTTATAGCATGGCTCATTTCTGGGTCTGTTTACAGTGTTCTTTCTGAAATATGCTTGGAAATGCACATGTGTGTGCCACTAATTAATTGTTTTGCTTCAATAGAAAATGTATCGCAAAGATTTTGAAGAAGAGATCAAGGGAAGACCCTCAATGGATTTAGACAAGACCCCAGAGTTCTTGCATATAAAAGAAGTCACTAACCTTCTGAAAGAGGTAGAGGATTTTTGTTTCTTTTTTGTTGTTGTTAAGTTGTAGATGAGCAATAAGCAGCATCACTACAAGCTACTGAGTGCTGAACAACTTACAGTTAACTTGTTAGCTAAATACAAAAGCGACTTCATGAGTAAAAATTGTGGTGTGTCATCTAGTATTCTGAATAGTCCTGTAGTAAGAATCGATAATTTTTGAGGTTTCCTTATGAACATAAGGAAATGATAAAGCTCAGCACACCTGAACCAGAAAAACAGAGTTAAATGAACTAATCAGATGACTCCATAGAAAATGGATCATTGGCAGAGCATTCCCTCTGAGGGCCTCAGTTTTGGAATTTGATCAGCCCTGGGCTCTAATAGCCCAAATTTGGTGCCCTTCCAGGCATGCTGCAAAAGACATCTGTTTGATAGGGTTTTGGAGAGGGCCTGGAGTTTTCTTCCCTGATAGATGAAGGGGTGGAAAGGAGGATTTCTGTTGGTGTCCAGATGGCGGTTTTTCCTTTTGAGTAATTATTTCAGGTTTACGATACTCTGTTGTGGATATATGGATGCCCTGAGCTGTGTGTAGTCACTTTAAACTAATTTAATTGAAATAATTATCTATCATACATGTTATGGATGAAAAGGAAGAGCAAACTTCTATAATATTGCTGTGATACTACATAATCTGCTTTAAGCAAATTTTGTTAGAAGGTGCAGATTTTTGTATGCTCACTGTTTCTTTAAGATTTGTCCGATGTTCTTCGGTTGCATGTGGCGTTATAAATTAAATAACTTCTTTTTCCCTAACCGAGAATCCTTCTATCTTTAGTATTTTTATATTGTTATGCAAAACTGTTTTCATGTTAAGTTTTGAGTATTGGTTGGTTCTGTACATTAGACTTAGTATTTGATCAAATTTAGAAGTAAATGTATCAAAAAATTTCATAGTTAGAAATATCAGAGCTGCTAGATATCCTCTGTTTGAATTGGGGAGTCAACAATACAATGTTTATATTTATTGTATTAAGAATTGACATTTTTGCTGTGGCCCAGATGAACAAGTTGAGGATACTAGAATTAAAAATCCTTGAACCACGTTCCTTTCCTTGTTCTTGAAACAACTTAAACCAGTCTATGCTAGATTTCATATGGGTAAAGAAAATATTTTCTTTTCAGATATTTCTTTATTATTCATCCTCTAATAAAGAATTTATTCTGATAAGCGTGGCTGTCAGATAGACAAGTCTCAAGCTAGGTCTAGTTTGCGCAGTAGCATTCTGTGCGCACGTGTCTCATGTATGCCTCCTGACTAGGGGAAAATGTAAATGCTTGTATTTCATTGAATTAATCTTGCTGAATGCTGAATGCCCACAGGACTGATTAGTGCATGCATAGTTGCAGATGTGCAATGAACGTTCACCTTTGAAAATTTTGATGTAACTTCCCTCCATAGTCCCACATGCATAAAGATGTTCCGTAATTCTTACCTCCTTAAGTTTTATGACTCATTACTTAGGGAGTAGACCATGCTTATAAGCCAGAGGAGAAGAATATGAGAAAATGAAATGGTATTTTAATGCATAACAGCATGAATTTCAGATAATTTATATCCACATTCAAGAAACATACATTCCAAAACCAAAGATTACATTGGTCAAATTAATTATTATCTTTCAAGATTCAGCAAAATGATGTATTACTTCATAGTCAAGGATGTAGCTCAGTATTTTTGTGGGAAGGTTCATAATAAACTTTAGATAGATACTGCCTGAAACAAGAAGGAGAACTTGGAGTTATTAAAAAATGAATTATTTGTTCAATTACTTTTTTTTTTTAAAGTGTCAGCTGTGTTCCAGCTTATCCTGTTGCCTTCCCACTGTAGGGAATTCTGCAAATATTTTGCATTTTGTGACAATAAGAACTTTCTTCTCAGGAACCACATTCACAGCTCTTTCAGAAAAGATAGATGAATGTAATAATTCTGAATTAATAGAAGTTGTTTCCTACTTGTTGTAGGACGTGCTTCTAATGATAAAGAGAAGCTTCTTGAAAAATAACTGGTTTCCTTTTGTTTAAATAAAAAGGTTATACAGAGACGAAGGTGTTCACTATTGTTTATGAAATGTAATACATGATAAGGAGTGTTAATTCATGCCTATATAAGTCCTTCTGAAAAATATTTTCTTTCAATATTTTCTAGTTTCCTTGCTTAAACAAAGCTAACCCAAACCTGGAGATGGGAAAAGCAATTAAATATCCTTACAAAACTTTAACTTCAGTGGGCCTACGTCAGCTTTCTGGGAATTGAGAAGAAAAAGAATGAAATGTCCATGGGCAGGTTCTAGCGTGCTTTTAATTTTATGCTGGAGATTTGAGTACTCTGGAGGCTGCAGTTGCTAAATGTTGATAGATCCTATCAGTGCAGTGTCCGAGGGGTACAGAAGCGATACGGTAGGAATATTGCTTCCACATTACAATTTATCAAGCAGTCATTTTAACAGGTCCTAGTATAGTGTTCAGGGCATCCATCCTGATTGTGATGCCATTAGTGGAACAGGGGTAAAAACTGCAGCACAGCATATATTGGTCTGTAAAAGCAAATGCTACGGCAGTTACAATGTCTGTCGAGAGGCAGCTGAGGCCCCTAAACAATGTGCTAGCGCTGTACAGGAGGACTATTTTTCAAGAGCACAACAGGAAAATACATGACTACATGAAAACCTTTTCACTTTTTCAACATTGTACCTTTAGATTTCATAATTTCTAATTCTATTTTAACTCTGAAACCTGTACTTCAGCTAATTCATATTTCATAGAAATTTCAAAGAGACCCTTCAGACATTTAATCAGTGGCTTTTCTTTTCAAGATCTTGCACATAATATTAAGTGGAGAAATCTCTCTCTTTCTTTAAATCCTTAGAAAGAGTATAGAAAAGATTTGGAAGAATGGATGAAAGGAAAAGGAATGACAGTGTTTGAAGATACACCAGATTTGATTAGAGTGAAAAACGCAGCTCAGATACTAAATGAGGTATGTTATGCTAGTCAAGGTTATTGATGTCACAGAAAGTTCACTCTTTATGCTATACTCCACTGGAAATATTCCAATTTTTTTTTTTTTTTACATAATCTGCAAGGGAATATGTATTAAGACTAAAGCTATTTCTGTTTTGCTTTAAGAATATAGAAAAGCTCTGAAAAAACCCACAATTTATGACAAATATTTCAGATTTTCAGGCAATGGGAATTGTTAGTGGGGTCAGTAGATACAGCATTTAAAACTGGGTTCATTTTTCCATCTATGTATTTGTTCAGCTAGTATAATTAATGCTGTAATGGAAAAAGAGTTGACTGTTAATGGACTTGTAAAGAAAAGTCAATGAAATAATTTTGAGGTTTTTTTTGAATCACGTACCTGCTATTTGAAAACAAATATTGGTAATGACTGCCAGGCATCCTGGGAAGATCTTTTATCCAAACAAACCAGTCTACTTGTGAAAACCTTTTTCCAAAAGTAGAGTGCTCCTGAAGAAATGAATTTTCTTGAGCTTACGGTTCATCCAATGCAAACGGACAGGTGGAGGCTCCTTCCAGAGTGTATTTTTAGAACTGAACTTTGGTATTAACTATTGGTCTAAGCTGTTCTGGAGGCGACATGGAAGCACATAAGTGTGCGATCTGCTCCCATTGTGAAGGGATGGGAGTGGAAGTGTAAGACTCCTTGATCCATGTACTGTTTCTCAAAGACCATCCTGAGGAACTGACGTGCTCGGGAAGCCTGTGTGTTCAGCAGAGCTGCCAGTTCCACAGCTGGCAAGGCAGCAGCTCCCGTGGATGAGCTTGCACAGGCTGCCTGGGAAGCAGCAGTGGGGCTGGAGGGTGTGGGTTGGGAAGAGGGAAGGCAAAGCTCATGCTGCACTTCACACGTTTGGGGAGTCATTCTTTCAGAGCAATATATATATTTATTCTATGGATTTGTATATTTTGTATTCATTTGATATGTATATGTATGTTTGCACACATATACACACATAGCCTTAAGAAGCAGAGGGAATGCCATGCACAGGGCCAACCATACCACTGTATGCAAGTGCGGGAATACATAACTGTGACTCCCACGATTATCTTTTTCTTGGTGTTTTACACAGTAGGAAGCTAGGATGAAACATCTGCTGTTCCGCCTTTTTGCAGAGAGGAAGAGAGAGATGATGTCTTCTCACAGATTAAGTTGTACTTTTTGCCAAAAAAATTGTGATTTTGGAAGTAAAGAGTTGTTTTATCACATTTATTTCCACATCAGGGTGAGACAGAGATGGAAGACTGGAAGTCTTTTTGCTCTTGTTCTCGTAACTATGCTATAAGTGATCGGACCATTGCATTGAATAGAAGGATATTTTCCTTCTTCTTCCTAACTAATGTACAACCTAAAAAATGGTTAACAAACAGGAAAAGTAAGAAGAAAACATTTTAATTATATGTATTTTTATTTTGAAAAAAAACCCCAAAGCTGTTTTCCACAGGCAGAGATAAACTATAATAGAAAAGAACATCTAGAAATAGCACTGCCTGAGAATATTTTAATTTTTTATTAAAAAAAAAAGTACAACTATTGTATACAATATTTCAGTATTAGATTTTAATATCATGTGCTTATGAACAAGAAATTTATCCTTGCTTGGATAAGCTGAAGATGAAATATTCATTTTCTTTCCTGGTTATTTATAAATTATGTTGTGGGGGGAAAAGCAGCAATCATGGATGAGTACTGCCACTTGCCTAATGGCTGTGGTTCAGGAAAGACCTATTAAATGAATAAATTACAACTTCCTGCTCTGAAAGTTTACTGGAAACAAAGCTGTATGGTATTAGATTTCTAACATGTAGTCTCTTCGTAAATAAAATATTTTCTTAAAAGTAAAATGTGTTTCAATTAGGCTGGCACCAAGTCCCAGCTCATTACACTATGTTCTGCAGAGCTAAACTTCCCCTTTACTTTAGACAATAATTGTAGCAAGCTGTATGGACTGATTTCCCCCATCCTCTGACAAATTAAAAATTCAGTGGTGGAGTTTTGTACATTCAGTGAGTATCTCCTCAAGTTTTCCTCCTGTAGTTTATGTGTTTTCCTGACAAAAGCTTGCCAAGACCTGAGAGCTGTGACTCTTAACATGAGATTTTTGATTAACTCTAAACCTTAAATTGGATCTCTTGTGCAAAAATCTGCCTGTAACTCTCTGGCTATTGTGAATATAATGTGAGTTTTATCTTCACAGAAACAATACAAGAAAGACCTGGAAACTGAAATTAAAGGAAAGGGTATGCAAGTTGGTCCAGATACTCCTGAGATAAGACGAGCCAAGAGAGCTTCTGAAATTGCAAGCGTGGTCAGTACCGTACCTGGTGGAAGCTTTCGATTTGACAGAATGTGGCAAATTATTGTCATTGAGAATTCCAGGTGGTGACCAATCTAGGCAGTAGCAATACCACAAATTTCACCAAGTACCTAGTCTGTTGAGCTGCATAAAGTCTAAAAGTTGCAAAATCAGCATATGGGGGAAGGTTAAGACTTCCCAGAACTTTGACCTTTCTGTCATCCTTTGCAGGTGGGTCTTGTTCCTCATGAACCACACCTGGCCTGGGCTGTGGTCAGTAGCTGCAAGCCCTACTGCTTTTAGGTCTAAAAAGCCGCTTGTTATGGCCAAATGATAAACAGAGTTAGAGAGATGCTAAAGCCTTATGACCTCAGTCTTGCAAAGCACAGCTGAGGGAGAAAGTCTCGTCTACATGTCTGTGATTGTGGCTGCCAAAGCTCAAAGACAGTAGATGTGAAAAGCTACGTGAGATTTGAAGTAAGCAGTCTGTTACAAGAATTTTTTAACTGATCGTCAGGTACAGCATAGGTGTCTCATAGATAGATCCTACAAAGCTAACGCTGTTGAATCAAAAGTTATTTGGTATTTTAAGAATGCTGTTCAGTGGAATCACAAATTAAAGTAGGAATGATTTAAGAATTTGGCTGCCAGATGCGAATATTTCCAATGCTATACTTTTCAGAAAGAATACAAGAAAGACTTGGAGAATGAAATTAAAGGAAAGGGAATGGAAGTGGGCATGGATACCCCTGATATACAACGAGCCAAAAAAGCTTCCGAAATTGTAAGCCAGGTGAGTACAGGATGAGCCTCTTAAGATTACTTTGTAAGGAAAACACAATGAGATGTTAAAAACATAAAATCTTCTTGAACAGACTTGGGCTAAAAGGAATAAGCAGTGCACAATAAAAAAAATTAAAGAAATTGAAGAATTTGTTTTAAAGTTCAACCAGTGCTATCAGAATAGCTTTGAAGACGGCATGTACAAATAACTGTACAATTAGTTATGGGTTTTTTCTTTCTTTGTTTCTTCAGAAAGAATATAAAAAGGATCTGGAGACTGAAATTATAGGAAAAGGGATGCAAGTTGGTCCATATACTCCTGAAATACAGCGGGTCAAAAGGGCTTCAGAAATAGCAAGCCAGGTAGGCATAGTTCAAAGGCTGAGTGTTTTAGTTCTGTGTAACAATGAGTGCTTGACATACATTGCTCAAAATACTTCTTCTCTAGATCTATAGAGGCTTTCATACCCATATTAAATTAATTTATATGTAGTAAAAAATCTTACCGCCTGATTCTTACTTGTATTTAGGCCTGTCATGCCATGTAAATTGAATTTAATTGTTTAGATCTACTTGCAGGTCTTTTTACATTACCTAATGAGAAGGGTATATATATCCTGATAGTGAAGGGAAAATATATAATATATATGAGAATATATTTCTTTTATATATATATATATAATATTTTCAGTAGGGGACACAATGTCAGGTGTCCCACGCAGACGATGATAACAGTATCATGGAGGACAGAGGTTGAAATAAATACTGTACAAGGATGTTAAGGCTCACCAGCAATAAGCATCTTTTGTTGCAGTTTGGATATTCGGAGCCCAAGAAAGCAGGAGGTAGACATTTTAAAATTATTTTTCAGAAAATGTACAAAGATGAAGCAGAGAAGATGCTCTGTAACTATTCTGCTGTCCCAGACACTCCAGAGATGCAGCGGATAAAAAGTACTCAGAAAAACATTAGTTCAGTGAGTAATAGTGCTTCTCTCTCTACTTGCAACTTTTCAGATATTTTTCAGTTTAAATAGGCTCTCTTGTGCCACAGCATGAAACAGGGAACTTATGAGTAAATGTCCTCTAAACCATTTGCATAATTTTCCTGGCAAAAGCTGTATCCCTCATTTCTTTCAGTAAAAAAAAAATACCCAGCTTTTCTAGGTGTGACACTTGTATTTTGAATTGCTAAACCACTTATACTACCTCGCCAAGCCACAGTTATTTTTAAATGAAGTTTTATTTTTTTCTTTTTCCATGAAACCCCAGGAAGTACTTCATTTAAAAGGACAAAAAAATCTAAGGCTTGTTATTATGGATGTAAGATTTTTCATCTGTTTCCTATCATATGTACAGAACATCAAGATTTGGGTATAAAATGGAAGAGATCAGGTTTCATAAATATGTATGTCTAATGATTTTATATTATACTGGATATTTTTTTTTAATTTTATGCTAGATTTAAGTTTCAGTTTATCCCTAAATATAAATTATGAACTTAAGATTTCTAAAATTGCCTGGTTTGTGATGCATTCATTTCCATTTCCTTTTTGGGCCCATTAATTCTGCTGTTTGTAATTCTAGCTTTGCTTGTAATATAAGAGAGAAGAGAAGAGGAGTAAATACAGCCTCCGGAACGAAAGGCTGTCCAGTTAGTGTCTGTTTTTTATGGCAGACTAAATAATACTAATAAAGCCAGTGATTTGAGAGAAAGGAATATAAGTTACTTAAATATTTTAGTATTAGCTGACACAGATGTGGTTCTTTTGCTTAGAGATATTCTCAGCTTCTCCAACTCCTCACAAGTACAAGGTCAATTAGTTTCTGTCAGAGGTGTTTACCTGCAGCTATTCCATATCACTGCAGCTTCGCTGGGGGGGTAAGAGCCTGTGGGGAGAGGAGAGAAGAAAAGTCTCTGAGACTGCTCTAGGCAACGCTCTCTCCTGTAACCTCTTCCAGACATTACCTGCTCCTTTTCTTCCTTCAGAGGAGAGCAGCTGAAAGCTACATCTTTCTAATAGGAGCTGTTGACAGGCCCACTGGCCCCATTTTTGTTTCTTTTTACCTGTTGCCTCTTGGTTTTGGAACGGTGCTCTACTGCGCGGTGTGACGGTGATGAGCACCGTATCTCATGTCACTGGCATCCTAACATGCTGCTCCGAAACTCCCATGTAACAGAGGGGATCCAAGCTAGTATCTATTGAGCTACTTTTCCTCCCTGCTCCAGTCTTCGATAACTTTTGATTGAGTCCTCAAACAGGTCAGCGGGTCTGGCAGCGCGGACTCACTAGCAGTTAGATACCAGGCACATAATAACCTTCCACTACTTAAGCTTTGACAAGCCTCCGATACATCTGAACCCCTTGCAGACCTATAGGCCAGTCTGAGCTTTCAGTGCTGAGGCTGAAATTACCCTCTTTGTTAGTGTACTAGATAATATGAAATAAAAATATTTTGTCTTTGGGGTGATTTGTATTTATTTTGTGATGGTCATTTTTCTTTTTCTGAACTGGATCCTCCAAATGTAGGAAAGCAGTTTATAGTTGTGATTGAATTATCATTTTTTTCTTTCTCTAAATTTTAATCTTTCAGCATTCTGTGCAATTTACATTGTAAAGGTAAGTTACTTTTTACTAAGTTAAAATATAGCTGGGAGCAGCCCCAATAGAAAAAAAATAATGACCCCTAATAGGCTTCTGATTTTTGGATTTTGTCTCAAGTACTTTCCTGCCTCAAGGGACAAAAAAAGTGGCTGGCTTTGCAGATAAGATCACCACTGCCTTTGGCAGATGATTTACAATAGGATATTTACTGCAGAGTCATCTTTTTCATCGAAAAGTTCCTAGCTCCAGCATTTTTTACCACTCCCTCCTTGGTAGAGGAGAAAAGTATATTTTAATTCAGTCCACTATGTAAATCTTTCTACATTGTCCTAACATGTTGGCGCAGAAGAATTTTCAAGTTCTTACTCATAAACTGTCTCTGTTCTGACATGGTAAAATAAAATTCTAAATTGTTAAAGGTTTTCTGGATATTTAAAAAATGAGTTATGGACATAAATAATTCACTTTCTAGAATATTTGGTAGCACTGGTCACCCCAGGTTACAGAGGACTTCAAGGAAGTAGGAGGAATGCATCAAGAATGATGTTTTATTGTTTAAGGTTTATTGAAAGGAAAAAAGTTAAATAAATCTTGGTTTAAGAAAGACAGAAATACTGAATGATAAAGATTTATGTTACAAGCTCCAGGATCAGACTTGTTTTTACGCTACCAGCCTGGAAATACTTACTGGAATGGCAACAGCTGTGTCACCAAATACTGAAATTCAAATAAAGCTTCTTTAGGAATTTTGCAGCATGAACTGGTGCTCCATTTGGAATTTGCAGAGCAGTTATTTACTGTCTCTTTCAGTAAATCTGAATGATTGATTCTACTGATGCGCTTTGTGTTTTATCCTTCACTGAAAAAATTGAAATAGGAGAATTATATACACAGCATGTGTATCTTTCTCAGAAGTGAGCTTTGTTTTTAGATGTAGTCCTCAGCTTTCTGGCTTGAACCCAGAAATCAAAACATTGCGTGACTTGGATTGTAGCTCTGGCTGTTCTGGTTGTTTTGTCATAAATATGTCAATTTTCTAGTTTGCTAAATTAGAAATAATAATATCTCTTCACTTCTCCGTATTTTAAGATCTGAAGATTAAAAAAACCAATTCAAATATTGCATGTACGTGCATGTTCAAATACGTTGAAATGAGTGAGATTACTCGAGCGTAAAGTTGCATTTGTAAAGGTTTACAGATTATGATCTAAATTTCAATATTATTTCCAAAGGTAAAACTATCATTACAAATACTTACAAATGTTTGAGGTCAGTCTAAAGGATAATAATAGATTATCTGGGTCACAGTTGAAAACAAACAGAACGGTATTATAGTTATTGATAATTGTCCTGATTTATGAAAAATTAAAGTATTTGCTTTCTTAGCAAGATTTATGATCAGACCAATTTGGAACTTGGAAAATTGCCCAGCCCTTTTATGAGAACTTGTACTTGCATTGCGAACAGTCTCATAATTACTTTTTCTTTTGGGGAAATGGAGGTGTTTTATAAGAAGGAAGTAGGAGCTGGCACAGCTGTAAAAGAGACTCCAGAGATTGAAAGAGTAAAGAAAAATCAACAGAATATTAGTTCGGTAAGTGTTATTAACCTTAATTATTCTTACGTGAGTAAATGGTGGTCAAATTTTTTTTCCATCTTGTTCACTAAAAATTCTACGTTTTCGTATCGCTCATCTCATTCAAATACCGCTTCACTGGATTTTGGATATAGAGCTCCATTGTAGCAGAGTTAGAGCTCCCCTCTAGTGTAGTTCTTTTGTGTCCAAAAGTAGAGTTTCAAGTTGAAGCATCATGAAAAATAGGAAAAAAATTTAACTAAATATTTGAGGAAAGACTTTTGACTATCAAAAAGTGATAAACATGAAATGTATTTCCTGATACAACAGCAGTTGTAATTTACAATTTACAAAAATGTACAAAATAGAAAAATCTGTAAAGTTCCTGTAGAGTTTTCAAGTATTACTCTTCAAGAAGAGGAAAATTATGTCCAGACTCAAGCTATGTGAAAAGGTGGAGGGTTTTGCCTCTTTATATGCTGATTACAAGTTGATCTGTGGATCAATTCTGAATTGATATTGTTTATCTGTGGATGCTCAATGTCTTTGGCATTTTATTGGGCAACTAAAAATAAAGTACCAAAATGAGAATTTTCTAAAAGTAGACCATGCTCTTCTGATAAATACATGGCAAAACTTGGAAAAAAGTGGAAAAGTGACTGCCAAGCAAGAAAACGGTTGTAGCTGCATTGTTCACTCGTTTGGAATTTTTGGTGCAGAGTCCTCTGGGGCCATTTTTATGTTTGCGACCTGACTTTTTTGATTATTAGATGCTTTTTAAAAAATAAACTTTGAAAGTAATACATAGACAAGACACTAGATTGCATTTAAATATTAGTTGAAATCCAAATCAGGGACTCTGGACATCTATTCTACTAGAATTTCCTGTTTATCGAGTAGTGTTAAATGTGGCATTTCCCAACAAAGTAAGGTCAGGTAGGGAATTTCCATAAAAATTTGAAAAACTCATATTTCCCTTGGAATTTTTCTCTGCTCCATCCATCACTTTTCATCTTGTCATTTTGAATCACAGTGCAATTTGAAGATTCAGTGCAAGCTACCATGTGTCCTAAATCCCAACGTAGTGTTTCTGGTTGGGAAACTGTAGGTTTTCTTGATTTGAGGGTGGGTTTTTTTTGTTTTGGTTTGTTTTGTTTTTTGGTTTGTCCCTCCTCTCCCATGCAATTATGTTTTTGGGTGGGTTTTTTTTTAGCCAGATTTGTACTGGTATTCTACAAACAGAGACCTAATCTCTTGTTACCTATTTGTTTTCCAGTTACCACAGGCATTTATTTTGATGTAGTGACCTGCACGCACACAGAGGCTTGTTAGGGGTAGTCTCACTGTAATGCTTTTTCTCAATACCTTTCAAAGTGAAAGGGAAAAATAGGGTACAGTGCTCTTGCTGTTTTAGAAATCCTGAACAGTGGTGAAGAGGGGAGAATGAAAGGTGGATCAGTATGCTAGTAAACACACTTGAACAAAAGCGTATCAAAAGAAACACGAAATGCATTAGTGGTTTAGTGGTATGATGTAAGTAGCATGGCCTTTACCTTGCTAGTCCATGTGTAGAGTTAATGTTTTACAAAGATATTTTACTACATGGAGTGTATTTGAGATTGCTTAAGTCCTGTATAATATCTTTGAAAAGTGTAGAATGCCAAATTTAAAGGCAATGTGCAAGAAAGTTTTAAATTATATGTCAGTAAGAGGGATATTATATTGTGCAGTAAGAGGGAAATTATATTGTCTAATTTACAGGAGTCACAAAGGAAGGGTAAATTACACCAATTTTGACTCCATTACATTGAAACATTTTAGGCATATCTTTGAATTTAGCCAGAAGGACTTAGGACATCTTTAAAAGTATTTGCTGAGCTAAATGAAACTGGAATGTGAGGCACATCTGCAGTGCAAAACAACCCGGAACACCAAACCAAAATAACACTCACTTTACAACCAAACTGTGCAAAAAAAAGTCCATTGCATCATGTTTTGAAAGTGATCAGATTCTTCCAGATGACATATATTGGAGACAAAGGTCAGAACGGTCTGTTTTCAAATCCTAAAAAACAAGGTGGTGACAGCCAAAGAGGTTGAGCTCATCTCACCTGTTGTGATGATTGGCTTGGAAGAAGCAGCCTCCAAACACAGAAGTTTGAAAGCAAACATCAGACCCATGGACTATAACTGAATCTGAACCGAGAAGCTACAAATAACTAAAGATTTTTAAAAAACTTTTTTATATTGAGGGACAGGCAGGGCTGGACACAGCACTGGGAAGAAGGCTTTTGGGGGAAGATGTGTTTTTGTTTGTGTGCAATCCATGAGGAAACCCCTGTGATATGTCAGTCAACACCACAAAGCTATGGTCTGACTAAAACTCAAGCAATGGACATTTTGAAGCATTTTAAGGACTAGTAGCACTGCCAATTCTTAAGCTTACCTAATAGTCTCTATTAAAAGACCCTTTTTTTCCAGTGGTTTAATACTGCTGCCAGCTCTAAACTCTCTGGACTGAAATTTTCCATTCCTGGTCTGTGTTTTGGGCTGGTTTGGTTTTATTTATTTATTTATAAATTTCAGCCAAAGCATCTTCCAAGTATGAGCTTAGAGAAAAACAAGTTGTTTAGTCTGTGTTAAAAATTTGGCATTCTTGAGAAGTACCACGTCTTTGAGAAAAGAGTTGAAAATTATCCATCTAAGTGACATTTGGTACAGTGGATTTGGGAAAAAGAGGCCGGCGTGAGGAACTGAAAGTGTAGAAGGGCTTGGTCAAAGTGGACAGGCCAAATGTGGGGAAAGAGGGGAGCATGAGGTTCTCCTGTGCATAGGTGCTGCCTTCCAGAAGACCTGAAACAGAACCCAAGGTCGTTTAGACTCATCACTCGCTTTCTGTCAGCATGTATCTGAGGTACCCTTCGTCAAATATTTTCCCTTTCTTTAGTGGTGGTGTTCACGGAGGTAACAAACTACGATTGTTTTCATGGGTTTGGGCAGTCAATCTAAACAAACTACAAGGGGCTTAACATGAAGGTGCACAAAAAGGAACCTGTACATCATGAGAAACTGGGTCCCCAAGAGGAACCTTTAGGGAGTATTATTAAGGTCACTAAGTCAATACTCAAAAGCAAGAACCTGAATTCAAGTTCCTGTGTCTAGACCTGATGATCCATGGCCAAAGTATATGATTTTATACTTTGCCATGGAGGCGGACCTGCTCTGGTTTTCTGGTTTGCAAACATTCAATGGGAATTCTCATTTGAATGCAGGTGGTGTATAATCTGTTAAACGTCTGTTAAAATTATGTAGCCAGATTAGCTGTTACTTGTCTGTGCTCCCTAGTAAAAATAGTACTTTTCCTTGTCACAATTCCCTTTTTCCTCATTTCACAGCAAAATTAGTGAATTCATGTGTGGCAAAAACTCAGACGCTTTAGCAAGGAGCAACATAGAAATGTTCCTGAAGAAATCAGTAATTCCGTCATCAAAGCAGGGCCTTAGAGCAGTTAAAGAAAAAATACAACAATCATCAGTCATGGGCCGCATGCGAACTACTCACTAAGTAAGGGTCATTGATTATGTGTAATGAATGAGGCAGAATTCTCTTGAGAAAAGCAGCTTTTGGTAATAGATAAAGAAGATTATAAAGCACTTAAAGAGAAAAAGAATTAAGTAGTAGAAAATATATTAAAAGCTAGTTATGGAACATATTTGTACAAGGGGTAAAATTAGGGTTACATTTAAGTTAACTGTGTCATTTTCTGATTTTTGAGTCCTTGATTTTGCAGCCTTAAAATGTATTTAGCAGAAGTTTTGCATGCCACATTAATATAAAACTGTACCAATTGATTCATTATGGTGTTCCCTTGCTCTTAAAGTACTTTTCCTTCCTTGACTCTTGCTAATGAAAAATGTTTCCAACTATTATGTATCACTGCACACACAATTTTGAATGTTTTTGTCAGCTTTCCTGGTTTATTACCATAGTAAAGAAAAAGAAAGCATGCCGTATCACTGTAAAGAATGGCATGGTCTACAAATATTGTTTATTTTATGGTGGCAAAAGAGATTTGAAGCTGAATGTGCTGAATACTGGACAGGAATTTCGTCACAGACAGTAAGACAAAGACAATGCACAGATTTGTCCAAGATGACCCTTTTGGATAGCATATGGAAAACCAGAAAATATGATGCCTTTCTTTTTAGTACTACATCCACTTAACATTACAATTCTTTCTCATTAAGTTGAATTGCAGTTTTGGTACATATGGTGTATAATTGAAAAAATTCTAGTTCTATGCATCTTTCAAATTGTGGACTCTACCATATCCAAACATACTGCTGTTTAGAAGAGATTAAGTGTGGCAAAAGCAACAGTAAATATCTGACAGCATCTTCAAAGGCATCATCCATCCAGACATCTGCATTCTGCCTGGTGTGTCTGTGTGTTTTTAGAAAACTTGAATAAGACTTTGAAGTCATCTTTAAGAACACATCTGTGAAATGTTTGGTTTCTGAAATGGACTGGTAGACTCTATAGCAAGATAATAGCAAGCTGAAGTCAATGTGCAGCGTCCCAGTTATGATGAAGATAGCCACAATGCCATCTGATGTATATTCCCACTGTAAGAGTGTTAGGATACTAGGCTTGTTGCATGCACTCTCTGCTGCAAGCTATCAAAAAAGATGCATTGGAGACCATAGCAGCCTCTTTCAGAAATGAAATATAACTGTTCCTTTCCAGGTCAGTAGTGTTGGGAGGTGTGGTCTAGCTGTGCAGTATGCGTAAGGGAGAGACTGCAAAATGTTTATTGTGGTTTTGTGCTTGTCTGTATCATCTTTAATTGGTAATATTTTGCAATATTTATTGTGCAGATTAAATACAAGGAAGAAATTCAGCATGCAACAGCTATTTCTGATCCACCTGAACTAAGGAGAGTTAAGGAAAACCAGAAGTATATTAGCAATGTGTGTCCCATTTTCATTGCTTGCAGACTTCTCTCTGATGTATTACATGTGTTTGTGCCTCAGTAAATACGTCTGTGGAGTTTGTGCTAATTCCTGTTTGCCCACAAAGACTAATTTAATCAATTAATGGTAAAATGATGACTGCTTAGCCTTGCACTTTGATTAACGTCAATGAGAGTGAAGTATTCGTTTTGAAGTATCAATTGTCTGTGTCTGAAATAGAACAACTGCCAGAGGGTGAGTACTAAGTATTGTGTGGAAAGAGGGGGGATGTTTATTAAGGAATGGTATTTTCCATCCAAATGCAGTGTTCTCTTTAATGATGTCTAATACACTGTTGTATTTCTGTTACTTGGAAATTTCTGTGTAATATCTTCTGCCGTGTTTGCTAGGTTCAGTACAAAGAACAGCTCTGCAAAGCTACACCTGTGAGTATCACCCCTGAGATCGAAAGAGTCAAGAGGAATCAAGAGAATGTCAGCATGGGAAGTTGCTCTCATTTGATTCTTTGCATAATTTTTGGGTGCAGAGCATGAGTACAAAGTTCTGCCCTCAGAGTCTGCGCCTTTTCTTTAAGTGCGGGCTCAGTAATGGAATTACTTGAAAACCCTGTTTTAGGAAGCAATTGTGAAAAGCCATTGCTTGGTTTGGGAAAGGGCACGTGAAGCATCACATATTCAATTCAAGAAAGGGCTGTGATGTTTTCAAATGTTATTCTCTGTCTTGGATATTTGCAGGAAATCTTGACAGCTTTATTTTTTTTTAAACGGAATATCTTTTTCCATCTTTTATTTTTTTCTTTGCTTTGTAAAAAATTTGTTACAGTTGTACTCAAACTCCAGCTCTTTTACCCGTCTCTTTTTGGTTCCTCAGTAACCTTCCTATCAGTCTAATGGCTGGCATAGCCATTAGAAAGTAATGTTTTTTGCAGGAGCACAGGGAAGAAGGCAAGGACTTTGGGCTGTCGGGTAATGGTAGGACTAGAGGGCATGGATTAAAACTAGAGATGGGTTGATTCAGATTGGAAGTTAGGAAGAAGTTCTTCACCGTGAGGGTGGTGAGGCACTGGAACAGGTTGCCCAGAGAAGCTGTGGATGCCCCATCCCTGGAAGTGTTTAAGGCCAGGCCGGATGGGGCTTTGAGCAGCCTGGTCTAGTGGGAGGTGTCCCTGCCCATGGCAGGGGGGTTGGAACTAGATGATCTTTATGGTCCCTTCCAACCCTAACAATTCTATGTTTCTATAATTCTATGATTCTATGCAGCATGCTGCTGCCTTCCCCCATTGTTGAAGTTGTACCCCGTTAATGAGTCTTTGAGAGACCAGCCGCTCTCCTCACTGCGAACTTCCATCACCAGCTGTAGTTCATGGGGCTACAAATAACTGTAGTGTTTCCCTGGGGTGTTTTCTGCCACATTCCCCAAATTAATCTAGTTACAATTTTCAAGAATACTGTCCCTCTAACGTAAGTGTATGCTATTTTTTCCTGGATTTATGTTGATAGGTCTAGCTCTCCTGAAATGCATGCTGTTCAAACAAGCCTGTTTTCCCAAGTGATTCAAGCCAGTCTCTGTAGTTGTTCTACTCACAGCATTGTTTACCTTTCACCAATTTTTGTGTTGTGTAAATTTCATTGGAAAGTTAAAATTCTCTTTTAGGTCACTAAAGCAGTGATCTAAAAGTAGCTTTGTGCAAAGACCTCATAGTAGCTTCGTGCAAAGATTCTTTAACTTCGGATGTTTAAGTCTTGAAAAATCATTTTGCATTTACAAATGTCAGTTCGTAAGTTTAATCCATTTCATAGGTTACCATCATTTTTATCTTAATTTTTCAATTGGAATATGTTGATGTGGATAGACCAAAACTGTGTTATGTGGGAAAACAATTGCTTGAACAATACGTACATTGCTGCCGCAGTGCACTGCAGAATTATGAGCATAATGTATCAGCACAGTTATCCTTCTCACACAAAACCAAGAGCTTATTTAAAAAAGGTTTAGAAAAGGTTTTTATGGAAACATTTATTTTACATAAACCTACATGGATTGGCATAAATAACGCAAGAATGTCTAGTTATTTACTAAACGTTTTCCATATCTGACTTCCCAGTATTAGGGGCCAGGGTTAACTTTAGACTGATTGGTCTGTCAATGCCACATCCTATCCTTTATCCGCTTCAGATACTGATCCTGCCTTGCGTGTGCATTTGGTTAATGCGTCGTTGCTACAAGCGTATTTTGTTAAAAAGCAATGGAGGGGATATTCCTGCAGTACATTTAAATAAGCACAGGGTGAAATTTAGGCAGTTTTATTCATTGTCAGTTGCCTGATGTATCTCACCCACTGTGTTTAATAACCTTCGAATATATAGAATATAAAAGTTAGAACGTGAATAGTATCCTTATGGAATCTCTGTGTCTGGATAAACATACATTTACAGTGGGTATTGCTGAAATTCAGTTTTTCTTGTGCTCTGCCTGACTTTACCACATTATTTGTGGCTTACCCCATTCCAAATATAAGATATATATACAGCCGAGGACCAGTGTGGTAAATGTCAAGATCTTGTGTGCCTATGTGTGTATATATCCACACAAATGCATTAGTAAGAAGACTATACAGAAAGAATTCAAGGTTATGCTTCAAAAATAAAGTTTTATAAGCTTTAATAAACTTCAAATGCAATTTAGCTTTTCAGTTGTTTCCTGGATGACCTTTTAAATCATACATTTTAATGTAAAACAACGTGATACTGCTTTAGCTGAAATAGTATGTACCATTTTATTCTCTTAAATAATAGGTTCACTACAGAGAGCAGCCTGGCAAAGCTACTGCTGTGAGTGTCACTCCTGAGATAGAGAGAGTCAAGAAGAATCAAGACAATATCAGCTCGGCAAGTTGTTTGAATCTTTTTGTCATTTAGATTTTCAGTCGTTGTAGGAATATAACAAGGATGTGCTTTTCCATTTAGATTTGATGTGTCAAATGAATCCAACTGCATCATCCACTGAATAGATTTTTTTAATTTTTATTCTTTGACTACATGCACTGCGCATACGGGCAACAAAAATATTTAGACTTGCCTGATTATTCTTGCAAAAAAAGTAAGAGGTTGTGTTGGTGCCAGTATTTTTCAAGAAGAGAGTCAGTAGAGGTCAGTCATTCTTTCAAGAATCTTTGTCCCTTGTTACCAAGTTTTAGTTGCTAGATTGCAGGAATAAATTACGGTAAAGGACAAAGGAAATGAAAATTTAACTTTAGTGCAAATTTCATTTTTTTAATGATTCAAAGCATGGAAGCATATAGTCATCCATTCCACTCTGCAACATGCCACCTATATTAGAACTGAGTAGTCCTAAATAGAACCTGTTACTAAATGCTAAAGAGTAAAATACTATCTTTTTCTTGGCTTTTATGATAATGCTTACTTTTTTTGTTATTTTTTAATTTTTAATTGCCACTACAGTAGTTTAAGAAGCAGCAGACAGTTCCAATAAGGAGCAAAGAAGAAGTCAAAACAGCGTGACAAAACAAAGGACCAGACTAGTTACATTACAGTCTGCGTCCTCAGCACTGAAACAACATCAGTGACGAAGCCCCTGCAGGTGGTAAATAGAGCAGGTTTCATGCGGAACCACTATTCCAAGGTGGCAGAAAAGAATTAGTAGTAGTGAACACTTTAGAACTGAGTGTAAGAGTGAAAAGTAAAGAAGGTTGGATTTGTCAGAGGATTTGTCTAAGGACAAAGGAACAGACTCTCACCTTGTAACTACATGTCTTAAGTATGTTCTTAAAATGTTCATGCATATTTACCAAAGTCAGTTAGTTTTGAGGCGTATAGTTGAAAGTAAGATGAAAACTTCCCAACAATTCTAGACGTTAAATAATTTTTTTTCTGAAAATTAAGCTTTTTTTCCTGAGTGGCTCCTTGCTTTGTTTCTCAAGATTTACAGGGATAAATACTCCTCTGTGTTAATAAGCGGTGGATGAAAACCAAACTACATTGGCTGTAAATATTCTGTCCAGAAAATGCCCTATGTATAGCATATGTACCTGAATATATTGGCTAAGAAAATTTATTATTTAATAAAGAAGGGTTTGAAGAATATGCAGTACCATATAATTCTGTTTCTCTGTACATCACTTCAAATTTACCTATGAAACATAGACACCAGGACTCATATCTTCATAGGTATGTTGTTCTTAGCTAATATGTCATTTTAAGGAGTTTTAGACAATTTCAGTATTTGGTTTCTCACGTCACAAATGCGTGTTGAAATAGATTTGCGCAACTGATTTGAGAGGTAATACTTTGAGTGTGAATATATAGGTAAGTCTAAAATATTTACTAACAGTGCACAGTTTACAATGCAATGTAGGAGCTAAGAGACTCCATTAGTAGAAGAATTCAACCAGCCAGAAGAAACTGTAAGAGTACTCACTCTAGAACCAACAAGTAGGACAAACTACTTTTACTGGTGTACAATTTTGAGTGTGGGGTGTTGGTTTGGTTTTTTTTGCCTTTTGTTTTTTAAACAGATAATTAACCTTACATCTTTACATGTAAAACACCACAAAAGAAGCTAATTAGAAGAAGTGTGACATGGGAGGTTCGGTTCTTACTGATGCACAAAACAAAAAAGGGCCCAGATGTTCTCTTTGAAAACAGCATATTCAGATTTTTCCCAGACATGTTGTTTTTGTGCTGCTACCAAAGACCAAGCTACTGAACAGGAGTAAGAAGGCTGCCAAAGGACTAATCCGCTGTAAGAGTTGAATTCCCTGGGGACTCAGGGTTTCTCAGCTAATCCCCACCTGGAAGCAGACTGAGGACAGAATCTGGATCTGTCTGGGTAATAAGAAGGTAGCAGCTTATCATCAGCCATACAAATATGTTTTAAAAATGTCCAAGTCACAGTGGTGTGTTCTTATTAATTGTCTTATTTTTCAGTTGATAAATGACGTATTTCATTTATGTTATTTAAACAGTCAAGAGTTTCAGCTTTCAGGTAAATACTATTTTTTTGAGTGATTGATGGAAGAAACATGCCCTTTAGCCTTACCAATATACTAGCTTATCTGTATCCTCCCTCTGAAATACTTTACTAGAAAATGAGTGTAAAGAAGGAAACAAGAAAAACATCGGAAATTGTCATTTGGAAAGGATACCGTTGCGTGGTGTGAGTCTCACCATCCTTTCTACTGTAAACAAAAACTCACGTGTGCTGTTGTTGCTGTTTTGCAGGTCAAGTACAGCAGTGATCAGAGGCAGATGAAAGGTAGACGTAGTGTGCTTCTAGACACACCTGAGCTAAGGCATGTCAAAGAAACACAAAACAACATCTCAATGGTAGGGTACTTTCTTCCTATAACTAGAGTGTACTAAAGAATGGCACTTGACTTCCACTGGATTTTGCCGTCCATTAATATAGGTAACTAATGAAACTCTCTGCTCGAGTATGGAAGGAATATTTTCTTCTTATGCCTGTCGAGGGAGTGTTTGCTAACTGCATATGACTGTAATGAACATTTTCAAAATACTAATAAACAGTTTTCTAACAGTTAAATGTCTGTTCTTTTGTTTCATTGGTTTTTTTCTTTAAAAAAGTACACACCTCATTTGAGCATCACACAATTTGACTGGATTAGGTGACACACTTCACCTTGTGCCTGTGCACGTTCCTGGTTTCTGCGTGACTTTTGTTCTTGGAATGAGTTGTTTTGTGTGCATTTGCCTGTGTGAGAATGTTTGTCAATTTAATTCTTTGATGATTCAGACAATTAAAAAAGTGAATATGCGTAATCAGGGGTACTACCTTTGTAACTCTTACTAATATTGGTTTTGTTCCAACACTTGGTTTTGTAACGCTTTCTACCCTAACGTTCTTGGTTTTAATTTATTCTTCTTTTTATTTTTTGGAAAGCAGCCTGCTCTAGAATAACTGCAATTCTTTCTAAAAACCTATCTTTAAAGCCAGCTGGCATATGATAAAACAAAAGAGAAAAAAAGTACCTTTTGTATGAAACTGTATAATCAAAATTCTCAGTGAATGAAAATACTAGGGTTCTTTAGAACTATTACTGCTGGAACATTTTTTACTGACAGATGTGGTTGTCTACATCAGTAGAGAGCTCTCCTATCTTGGAGAAGAAGAGACCAGATGACCTCCTGAGGGCCTTTCCTGTCCTCTGTGACTGTAAGATGATGCTTTGCTGCTTGAGTTAACGCCTAATTCAGCAGCAATGGAAAACAAATGGAAAAATGATAAAAAAAATCAGGAAATCAAATTAGGGAGATAGAAAAGACTTGGCCTGCCATCCAGCCTATCTCATGTGTGTAACAATTCTATTATGGTGCAAACCCTAAAGAATATAAGTGCCTCATAAAGCAAATATGTGTGCATTCCCGCATAGAATAACCATTTGCTGTCAATTGCAGCTTGGGGAAAAATTTAATTCTTCTTGTTTTCCTAGGTAAAATACCATGAAGATTTTGAGAAGACAAAGGGCAGAGGCTTCACCCCAGTGGTAGATGATCCTGTAACAGAGCGCGTGCGGAAAAACACCCAAATTGTGAGTGATGCAGTGTATAAAGGTGTGCATCCACATATCGTTGAAATGGATAGAAGACCTGGAATAATTGTTGGTAAGTTGTTAAATCCTGTTGCTGTTGAAAACATTGTGGGGAAGGTGAAAGCCTCTGCTTGTGTTCTCCATTGTAATCAAGAAAAAGTACTCCAGATTTCATTTTCACTCTTTTCTCAGCATGAAACTTGCGTTGAACTACTGGTTCAAGGCCAGATTCTAGCGAAGTAATAATGGGAATGAATGGGAGATATGTTACCGTTTGCTCTGTAATTTCATTTTTTTTTTAAAATATGGGTAGTTGTTGCTATTACTTTAAGTTTGAATTTTGACTCATCAAGATAGTCCAAAATATCTGCAATAATCTTCATTTTGCACAGAAGAGAGATGATGAAAGCTGTGATTCTCCAAGATTTCAATGTTTAAATGTGGCAGACCAGTTTGAGATCTCATCTTCTGTTAGTCAGCAATTTCTCTACTTACCTCTTGTTTTAGGATTTCACACAGCTTTCAAAATATCTCAAGCTCAATGTCAAGTAATTCATCAATAACTCATTAGACCTCTGGTAAGCCAAACACCGGTGTTCAGAAGCGATGTTCTAAAACCTGGTCCAAGATAAAACCAGGTGTTCACGGGGTAGAATACAGATTGGTTTTGTATGTAGAGACAGAGTATTGCATTAAGATGTCATTTGGGCTATTCATAATAAATGCCAGTTCAAAATCAAAATGGATATTTGAAATTTCTTAAAAGCTATCAAGTCTGCTATGGCAAAGGAAATGGTAACCTGACATTTTTTATTTTTTTCTCCTTTTTTTTCCTTTGGTGTGCCCTTTTTTTCTGTGCTTTACAACAGTGTAGACCCCTGCATATGGAAAAACATGCTGAGATAGTACTCTAAAATCCTTCATACATAGTAATAATAGCAAGGGTTGACTTTAAGTCTGCCTCTCAAAAATCAGAGAAATTGCAGGTCAAATGGACTAATCAGTGGGTCACATAGCCCATCTTCCCGCCTAAGGCAGGGCTAACTGTATCGCTATCATTCCTGGCAGATGCTTCTTCAGTCTTTTTCTTGAAGTCTCCAAATGAGTCTCCACCACATAAAGAGGTGTATTTATTTCCTTTTGTGTCGCCACCTTTTCATGACTGTAGCTACAGCCTTATGTCAGAAGGAGTTTCTCAGAAGTGTTTAGAGAGCTCTGCCTGCGGAAGATACTGATGCTTTTAAGACCATGCAAGTCTCCGAGGGTCACGCATTCTGGATCCAGGGCAACAACTTGTTCAGGAAATCATTGTCTGTAGAGACCCAAGCATTTGAAGTCACTTCCATAGCTAGAAGTGGTGCAGCCAAAAAGAGAGAGAGAAAAGCTCCTGCAAAATTGCAGTTTAATATAGAGTTTGCAATACGCTGTTTAGTGCACACTTCAAACCTCCTGCTCTGTACTGCATTGCATGTCTGCTGTAGCCCTGCGCAAGAATCATGTGTGCAATCCCGTGTTCAATAACTGAAGGCATGCTAGCACAAACAGATTGGTTCTTAAACAGAACATCCCTGAGATAAATTCTTGAGCTGTAAGTAACCAAGATATTAGTACTGTTTATCACCTTAAAATACTCCAGTATCAAAACACACAGGAATTCTTAACTCCCCATGCCCACCAAACAGCAAAAGATAGTGCAGCTATTTAAAGCAAAGAGGCCATGACAAACCTGTCAGCCTAATATCCAGTGATATTTCAGATAACGCTTTTTCACAGTGAACTGCAATTATAATATCTGCTTGTTTAAAAAGAAGCAGTGAGCTCCCTGCTCATGGAATGTCCTTGGCAGCTAGAAAAAAAAAAAATTGCAGACTGAAAAAAACAACTATGAGTCTCTTGAGTTTTTTCCCAGCTGATAATTGTTCAGCCAGTTAGGAAAAGCACCTCTTGTGTTAGAGTCCATCTCGTTGTTTTTTTAAAAGTTATCGGTCAAGCTGTAACGACTTTTTCAAATGCTTGATTGCTAAAATTAATGCCATTGCTTTGGAAAATAGGCACTAGTTTTAACCATGCTAAAGCCATTCTAAATCCATCAAGATAAATTAATCTAACTGAGCTTTGAATCTGTGACTAAAGAGGCTCCATGATTCTCACGTGTGTATAAGGATATTTTAAATTGGCAAAAGTTACCAGGAAGTTAAAATTGACTGTTGTTATAAATTGCCAAGATTCTGATACCATGTATGTTATTTCAGATTAGAGACATGGGTAAAATCAATACAAATCAATGGCTGCTCCACTGGTGCTGCTATGAAGCTGTACTTATTATGTTTTTACTTACTAAGGCATGATCAAACAGGAAAAGTTGGGCATTCACTAGGTCCCCCACCCCTCTCATGCCTGTCAGTGCTTTATGTAGTTGCATAATTTATCACCGTTAGGACTAACGCATAGTTTATCAAAAGATTTTGTGTTGGATTTTATTCATCTTGTCAAGAGGGAGTTAACACCATGCCTTACCTTATGGGAGCTGCAGTAGATAACACATAATGTACATACATTGAATGTATTCTAAAGCCATGGGATTTACTTTATTAGCTCTGTCTGTTCTTTCCATTGCCTATAGGCTATTAATCATTTGAAACATGACATATTTGGGGTCCCCACAGTCCTACTTTACCTACCAACCCATTATTTAGCTTGGTAGCACTCAAACCAGCAAAAAGACAAAGTTGGGCAGACAATTATTTTTCCTACTTTCAATGCATTGAGTAAATCTTGCAGACAGGTCTGCCCAAGAAAAAACCCACTAATAAAAAAGTGTGATATGGTAGATTTGTGCTTTAACTGATTGTGCTTTACATCAAGGTTTTATTTTAAACTGGTTTGGTGAGATTAAATGATTATTTTCTTTTTAGACATAGCAGATATGAATTGTATGTATTAGATTGATGTGAGTAGATCAAGAATTAACACTGAAGTTGCTTCTGCATTTGTTATAAGCCACCTCTTAACTTGTACAACACTGTAATTATTTGTTAAATGTTTATTAATAACACGGTTGAATCTGTGTTCACTTTTCTGCTGTGATTATAACTTAAACTCGGATATAAAATTTGTTATTTCTTATGGACTTGTTTTTTCTTTCAATATCCAATTCAGACATATGAACTCAAGAGATATTAGTAACTTACTTGTATGAATTAAAGCTGAAAATCTTACATTTGCTACTGTTGTTAAGCCCATGCATTGAATTCCAAAAATGCTTTTCGATAGTGGGGTAGTGGATCCACACTAAGTCTGCGTCCCAGGAAACTTAGATATTTGGAAGACAAAGAGAATTGCCGGTTAAGATCAAGAGTGGGCTTCATTTTACCCAACTGTAGATGTCTACAGTGTAGATTGCTACAGACGAATTTGTCACCTTACTCCATTTTTTTGCATTGATTAAGAAAGATGGATACTTTGGAGTTTATATGAATTGAGCGACTTGTAGAAACTTATTTTGGGTAAGATGAACTACGCCACTGAATCTGCCTGCTAGGCTGACTTGATCTCTACTGTACGCAAAGGAGGGACTGTGGCGCCTCTGTCAGCGGTGGAGATGTAAACTGCCACCTGTCAGCTATAGGGATGTATACTGCAGCATCTCCCTGGAGTCAGGATGCTGTTGGAGAACTGGGGAAATAATTTTGTAGCTCTGATGATATTGGTTCTTCTAGTGGAAAAGAGCCTCTGGTATGTGATATTTAACTTGTTTCCATTTATTTAGACTTAAGAAAATGCTATGGTCATATTTAGAAAAGGAAAACAAAAATGGGGAGAAAAAGTCTCCTAAAAATAATATCAACACTTAAAATGAATGCACTAAGTTCTTTTAATCAGGAAATTAATGCTTTCCAGTCCTTTCAGGTGAATGTCTAGATCTTTTGGTTAATTTCTAGGTGAAGGAAATTGGTTGCTGATTGTTAAAACTCATTCCTTTCATGCTTTTACTTCCTTTGTTGTTTGTCTGTCATACAATTTCTGTGCTTTGGGAAAAGATCTTAAAGTTTGGCGCACAGATCCTGGCTCCATCTTCGACATTGATCCTCTGGAGGACAATATTCAGTCTAGGAGTCTGCATATGCTTTCTGGTATTGCTTATATCCTGACTTTTCCACAATTCAGCTTTTTATGTTTATGAAACTAAGTTGATACAGTAAATTTTCAGGTCAATGTGCCAGCCATATGTTATATAAGAATGTTTTCACATATATATATATAAAACTATAGTATTAATATATATATATAACTGTAGTATTTTAGAAGCAGAGTTTTATCGGAACTTCAGCTGTAATCACATGTGCAGATAAGAAATAGTGAAATAAATCTTATCCTAAACAACAGTTATTCATACCACTTACAAGTGGTCGCTTAAAAAGCATTGACCTACTTTGTCCTCACTATAAGTAGAATTTTCAAATAGTTAGACCTTGCTAAAATTTCAGAAATATTTTCTGAAAATTTTCTGTGAACGTTTTGCTTATATGGCACATGATACTGTGCCTTGTGCTATTGTTTGCAACTCCAAGGTGTTCATAATTTAAGGGTAGATAGGAAAGGAGAGAAGGTAATGGTTTTGGTCTACAAGGTTTTTTTCTCCCTAGAAGTGTTTATTTTGAAAGTTTAATTTTGCACATGTATTTTCTTTGCTACTAATAGTGTTACTTTTAAAAGTGGAACTTTCGAATTTCATACCGCAATATTTCCACGTGCCACTTGTGTGCATGTTGGGATAAAGAAGCATTTTGATTTTCCACTGGAAATTTTCATATGCTTCATCGTCATCCTTTTTTTTTCCCAGTATCTCGATCCTACCTTTGATTTCTGCTATTCTTTTAAAGCAGAGAACAAGCTTAGTTGTATCTGATTTTGAAGCAACCATTTGAACTAATGAATACAAAATTGTGAACAATTCACTTTTCTCTAATTTTAATGCCATCAGTGTATGAATTTCAATGTTAGCAGTGTTGGGATTTTTGTTGCTGCTTGTCTTTGCACTTCTGTCATCTATTTACTGTGATATTCTTTCTTTCTACCTTTGTAGAAAGAGCAAGCCGTTACAGTAAGCAGTATTTACATTCTACCAGTTTGGGAGATTATAAGTCAGATGGCTCTGACACGAACCCCACCTTTTCTTACTGCAGTGAGATAACAAGGCCATCTGATGAAGGAGGTACCCCTTGTTCCCACCTTTTCGCTAATGACACTGTCACAGTGTGTTGAGACCTCACAGACCTGTATTAACGCCATGCCCTTGTATAGTCACAGATCATTAGAAACTATGTAAGCCATTGCCTGATTGATTAAGGAAGCAAAGCAAAATCTCAAGACTGCGCAGTTTCTTGCATGCCATGTTGCTTTATCCTGTATTCTCTTTCCCCGTTTTGGTAACGCTGTCAGTCCAAAAGCCCTACTAATTCCCGTTTACAGTCCTTAAGAGAAGATGTGTTGTGTTCTTTTGAAATGTACATGAAGCTGTTTGTTTTTTTTTTTTTTCCTCTTGAAAGACACAATGTAACTGAAAAAAAATACACCTCTGAACTGAAAAAATAAATTTATCATGTACTTTTCCGTGGGCAAATTAAGCATATAATAGTATTTCAGTGACTGAAGTACTTCCCATATTAAATTATGAAGATGCTTGTGGCTCTCTATTTCCATCCTAAAAATAAAAATGTATCAGCTGGCAACTTTCTCACACATGAAAGTTCTCTTATGCTTGTAGCAGTTCGGGAACCAGGGTTAATATTCAGCTGGGAAGCTTGTATAGGCTGATATTGTTTAACATGGATTGATATTAGAATACTTTGACGAACCTGCATTCCCAGGTACAAAACCACGTCTTGCGTCTGTTTGATGCTATAGATCAGAACAAAACATATGAAAATGATGAATAAGGGTCTAGTAGTCCTAGTGGCATTACAGTGCATACTAGATGACTGGTGAATTGCAAATATTCAGAAACATTGCAGTCTAAATATAAATTTAAAAAAAATTAGTGATTTCTACTTCTCAGTTGTTAAAGAAGGGGCGTTGAAAAGATTATCCAAAGGGTTACTATTTTATTTATTTTTTTTTAGAAGGTGTTAGAGTAAAGGTATTGCTACCATTTAGTTGCCTGGCATCCTTGAATTATCTATGCTTTTAGATTTTAAGGCGTCTTAATTGTATGCTGTGCCTGTGTATGTTCTCCCTCTCACCAGAGTAATACATTATTATAATGGCTAGTGTTTAGGAAGTAAATGCATACAAGTAGCTCTGATTAGGAATGAGCAAGGAAGAAAGTGTTCATACTGAAGAACTAACTCTGAACAAAGAAACACACACAAGTCTTTGACAGAACTGTAATCCCCTATGTCATGTCTGTCCATCTTTCTTTGATATTTTAACTATATCCCCAACTCTTTTCATAGATGATAGCAATAATGTACATCATGCTGGTTTTTATGTCTCTTCCTGTGATGATGCAAGTGGACTTCACAGTCCAGTGCACATTCTCTCTCTGTATCTGTTCTGATCTTTTTTGGCTCTATTCCAAGCCATTTTAACATTGCTTTGTCAGCTTGATTTGATTGTTAACAGATATTTTTTATTACTTGCCATATTGAGAATAGGAAATGGGCTTTATTTTCCCGGTTGTTTTGGCACTAGCAAGCTTGCTTTTTGTGTCTCTATTTAAATGCATTGTTGTGCATTTAATGTGTTGAATAGATCCTTGCCAAGATCAACATATTTTAGCAAGATATTGTTTCCACTTTTGACCCAGCTGGCTAGCCAGGGTTTGAGCACTTGCAGACAGTTCTCATTGCAGGGGAGAAATAAATGCCAGAGCTAAGTAATTTGACACAATCCTAATGCTTTACAAGAAAATGCCATTTCTGTGAACGCACTCAGGAAAAAAACAGCAGAAGATAGCATCTTTGGTCAAAAATACCAGCCTTTTTCGTGGCAGCATCCCATACAAAATGTCATTTAGCACATAGCCACAAGGTGAGTTTGCCCTTGACTGTTATACGGTATCTCTTATGGCATACCCCAATAAGTGAGAACCAAATCCATCTTTCTGAGAATTCATGTCTGTTTCTCATGGAGTTTGTAGTTTTAGATCTAGCAGTGTTTCTCACTGGCAATTGTTCAAGCTGATGGCATACCAACATGAAAGACAGTTGGAGACCTGTGACACAGTTTTACAGCCTCTGTGTCTTTGGCCATGTCTCATCATCTTTCCGTTATTTCTACGTTGTTCAATTGCTAATTTTTTCTAGATACCTTTACTGATATTTGACCCACAATTCAAGCCTTCCACTGCCACTGCTGATGGAATTGTTCCTTCACCGTCTCTCCCAGCCCGTAGCTGGGTCTCTGACTTCACACTAGATGTTAAAAGCTTATTCAGATCTAAATAATTCTCTCTCTTGTCTTTGGGGAATTTCCATAACACCACCACAGGGAGGCTACTAATGTTGTTCACTAGAATTGCTTCTTCCTATTTGATTCCCTGACCGTTACTTTAGATGATGAGGTTGAGCTGAGCCAAGTGTGCCTCCCAGGGAGCTTTCTCTACAAAATCAGTGAATTTTTGCATGATGTAAGTTCAGGAAAATCCCTGTTCTCCCTTTTACACTACTGCAGGTAAAACTGGATTGGGAACAATTGTTAATGCTTTCCATGAAGCCAGATGCAGGTGACGAACTTTTATTTTTATATTCTTTTTGAAATTACTTTTCAGCTTTATCTGTCCTTTTCACAGCTTCTCTCTGTTAGTGTTTTTCAAGGTTGACTTTCTTACTTCGTGGTATCATTGAATTTTTTTTGCCATACTGGACGGAAGGTGTTGCACTAGAGCTTCTCAGTTTACCTAAATGCTTTGTAATTAGTTACTGCCCTAACAAATATTTCCTTTTTACCTGCAAGCCATTCTGTAGCACTTCCCAGAAGCGGTTGGGTGCCACATTAGTTCTTGCAAAATTCTCAGGTATTTTTCAAGTAGTTATTTTCAGCTTGGCTGAAGAGGAACAGAAGCTAACGATTTCTCTCTTTCAATGCTGCTTTTAACACTGGTGTTGCAACTTCTCAGACATGGAGCTATTCATTCATGTTTGGGAAGGTTTTTCAGATTGTTTTTGTCAGAAAGAGAAGTTGAGATATATGGATGTCAGATTCATTTTTGTTTATCAAGACAGACCAGACAGTTCCTTCTTCACAGAACGCTGTAGAAAAAAAGGCAACAAGAGGCAGTTTCTTTGCTTTCAATTAAGGTCTTTCTAGACAGCATTGTGTCTGACAAATTTCTCAACTGTTATTTTTGGAGGTTTTGTAAAGTCTTTTCTGTCCGTCCTGTTTTTCTGTTCAGTCTTACACACTTTTTTTCTCACAGTTCTTTTCACAGTCTTTTGCTCCCCTTCCTTCCCTATGAGTAAGGTCCCATCCTGTTGTTTTGCATTCAGGCACCAGGAGAGGATGATCTGCTTAATACAGCTCAACACCTATTCCAGTCTTGCATTATTTTGAGCGGTTGTATTTGTATTTCAGCCATCTACTCCATAAAGGGGATGAATTGCTTTTATGTGTAACTCCCATTTATGTATAATTATGGAGTTTTTGGTGACAGAAAGGAACACAGGTATCACCTAATTGGACTTCTTGTATTCACGGTCTTGACAGTGTTTCTCAGAAGTTGTGCTAAAGCATGTATTTTCATAAAGATACTTTATTCTATTTTATGGTCTCCATATAAAATTAATCTACCGTCTTCTGCTGGTCATTTTCTTCAGTAAGTGAAAATGGCATTATCTCACACCCTCATGGCTCAAGACTGTTTTGTTTAGTTCCATTCCCCCAAAGACAAGAGTAAAAATGCTTGAAAGTAGCACAAGTTCACAATATTGGAGACTTTTTTTTTTTTTTTTAAGGCTTGTTATTTTAAAACAATTTCTATATATATTCTTCTCAGTACTTCCATCTCTGGAGACTGAGTTGGAAAAGGACTGTTTAACACTAGAGTGTTACTATGTGGTACGATGTAAAATATGGAAATGAATTTGTGGTGTATGATCCAGTGCCAATGACAGGAACTAAGCTCAGTTGCTCCAAGCTGTGTGTGTGTGCAGGTATAGACAAAGAGCGGCAAGATAAAGTGAAGGCTGCAAGTAAAACTTTAACGTTAATTAATGTTTTTCTTCAGGCCCGTTGTTTGTAGTAAGCAAAGAAACAAAACACTACAGCCAGAGGAGATTCTGGTTTAGGATTAAAATATCAAAAAATTTAAGTCTTTGAGAGCGCAGAAACTTGTCCTTAAAGGAGTTGACCTGGTGTCTACAGGGGTCACTCAGCTACTACTGGAATAAATGCCAGCCTTTGCCATGATGTCAGGGAAGTGGCTTATGCATTTGCGTACTGCTAGAACAGCATGTGCTGTGACTGGCCAGATGATAGCCGATGAGCCATGGCACTGCTACCAGGGCTACCGTTTTTGTCACTTCTGTCTTTGACTCATTTTGAGGTGAAGAATTCCTCTTAGTGTGTTTGGAATGAGAAGACCCATCTGCACTAAAGAGTACCACTGTTATTCTCATTTCACTGTTATTTATTCATTCTCTCTCTCTCCTTTCTGTCTTTTATTATGCAACAATTTGTGTGCACATTTTGTTTTCATTATACCTCAGTGAAAGTGTTTTCCATAGGGTTCCTCCTTTTGTTTTAGTTATCGAAGTCCTTTTATGCTGCTTTCCTTCAAACCTGTTTGAACTACAGAATGTTTTCATTTCACTTTCTAATATTCTTCCCTCTCTCAGTTTTTACTGTAATTAGCTTTCAATTTATTGTATCTCTGTGGGGCTTTCTGTTTAGCTCTCTCCTGTTTTCCTTTGATTTAAATCAGCAGGATTTTATTTAATATTACCAAGTTTTGCTTTCAGTCTGAAAGTTTCTACTTTAAAATGATCTTAATGAACATCTCGCAATAGATGAAAGTAACTTTTTCTTGTCCCTGGTACACCTTTTTTTTTTTTTTTCTTTTTAGTTGAAACCTTTTAGGTTGGTTTTCTCTCCTTTTGCTTTTGACCTTCCCTTTTTTTGTCTTCTATTTCCTCTTTCCTCTTAATTTCTAGTTTAATTGGTGTGCATCAGAATACAGACATTTTTCCTTACCATATGTTCAGAATTTCTCAGCGTATTAAAGTGTCCCTTTATTCTTATTTTTAACTGTGTGTAGTCTGCAGGTTGAGAAAAGTTAGGGTGAGTATCAGTTCCTTTCAGTCATGGATATGTCATTACTCTGCTGGGAAAAAGCTTGATTTCTTGATTATTTTCTAAGTCACCATCCCACTATCTTAAAAGCTATATAGAAGTCCGTCTGTAGGAGACAGAAATCAGGTTCACTGTACTCCCAAAAGCTCACGTTATATAGGAAACCTTAGTGGATATTAGGACAGAATTTCAAGTACCTTTTGTTGCATTTTAAAAATGAGTGCTAAAATTTCATGTATTTGGTTGGAGCCAGTGTGTTACTGATTGGTGGCATGTTCAGTATTTGCACTTGTCACCTTCAGTCTAAGTTCTTCAGATTCAGTTCACCTGTGGTCACCAGACAAGTAGTGAGGATTAACAGAGGCCTTGATCTGAGGTTTAAGGACTTCCTTTCTTTATTCTGATGAAAAGGATGCGCTGCTAACACTCAGGTCTGCTTTGCCTTTGCCTGGGAAGCTACCTTCTACTCACAGTGGCAATCCAAATACACAAATTTCAACAAACCATGAAATTCCACTTATATCTTGATAGTCTCTTAATTTTTGTTATCAACCTTAAAAGCAACCTGTAGCTTGCTATGAGAAAATGGAAAATTCGTATTAGATACTTCATAGAAACTACATAACAATTGGTCAAATCCAGAAAAGATTAGTGCAAACAGTCTTTGAGAAAGAAATATTGCAAATGGGCATGCTGGCAATTTGACTCCAAAGTCTGTAAAGACTGCAGAACACGCAGTACCGCAGTATCTTCCTGTGGGATATGGATACTTGAAGTTTTGAAGTCTTTATATAGCTTGGAGTGGAAGTTAAGCCAATGAGAAACAGTAAATCCTTTCATCTCTCTCCCTAGTGGCATGTCCTCCTTGCGCGATATGAGCCTTCTGAAGAAGAAATGCTCCAGAGTAGCTGAGCCTGCTCCCCTCCCTTTCTTCAGACTCCAGGGGTTATCTTTCTCCTTTCCTCACTAAGGCAGGAACTATTGTTTGAACTGCGGTGTGAACACAGCCCTGCAAAAAGCAAATGTATTATTGTGAATCACTGGCAACAGCCTCACACTGTGTACCAGCTCATGGAGAGGGCTTTTGTTCCTCAGCCCGACACGGACATTTTAAACATTGATTTCAGAACTGTGCTGCTGCTTCTGCTCCTGGTTAGGCTGGCCGTAATTCAAACTGGTCAGATGAAATGGAGAAGAAAACCTCTTAATTTCACGCACTGGAATTGCAGAGATGCTCCCTGGTACGTGGGCAAGGAGTCTACTTGTATTGAGGCAGCGGTAATACTCTTGTGCCAATAGATGGAAGAAGGAGAGGAAAGGGAAGAGGATTTGGTTCCCTTCATTGCTGTCTCATTCCATCGTTTTTTATAAAAAACCCTCTGGTTTTGAGGATGGGACAAATCACCATTAGTAAAAGACAAGTCAAAGAAAAAAAGAGGGCATTATACCTGCTCTTTATATTGTAATGTAGAGATCTGTCCTCCAGGTGCAGCTGGCAGGAATGCAGGGCAGAAATCCTTTACCCCTCTTTGTGTTCCTATTCAGTTCCTAAACTCTGTCATTTTAAGGAGGTCAAGCAGAATGACACAGCAGTTACATTTTCTTCTCCGGCAGCCAAGGAAGAATGGTTCTTTTATGCTAGGGAGCTGAACTCTCTTTCTGTAACGTTGTTCCCTAGAGTCCAGTAATCAAACATGGCATTTGGAGGGAGAGGAATTGTAGATTTCACAGGAAGAACTATAGGCTTTTGTGGGTTTCTTGTCCCCTTTCGAGTGTATCAGCAGGCTGCGCTGCCACAGAAGGCTGAACAAGTCAAAACAACGGTGTGTGGACTCCCTCTTGGTGAGGGTCACATCCACACTTCTCTGATCCACCAGACTCTTACACCTGTTTCTGACTCTTTTTTTTTTTAATTTATTTCGGACTAGGTGGTGCTTTGGTTTTGCGTCTTTTACATGCAAGCCCCCAGCAGGTTTGCCAACCTGAAAGCTAACGTGGGCGAAAAAATAGTCTTCCACTCAACAGTGTCATGGCAAAACTGTGCTTTCCCATCTTGGTAATCAGATGATTTTCTGCTCTTAAGTATATAATATAGTACAAATACTTGCAGTCAAATAATAAATACCTCACCTCTTGTGATCTTTTTGAAATTGGCTAAATACTTCTTTGTGTATGTAATATGGGCAGAAGTGCATGCATGTGTTTGGTACCCAGCTGAGACCACAAATTATTTAGCATGAACAGGTTTTATTGTTAGAGAGCTTACACTCCTTCAGAATTGGTGACTCCTGGTCTTCCATTCTCAAGTAGATTTTTGCTGAAATTATACAGTTCCCTTTGTAAAGGTTTGCTGTAACCACATTGTACCCCAAAAGGACAGTGCTTCTTCAGGCAGCAAGACAGAGCTCTCTCCCTTCTCTCCCCACCTTTCATCTGAAGGAGGTGTCTTTACTTTTTCAGCTTCTGCCTCCTGTGTTTTGCAGCGATTCCTAATGTTCAAAGCACTTTTTTTTTTTTCCTGATTAAAAATAACGACGTTACAGTCAGAGGAGTTTTTGAAAACAGTGGGAGGTTTCCTGGTGTTAGAAAGGTGGTACCTTTCCAGCTCTAGATTTGAGGTAAAAAGGAAAATTAAATGCAAGGTTAGTTGTGAGAGTTCACATTTCAGTTAGAAACAGGTTGGGTGTGTTCCCTACACATGTGCTGATTTCTATGTAAGTTTCTGTGAAAAGAAGATTTCTGACTGCTTAATATATAATTTGGTCTTTGAATAATCCATTTCAGTCTTTTAAGCCATGTAAGTACAGGAATCCAGAGTGGCAATGGGACCACATTTACGTACTGTCTTGAGCATTATTGAATCTCTCTGTCCTAGTCTGGACTCTTGGACTCTTAGTGTCCTGTGCTGAGTGCTTTGTTAATGCAGAACATGAGAGAAATTAGTCCAGAAAATCGGATTTCATTCTTTTCCACTACAAAGAGGTATGAAGTATCTGTAAAACCTTATTTTTTTAATGTAAAACTTGAAACTGCATATAGCACTGCAAGTGAGGGCTTAGTTAAGTTTTGATTAAGGTTTGATTTAGGGTTCTGGGAATAAAACTAAATATCCCACATTGGTTGTAATACATTAAGATAAAAATTGTGATTCATCTGAAAGCACATTTTCGTTCAGTGTGTGCTCACTGAGGATGAATTAAAGTTCCAGGGAGAGCTTTACATTTCACACTTCCAAAATATTTTTGCTTAGATTCCCTCTGCCTGTCTTTGATTCCCGTGCTTCTCTCCCACACCCTTGACATCTGCCAGCATCAAAAGGCAAGTCCCACACATCCAGGTGGAGGAGAATCCAGAAGAGACTCCATTTTCAATTTCTGTAGCGTGGCAGCAGTTCAGGGGATCCTTCTGTTTGCCCTGCTGGCTGTCTGAGTTTGATGTTCCCTTTTCCTTTGAATAGTTAGCGATCCTAAAGTGGAAAGGAAATTTCCAAGTGACTCAACAGTTGGAAGTATTAATGGTTCCCTTGGCAAGCAGTTGTTTCGGTTGTTCAGTATGGCCCCTAGAGCAGCTTTTGATACACTTCAGAGGATTTTATATCCAGCAGACAATAAATATCATTAGTAAAATTATGTGCAGTCAAGTACTTGGTCCTGGTTGATGCTATCCTTCCACTATTGCTCAGATTGGCTATACCCACTGCGCAAATAAATAGCTGCACAGAAATCAAAGCGCAGCTTCTGTGAGAACTCTCAGGCTTCTCTCTTTAATGCAAATTAGCAACAGTTGCTGTTGAGTAAATGTAAGTAAGTTCAAATTGTAAATGAAGGCTTGTGGGTAATGTAACATGTTAACATAACCTTCATTTTACTAACTCTTTCCATTCATGAGGAAGCCTAGAGCAAAAAACTGCCTACTCACAATTTAAAAGGGAATTGCAGCTTCCTGTGGTACGCCGTGGCCCCACTAGGACCGAGGATGCCTCGGGCTGGCTTCCAGACATTTTGTGCCTTCATAAATAAAAGAATGTGGTGTGCTGTGTGAGGAAAGGAAAGGCATATTGTACTCTTGTTTTCTCAGCTGAGACATGCTGCAGCTTAGGTGGAATGTCAGGCAAAAAAGTGATCTGGCAATAAGGTTTGTTTGTCAGTGACACCAAATCCTGACTGCAATTCATATTCAGAACTCCAGAGCAGGGTGTCCTGTGATGTGGTTATGTCCCAGTTACAATACCAGTAGGGGAAATGGGGACACGTACAAATATTATGATATACCAGCTATTAATAGATACATAGGCTAAACTCTTTGGACTGTATGGCTACCATTAAAGACTAATTCCAAAATAATATTCATAGTGGTTTCTGTTATAATCCATATAAAATGGATGGGGGTAGTCCGAGCTGCTAGAACAATTCTTAAGACATAATGCAATGTAGAACATATATGTGGACATATGTGCATTAGAGGTTGTAGAGATGAGTTGAAGACCTCATCTTTTAGAATATATGGTAAAAAAAAAAAATCATTTTCACAATCTAGATAGGTCAACGGGTCTGCCAAAGCAAAAACAACCAGCCAAGCACTTCCCCACCTCCATAGCATCTGTATAAGCTGTACTCCAAATATACAATCTGTTCTCCTTAGTCCCACTTAGTAATTCTTTTGTCCTTAGGTTGCAATAGAGTATTTAATGTATTAAATCTGATTTTGTGGGCAAAATGAGTGAATTAAACATCTAGACAAGATTTTGTAGTTGAATATTCAAAATGTAATTTTTTGTAGTGGCACTACATTTAACTGGTTTAGAATATTCTGTGTTCGTCATAACAACCCTAAAATGACACTTTAAGATCCAAAACTGGGGACAAATAAGACTCCAGTTTTAGAGTCTGAAGCCAAATAGTTCAGGTAGTTTTATTTTTTCAGTACGAACTGGTAATAAGAACTGGTCAGTGGGATCTGGAAGAGGGGGATAAATGATTTGTCTTTTAAGTGAATTAAATTGTAAGTGAAGTATGCTTGTGAAAATTCTAGATTTCACATAGAGAATTCAGACAGTTTTTAAAATCCTCAAAACAACTGTTCATAGAAGTTGGAAGAAGACAATAATTTTGTCATTTGTTCTAAATTGTAATTTTGTGTTGTGTTCCCTTCTGTTTTATCCTGTTTGTTAGCAAAACCCACAAAGACACAGTTACAGGCAGATACTCTCTGGGTTGAGATCCAGCTTCTTCTCTCCTGTTGGCAGAGCGCAAGGTTACGTGTATGTAATACTTTACAATGACAATAATGCGTTAACAAAGGCTTTTGAGCTGTGACTCAGTATCCTCCACCCCCTGTTCCACAGTAGAAAAGATGCTCTAAGGAGTATCCACAAGCACTTCCCAGCAAAAATATTCCCTGCGTTATTGTCTTTTGATGAAGAGGGTGGGTGTTCAGTTGACTCTCCTCTTTCTTTAAATGTTGACAGTAGAAAACAGGACATCCTGCGTTCCTCTCGTTTTTCTCTAGACTATGACATTTAATACCTGCTTGCAGACATGGCTTCTGGAGACTGTGCTAGTCTGGTCTTTTGCTGAATATAACCCTTTTGTGCAGCTCCTCTGAAGGGGAATGAAAGCCGTACTACTTTTATTTAAAAGAAAATATGTCTGTGAGAGACTGGCTTTTTGCAGTACAGAGATTTAGACCTCTCAGAGAAGCCAGAGTGTACCTCAAGAAATAGATTGCCCTGAAAAAGAATATAATGGAATTGACCGATCCACCGTTCCTCAAAATAAGAAGAATTAAGGAGAAGGCCTGACTGACCAGACACATAGACCATGATGTACTAGAGAGGCAGTTTGCCAGCCGTTCTTCTACTGGACTAGCTAGTACTTCCTGAATTCCCGCTCCATCTGCTATTGGATGTATGATGGACTTATACAACAAAGACCAGTGTAATCAGTATTAATGATATTGGCCGTTCATAAAAATCAGGAATTTTTGGAACAGGTGAATTTTTTGTGACTGTGTTTGCTCTCAGGAGTAACTGAAATATGAGAGAATTCCCCCATAAAAGGAAACTAAGGCGGGGGAAGGAAAGGAAAGGAAAACAAATTACGAATAAAATACAGGATTCCACATGGCATGAGCACATTAGATATTCTTTTTGTCATTCCTTTCAAAATTTCTTTGTTTTCTTTGACATATGCTAAACAGCTATGTGTGATCTTCAGTTGTAATTTCATGGAAAATCAAATTTTAATTTCTTATATTGAAACTGCTTTGAAGAGTTATAATTGTATGATTCTGCATTTCCTGTAATAATCTACTTCAGCTTACATGGTGGGTACATATAGTTAGGTTTAATTATTGCTAGCTGATAAAATTGTCTTACAAAATAATGGTGCTTAAAACAGTCTTAGTCTAATCATGACACTAATGAAGTTTAGTTTAAAACATTTTATTTTATCCATTGTAGTATGTCAGTAAGTAGTCTTGAGAGTAGAGACATTTTGATTTTTTTGCATCATGAATAATTAATGTTAGTTATTTTAAATACAAGATTAATCATTTGGTGATCCCCCTCCCCCATTTTTTTTCAAGTATTTGAAGATTGCATGGTTTATTTCTTATATCTTTGTAATTTAGGTTATGGAAACTTCCTAAGCTTGTAGCGTTCTGAATTTACCACTGACTCCAAGTAGTTCAGAGCTTCAATTATAATGAGGTCAGTGAGCATGGCAGATATTTATTAGCACCCTGTGCGAATTAGGCCATACTTTCAGGTTGTTATTTCAACAACCTAATTATATCTGGGTTTGATATTCCAATTTACTAACTAATACTGACTCCTGTAATGGATAGTATGCAGACAAACTGCTGCCTCTGACAGCACCACTGAGACCAACAAGCCTGGTAGCTCGGACAGCCGTGAAAGCAGCCTAACTGACGAGTACAGGGCAAGAAAAAGAGAAAAAACAAAGGAGGAAAAGAAATGCAGGGAAAGTTATTGTTACAAGAAAAAATGCCAAGATGCCTTACCATGTTGTTTTCTACTGTTCTAAAAACAGCACTGTTCTGTATCAGGTCTCAACATCTGCAGTCTTCAGGTTAGTGCTTTTTATATGCTTATGCTGTCTGACCTATTCCCAGTAAATTTGACTGTGCTGTGCTACTCCTTCTGACTAGAAAATAATAAAACTCAATAATAGATAAGAGTTATCATCAGTTTAGAGTATGTGTTTCCATTTTCTAGCTTATTTGAAAAGTTAATGCCGAGCAATTTAACTTTAGAGATGCCTGGGAATTTTTCAATATTTTTCATCAGAAGATAGCAGTTTAATGCCTAACTTCTTTATAGGAATGGATCATTTGTGATTAATGTCTTAACGCCAAACACTCCATTTTATTCAGTTTTGAGATTGTTAAGGTTATAGCTTGACTTTTTTGAAACAAAGAATCCAGCTTTATGTTGAAATATGTTTAATTTTGAAGAGTCACGTAAATTATAATAAACATTGAAAATTATCAAAATTAAGCCCAGAACTTTTGAAATGATTGGCATAAAATTGTTCCTTCATCTAATTTTTAAAATTTGTTTTGGCATGAACCTTTGAGATTTTTTTTTTTTATTTTCATCCCAGTTTGGGACAGGAGCATTCTTGTCAGTCAGTTCTGCACTGGAAAATTATTATTGACGTTTTCCTAATGTTATCTCTATGTAATATTATCTGTACTCGTATGTTTGTTTTCTATAATCCTGTGACTGCTTTTTTATCATTTCCTTTAGAGACTATCCCCTTGCTCTGTACCATGGGGATGCTGCAAGAGTTCTGTACCTCATCTTAGTCTCTTCACCATCTCTATCTCTGGGCAGTCCTTGCACACTCATTGAAGTCTTTTAAGTTCTCTGATATCTGTTTTTACTGTCAAGTAAACAGCTCTTGCTGGCTGCATTAGGCTTAATCTTCTCTAAACTTTCACTGTGTGACTTTTTTCAAATGCTGTGGAGACCTAGGATACAAGTAGTTGAGCAGTGCACGCCCCATGCTAGCACACAGGAGCATTCTGCATTTCATGGGATGCATTGTTTGGAGCTGGATGCTGGAACATCTGGAGGGAAGCATCTGTGATAGGCTCAGCTCTTTTGTGGTTTGAACTCGGAGGGAGCTTGCACAGAAGTGAGGTGCTTGGTGGGGGCATACATTGGGACAGCTGAGCTGATCTAGCGGTTTGCTGCCTTCTGCTGCCTGTGGCCTTGGGTACTTGCTCCTGCCCCCTTCTTTGCACTGCATCTGTCGCTGGTCTTATCCCTTCCTGAGCTGACTTAGCTCACCAAGCCAGCAGAAAAACAACCCAGCTGAGAGGAAGGGAAAGAGTGGTAGGAGTTTTAGATTGCCTCAGCCAGCTCATGGAGCATCAGCCTCAGATATGCAGTGGGAATCAGGGATGGACTGCCTGTAGCCTCTTTGAGACATATCACCTAATGACTCTTGCTGAGTTCTTCCAACACTCTTAACTTTAGCAGAGAATGATGTTTAGCACATCATCTTTAAAAGCCTGCTAAAAGCTCATCTGTCATAGCAGTCAAGTTACTTTTCTTCTCTTTTTATGTCTTTCACATCCTATCCTCATCATATCTATCCTGCCTTACTTGCTGCCGAGGTATCAAGATTCTTATTTCTGATCAGCCTGTGAAACTGGCCTTCTTCAAAATGCTCATTAAATTCTTGGTTGACAACAATTACGTTCCATTTATCCTGCTGTTGTTGTTTGAGCAGGATGTGAACTTTTGCAAAATTAATGTATTAACCTTCTTCAAATCTCTCCTTAAAACTTTTTCTCAAGTTGCTTGTATGGTTAACACAGTGCTGGGCTGAGCTCATCTCAGGAGCTTGTGCATTGAAGGTGCACAGCGTGGGAAATAAACAGGAGGAATGATAGGGCTGCCCAGGGGTGTAGTGAAAGCTCCCTTCTGAACTCAAAATTGATGGGACAGGGCCTGAAGAAACCCAACCTAACTGCAAATTTGGTCCTGATTTTAAATGGGGGAAGTGATAGAAAACGAAGTACTGAGCCAGCATTTGTAACCAAAGTTACCTCTGTGACACTTTCTGGAAGAGGCTTTAAAAAGGTATCAGTTGTTATTGTTCACCAGCTTCAACATAGTAATAAGAGCTTACCCGAAGGCCGTATTTCCTTAGCTATGTATTCTTGTAACTTGGACTGGGAAGGGGTCAAGGGTGTTGTGCAGTTCAGGCAGTGACCCATCCACATGAACAACACATGGGGTGTCCCCAGGTACCTCAGAAATGCACTCTAGAGCTACACTTCCCCCCATGGGATTGCATTGCTACTTTGACATGTTTTCTGCTGCACGGGACAAAGCTGAGTAATTTCTAAGGGAAGGGCAACAAAAAGAAGGAACTGAAAGCTACGGGAGAGGCCTTCTAAAGTAAGGCCCTGTGGCCTGCTCTGGTTGTTGCAACCTGTGGAAAATAAGACAGCAGCAAGGCAAAACAGGGGAAGGACTTCAATATATGTGGAGCAACGTGATTCCCATAAGTAGCTTCATCTATTTCAGGGGAGCTAGTCATAATGTCAGTAACGCAAAGATCATAGACATATGGTGATGCTGTGTTCTGGCTCTATTGCAACTTTTGTGCTCCTCGGAAAATCTCCAGCTTGATTTCTAGTGTCTTGCAGACGCTAGAATTAAGCACATAATAATCTTCATCTTTCTTTTTACTTCCTGCTCTCTCATGTTGTTATTACAAAATGTTGCAATATTCTTTGTGAGTTCTCTAAAGTCTTAGTAGTGAAACCATGAACTGAGATAGATAGCATCAAAATATGAAGTGAAATAAATGCTTAAAACTGCGTGATGTCTGTAAAGGTAAATGAAGTGATTGTTATTTTACATCTGGTGCAGTAACCGGCATGTATTGCAGCACATGGCAAAAGTGCAGCAGTTAGCAGTTGGGGATATATTGTTTTACCATGGATTGTCAGGGTTCTGCTGTACAAAAGAATGAAAGAGAGTCTAAGTATGGTTTTGATAAAATACATCTTGGAACCTACCCTTTAAATGACTTTTCTTTTCAGCGTAAACTTTTTTTAACCTTGTAGTTATACAATGCTCTCTTAATTATTCCTTTCCTGTTTCCACAGTCTGACCTTTTTCTTTCCCAGTCTTTCTCAAAGCCTGTCCTGATCAGTACACACTCTGCAGACCCCATTGTCTGCTGCAGCAAGTTGATACTCACTATCATTCTTTCAGCTGCTTCTTTCTCTTGGAGGCTTCCTCTCCGTTTGCTTTTTTCATGTTCATTCAGTTTTCTCTCTCTTTCCTCTGGGGAAGCCTATAAAGATATAGTAAGAGATATATGATAAATTTCTTCAAGTAGATAATTTTAAATGAACATCTGGTTTGCTTGGTAAGTGGGACAAGAAAAAAAAGTAAGTTTTGATATATCAGAATGCATCTGGTAAAGTCTTAATGCAACAAGAAAAAACATCCACCTGTACTTCTGGGAGCAATGGTCAGCCCTCGGCTCCCTCACCAATAAATCTGGCTTCAGCTAAATGCATTTCATGTTCCACCACTGTGTTTTATTGTTCCCTTAGGTTAACTAAAACCATTGCTTTTGCTGCTGCTGCAGTCAATGGTGTTATAGAACTTTATACTTTGGTCTGAGCCAAAAGATTGCAGTTAGCTATGGTGATGATGACGAAGAAAAGTCAAACTCTTTCTCTGCATCATTTAATCTCACGTTGAATTATCTTTATATCACCAGAAACACAGGTCAGCCCTGTTGTCTCTTCAGTAATCTGCTTATTTATGTCATTCCCAAATTGTTTTCCAAATAGACAACCATCTGGAGATTTCTTAAGTATATTTTATAAAAAAAAAAAAAGTTAAAAACTATTGTATTTTTTTTTTACAGCCCTACTACAGTATTCTTTTAGTGGAAAAAAAGAGTGGAATTATTCAATCAAGTGTCTTTAGCGCTGATATGTGCTGATATATATGCCTGTATATATGATGTTACCTAATGAAAGGACTAGAAGATTATTAGCAAAGCGAAGAAATTCCTTCGCTTTGTTTGTATAGAGTCTTTTTCTAATGCTTCTAGCACTTCCCAATTTTCCTCCTGCTTTGGAAGAAATGCTTTATTTCCCTGGGCTGATGGTTTCCATTGTTGCAGGTAAATTAACTAACAGGTTTGCTGAGACAGTTCGACAGAATTCTCCCAGCTTGCGAGAAGCTGATTGCAAAAGAGGAAAGTGCATCTCAGACCTGCTGCTGACAGTTGTCACAGAGGCAGGAGGTTATTGTCCCCAAACTAAGCCTGTCAATTTGGAGGCTATAATAAAGCTGACCATCAAGTAGGCTTGCTGACTGATGCTGACAAGGGATGATTGGTAGGAATTGAGAAAGATCTGTTTTGGGGAGAAGGAATCAAGAGTAAAAAGTTTCTACCGGCATCTTCACTTCTCTCAGGAAGAAGAAGGGGACTCTCAGGGTGTCTGCTCCTGCTAGGGACCAGGGAAAAGCTACCAGCCCTTTGTGGCTGCAGAGCAGGCAGGATGCTGACTGATCAGTGGCCAGTGTCGGCTTAAGATACTACTTCCTATTAAGTTAAAAAGTTCAAGCTGTGCTCAGTTTTTAACCTATGTAACGGATTTACTGCTGGTACGAGACTCTGCTGGCTTCCATGAACTGACCTACGTTTATGCTGGAGGTGAATTGAGGCAAAATATATTCATTCCGGCTTGATCGCAGAACCTTTGATTAAATTATGGGTTTTTTTCTATTTTCTTGTGAAGCGCTACATCTGGTCATGTAGAAATAGCTTGTATCAACACTGAAACATAAATTATTTGATGAACTACTTAGGACTATTCACTTAATGCATGATAATCCTGTGAACATGTTAACGAGCAGCAATTCTCTGATGATTAAACTGCTTTAAAATGTCTTTGTACTCATATGTCATTAGAATGAACTTGGCACTTCTAAAACATCCATTATTCATCATGTTCCAGTGTTGCATCTGACTGTGTATCACTTTAATTTCACTCACTTAACAGAGCAATCTATTCATTATAATAGTTTGAAACATGTTTTCTAAATCAGAAAAGCCCTAGTTGAATATACAGCGTTACTTATCTTTGCAAGTATAGTAGAGAAAAAAGTAACATCCCAAATTGTAATTACATACTTAGTGCATTTGAATATGCTAACTAAAACTGAATGGATGTTTCAAGAAAAACCTTTGTTGAAATCAATGATTTTGTTAGCTGGAGAAATAGGAGAGGTAAAAGACCTCGCTGAAAGAATAAGGTTGACTTTTCTTTCTGAAATAGTTCAGCAAAAAACTTCTCAGTAATCCTTTTTCACACGCATTTATTGTCCCGATCACTCAAGAAGCAGTGAAGGACAGAGTATTATTACTGCAAATATAAATACTGCTTTTTTTTTTTCTTTTAGATAGGTTTCCTGCTTCTCCTATGTTTTTCATTTTATAAGTCCTGGGCCCTTCCATACATTGTGAACCCTATTAAATGCTATATTAGCTTTGCTCCTTTTTGAATCTGTGTGTGACGGCTGCTCCAGAAGTGGTTCTTACTTCCCAGCAAGTCCAAGAGGTGTATCTCAGAAAGTATTGGGCTGATGAATGACTCTGTGTTTGAAGATTTCTGGCTCATGGGCTGCATGGGCTCCATCTCCCATAAGCGAAAGACAGCTTTTGTTGGAGGAGTTAGATAGAATACCGGCTAAATGGACCACTTGAAGAAGTATCAACAGAAATGCATTTTCTTTTCAGTGCAGCTAAATGAATTTCCAGTTGAACTGGTAAAACTCTGGTAAATAACGGTGGAGACGGACTAATAACCTTCCATACAAGCCAGAAGTCTTTATTGCCAGAGTGCAAAACGTGCACAAATATGTGGTGACTAAACTTATAATCTTTAGGTTTTGAATACCCCTTCAGTCTCTTAATTTTGCTTTAAAAATACTTAATGGTCTTGCTAGGAAAATAGCGAGTAGTCACTTATGCAGTGCTTATTTCTCACAGATTTTTGATCAGCCATGTTTTTAACACATTCCATTTCAGTCTGTTGCCGAAGTAAGGTGCTTGAACAGATGTGGAAGGTTTATGAATGCTTTCTTAGTAAGCAATAGAGGTAGGGAGTCCTTGTTGGTTGTATTACCTCTTTCAGCAGCTCTTGGTACAGTAAAAGTCAACATATTAATGATTAGCCTACAGAATTGTTAAAATAATGTGAAAAAAATATATGTGAAAGAGATGGAACAATTGTGTGGTAAGAGGAAGATACTGAAAAAGGTGGACTTGGAAATATTTAAGTAATGATTGGTCTCTCTGTGTTTGGCTAAGAATGTTGATGGAATCAGAATAAACTAAGAAACTCAACCGTGGGATCACTTTTTTACGTTTCTGTTGCTTCCTATGAATCACAGTCCTTTGTTCATAGCCAAGTAAATTAGAGTTAGTTTGCAATGAGTTAAGAATTAATTGCAGATAATTTCTACTGAAACATTTCAAAATTGTGTTAGTATATAGCTTTTTTCATCAATCTTCCCTTAAAAATTGGCAGTTTATGGCACATGATATTTAGTGCGTCATCTGTAGCAGTATCAAAATTGAGTTTGTGGTGTCTCAAGCTTTTGTACACCTTTTTATGGTCAGACTTCTTAAGGTACGTCAAGCTTTCCCTTCCAACTAACCTTGATAGTGTTTGTGGATATATTACTATAGCTTTGGCTACATTTATGTATAATTCAACCTATGAAAAGCCTTATGTTATATATGGAAATCATTCTGAACTGTTTCATACTGAGGAATTGTTATTTACAATGCAAATAACCTACAGTTTCTACAAAATGCTAGATAAGGACTTTTTTAAAAATTTAATTCATGTGTCTGTATTTCTTTAACACACAGCCCCTGTTCTCCCTGGGGCGTATCAGCAAAGCCAGTCCCAAGGATATGGATACATGCACCAGACCAGTATGTCATCCATGAGGTCCATGCATTCACAGCCTCATTCAGCAGGTCTGGTGAGTACCGGATTTAAAGAATGATTTTATTTGGTAAGCAACATCATCAGCTATTGTGAAATCTCTCAAACATGAGTGAATTGGTCCTCCTGAGTTCTAGAGTTGGACTATTTAACTGTCCCAGTCCTAAATGTAGGTGGCAGTCCTCATGTATAAAAAAGATTAAGTGACTGAGGGCAATGGTAAGAACTTTTATGTCAGAATGCATTAGGAAAAGTCGTTTATGATCTGCAGAAGGCAGAGAAATAACTGACCCTTCTACCTGCTTCATACAAGTAGTAAATGCTTGGACAGTATTTCACAAGTTGAGCTTTGATGTTATGCTCTGTGATGGATTCAGGTTCCCAGCACTGGATGAAAACCACTGATTTCTTAAGATCGCCCTGTTGGTTTAAATTTGGTTCCAATTTTTTGACTTGCTGATTTTGTACTACCAGGCTTTGTGCCTATCCGTATTACTCATCTATTCTTGTGTAAAGATAGCTCAGACTCCGTATCGGCGTGCCCTTTCTGATTCAACAGAATCATGCACCCACTCGTGCCTGATCCACACTGAGTTATACTGCTGGGCGACTCAGAAGAAGATTTATCATGAAACCATGGCCACGGTCATGAAGTTCTTAATTCTGGTGGGTGGGAATGTAAAGCTGGGGAGAATATTTCGTTTTAGAAGTAACTGGTCACGGAAGGAGAGATGAATACCCATTCAGCTCAGGTTTTTGGGAAATGGAGTTTCTTTTTTCTTTTTGAACTCTCTCTCTCTAAAGTTCAGTTTTAATGCTTATCGTATTTTTTTTCTCCTCATAACACTACCTAGAGATTTCATAGTTCAGACCCAGTTGCCTTTTACCTTAAAAATGTTGACTTGTAATTTTGAATTTTAAACTATTTTGAACAGATGTATATTTACGATCTCTGTCACCTTTTTTAGAGATGAAGAAGAATTTAATCATGAACCAAACTCAGAGCTTGATGAGCTGAAAAAAAATATTTTCAAGATTAGCTGAAACTTGCGTTTTTCTTTAAGACTGAAACTCCATGGCATTTTATATTGTAAAGATCATGACATTCTGTGAGGTTTGGGTACTTTCAACCTTGCCAGTTTCTCAGCTGCTTGGGGGCTGAGGGGCTAACTTGCTGGGATGTGTGGGATCCAGATACCTTCATCTTTGGGTGAGCCAATAACCTGAGAAACTCTCTGGGCACCTGCATGACAGCTGTGAGGCAGCTGATACTGGAATCAACCGTTAATTTCCAAGGATAGGGCAAGGCACCTGGGGAGCTGGCTGCTTTCCCAAAGGGCCAGACTCCGAAAACTGGGAGACCTGGAAGGCTGAGCTTTGTCACCAGATTTGCCAGTCAGTGAGGAGCAAAGCATACAACCTTCAAATCCGGCAGATAGAGAATGGAGATGCCTGCAAATCTCAAAATGCACGTAGCAGCCTTTGCAGCTGTGGGCAGGTAGGATTTTCCTCATATCTCCACCTCCCAGTGACTTACCTGGTGGGCTGCAAGTTGCAACAATATCATTTTAGTCACCTTGAGAATCATCCTTTGCCTCTCCTTCCAGAATGGGAAATGCGAAGGTAATAGGAAAAGGAAGGGAGTGACGTTAAAGCATTTTAAAAATGAAGGATTGAACCGAGTGACTCCTTTCAGCAGGATTTCTTACCCCTTTTGTGAAACTGTTGTCATTTGACATTCTTTTAAGTGATAATAGCTGTTTATCGTGGGGAAAAAAGGAAACATCAAACGTCATGGTTTGAACAAATCTTGTTGCTGTTAAAAACTGAGTGGGTTTCCTTGAAGACAGTAAACCCCCAACATTTCCAGAGGGAGAAAATGAAAGACTGCTGGCCTGGTGCTGACTGCTAACTTGCCAATCTGGTGAGGAAGACAGAGCGTGATCTTATCACCCCCAGGGTGATGATTCTGCTCCAAAAGAGGCATCACAGATGCAGCTAGAAACCTGACATGCTCCCTTGTCTTTCCACATTCGCATCAAAAGACTGTCTTTTTTTCTCTAGCCTGTGCAGTGTATCCAGGTGTGCTGGGCATGTTGCAGTCAGCTATTGGGATGCTACAGAGGGATCTCTGCGTGCGCTGGGGGAAACTCCTGGTTGGGGATGTGTTTAAATGTCGTGACTTTGCACAGGCTGAAGATTGATGGCAGTCCTGGAGTGCTTTTAAAACGCAGTGTGGACATGCTGTTGGAGACGTGACAAACTTACACGATGTTAGGTTCATTGCTTTCAGCTGCCTGTTCAGTTCTGGGCTTGGAGCAGTACTGCCAGAGATGCAGCGTTGTCTGGCTAAGCCAGGCAGAGGGGAGAAAGAAGTAAGAGAAGAAAGTAGGAGAGCGAGGAGATTGGAGGAAAGAAATGCTAGCCTGAAAACTGATCTCAAAGCACAAGCAGTTTTTGAGGCTTAACTAAAAGCAATGAATGTGAAGTCAGCCATCGGTGCCCGAGTTCGGCCAGGACATCTCTAGGGTGAGAGTGATTGAGATCCCATGGGTTATATCAGGACGGGGGTGACTGGAGGGTTAGCTGCTTAGTAAAACCTACTCCGTTCAGCCGGTTTGTTGCATTGTTATCAAATCAGGGTCCCCAAAAGACGTAAGTTCATTTTATAATCACGTCCATCAATTTCCTATATTGGGAAATAGAAATTTTTTAATTTCTAAAGCTTGGTTTATTTAATTTTGAACTGTGTTTTGTATCAGGCATGATCCTAATACAGTCTTTGGGTAGATTTTTTTTTTTTTGCCAGATGAATTGCATTGTTTTCTGATTCTTAACTTTTGCTCACTTTTTATGAGCTGTTCTGCATAATGGGCTGAATTAAATTGTTGCTCAGAGTATAGAATGTTTTATAACAGAGCCCTGAAGGCAGTTTGCCTCTTTGGAAAATAACAGAGGGTGATCTCACACCTTTAGATAACTAAAAGTGGTAGGAAAACAAAGCCCAGGTTGCAAGTTGGCTTTCCTTGGTAGCTGCTGTATGTGAAGGACACTGCAACAGGTACTGCTCCTTACAAGGAGTGGTCAGTAGAATAAGTATAAACTGGTGGATGAAGTGGAAATATACATCTGTCAGCTCTCATCTGGCGAGGGAGCTGGGAATATGAGAGCTGGGCTTTAGTTCTTCATACGCAAAGGCTTACTGTTCTGTCTAAGCAGTAGCTGCAAGTTAGACCTTTGAGGAGGTGGGAGATAGGTGAGTATTTGACTGTTTAACAAAACCCCAACCTTTTCGTATACCCTCTTGTACTCTCAGTACCTGCTAAACTCACTACTGACAGAGGAATAATTCACTAAAATGCATTTTAAAAATCCCTGCTTTGAGTCCTTTAAGCATTGTAATTCTCAATTATATAGCCCAGACTACATTCTGAAGTGATAATTAGGCATTAAATGCTAACAGGATTATTATGGAGATTTCTCCTGACAGCCATTTAGCACCTAATTAGGTGTTAAGGCCATAAATTTAGGTTTCTCAGCAGCATTTAGGGCCCTAATAAATTTTTTTAAAGTTTGAAATTACCAGCTTGTCTCCACAACTGTGCCACCACAGTGATGTAGTCAAGCTGCCTTAAAGGAGACAGCAGTAGTATGTCCTATACCATGGTGTTGTAACAATGAGTGAGCAAAAACTTCTCTTTTTTTTTTTTTGCAATTACATGTTACTTTAATAAAACATTAAATCTCTTCCCCACGTCTTTGCCCATTTAAGGGAGACATATAAGCATGGCTCAGAGGAAAATCCATTCTCTGCATTATGTCACATATGGACTTGCTACCATTTTTCTTAAATAAACATTTTTTTTGAAATAAATTGTTCAAAGGACTAACTGCTACTGAGCTTGTTGTAATAGCGTATTTTTTCACTGTTTGTTGGAGTTAGTTTCAAGGCTCAGTGGAGAGATTGGCTGAAATGGTTGGAAAAAAGTAAGATTCTCAAAGGCAGAGACCATTCCTTAGGGTCTTCCAACCAATAGTTTCTAGTTTCTGAATCTTTAAGAAATTTTTGGTGGTGATAGAACCCTCCCAATTACTTCATTGTAGTTCATAAACAATAATGCTTTCTTTTATCACCTTCCATAAACACTTGGAAGACATTAAGGAACCACTGAGAAACCACATACCTCTGGTTGAAAATCATAGGCTTGTCAGGAAAGGTAGTGGTCTCCAGTGTTTAACCAGGAGTTGATTTCTCTGTAGTGTTTAATCTGCATTACTGATGAGAAAGGCAGAATCAAGACAAAAAGTGTATTTCTAGCATGGGAGCAGTAATAATGAGTTGCCCTGTAGTGTTTGGATTAGATGATCCCATATTTCCAACGTGACTAGTGGCAACTGGTCTACTCACTGTGTGTGGAGGAATCTCCATCTTTTCTGAAAAAAAATTCATTAAAAACCATATATGAGATGGACTAAAACCTATCCAGAGTTGTTTTCCTCAGCTGGGAAGCAGAACAAAGTTTGTTGTCTCTTAAAAAGTTCAGGCAGTGGTACTAGGCATTAACTCAAACATTGACTGTTTTTATCTTTTTTTTTTTCTTTAAATCATTGCACCAGAAAAATTTGGCTAGATAGGGTGACATATCAAAAATTACTGGTAGGGAAATTGGATATTATCAGTGATGCTTGACCTGCTCTTGTCTTCCGTTGAGAGACAGGGTAAGGAAAAGAAAGTATTGCTGGCAATTGTAAAATGAGCTAGTTTTCTTCTTCTGTTAAGACTCAAGGGGAGACTGTTCCCTCTGAATTTGAAAATTCACTTTGAATTCCAGTAAATGATAGCATTTTATTGGTTAGGAGTGGAAATAAATACTCTTTTTAGAAAGAAAATGCAAATCTTGGCTTACAGTTGGACAGAGGTGTAGAGAAATTTGGCTTAGCTAATTACAAGATGTCATATTCTGTTTAGATCAATCTTTTATCTGAATATGCAAAACCAAGTATTCATAAAAATTACTTTTGCAGACTTTTTGAAATCTTGTCTTTTTTTTTTTTTTCATTAGATAATAATATATTCCTAATTCTTAATTTGGGGTAAAATCCTAATGAAATGAAGGACATTCAGTGAGATGGGAAAGTTAATGACCTGGATGAAGACTGTATTTCTTTTCTGTAGTGAAGACACAGGAGAAGCTATTTGGGAATCATGCAAATAAGGAGCAGAAGCACAGCTAGCCATGGCTGGATGTAATGAACTGTTACTAGTGGATATATGAAACAACAGTTGGAATATTTCAGGCAGCAGTGAATGACTTGAAATCTGTTTGTATGAGAACTTTGGGCAATGTAGGTTCCAAAAATAATTATTTTGGTACTCAGAAAAAGGGGCTGTATTCATTGTATATTTGACAGGGTGGGGGGCGTACTCTTTCTTTTCAATAGGTAGCTTGTGATTTCTCTCTCTGCCTTGCTCCGTGTGTTCTTTTTCCTGCTCTTTTTCTTTGTGCAAAGAAGAAAAGAAATCTGTTTAGGCTTGAGACTTTACAGCTTTGTTTTCTTTCCTTCAACAGAGAACATACAGAGCTATGTATGACTACAGTGCTCAAGATGAAGATGAAGTTTCCTTCAGGGATGGTGATTATATCATCAATGTGCAACCAATTGATGATGGCTGGATGTATGGTACTGTTCAGAGAACTGGGAAAACAGGAATGCTTCCAGCAAATTATATTGAGTTTGTTAACTAATTTTTGTCTCTAGTCGTTTGAGCTTTATTATGATTTACTCAAAATCTAACCTTTTAGAAAAAATCAGAAGAATCTTTTCAGAGTACATGTTCATTACTTTATCACTGCTATAACAGTCTGCATTCTCACTCAGAATCCAATTTAGAGTCCTTTAAAGATAAAGAATCAACAAGAAGCTCAGAGCTTTGAAAACAGCATTGCTTATAATAGTGCTCCCTCAAAATGAAAAACATATATGGAAGCCTGGTGCTGCCAGTCCTATAAAGATTTCAGTCAATTAGCTGTAAAAGGGAAATACCTTTTCCCTACACCTCAAAGACGTTATTTCTCTTTATAATAACAACCATAAAATCGATTCAGTTCTTATGGCACTCTGAAGTCAAAGGAGGTTAACACACTGAGTTTGAACACATCTTCAAGTTATTAGGGAGGTGTTTAATGTTTGAGCAATTAGCATCCTAATGAAAATTAAAATATTGAGCAGATAATCGTTTGAAATAATGACAAGTAATATGCTAGTAAAAAAAAAAAACAAAAAAACAAACAAAAGAAATAAACCCCCCTACTGTCCAGCAGCCTTACAGCAAACAGGTCTATTTTGACAGCAAAAGTTTCCCGGCTCTTGGAAGCCTACATTATTTATTCCTGGATTACCCATTTTCTCTGATTTCCAACAGTGACCTCTTCTGTCAGCTTTGCTTGCATCCCAGTCCATCAGTTAGATCCATGCCTGGATTCCTGGTTCTTCGGTATCTTTTCCACAGAAAATTCCTTGCAAAGACTATCTAGACTGTAAAACCTGTCAGCTCCTCTGTTTCCTTCTAATAATACTTAGCAGTTAAATAGAAGCTTCCATTAGGGCAATGTACAACCAATACTTCACGTTAGTTCCCTTACCTTCTGCTGTACTGCTGTAAATAAATACCCTGTGTGAGGCCCCAGTGCTGTGCAGTCACACAACGCCTGCAGTCACATCCCTCCTTCTTACCACAGGTAACTCGCTTAATGGCTGCTTTGCTGATGAGCTAATGTACCTACCCCTGCTGCAGAAATACTTGCACCTCCATTGAGGAGTGGAGGAGAGCTCTGGTTGTTGTAGTGCATTTCGGCTCAATGGCCTGTTGCTTCAGTTTCCTCCAAAGATCTTGGTGATCCAACAGTGAGTTGTACGCTTGCCAAATGATTAATGATGGAGAAATATTACGTTTACTGATTCAGTCTTTCTCGTAACTGACACCGAAGGGAAAACTAACCAAACAGTAGTCCAAGATACTCTATGCCATCACGCTTCAGTTTAGCCATCCATAGAAAACAGTGAAAATATTTTGCTGACAAACCTTCACCTACACTCTTTGGTGTCCGTTAACTTCTGATCAGAACTGATGGATGCAGGTCTCGGTCTGTGAGGCGGAGGACTCAGGCACTGGAACAGCCTGCCCAGGGAGGTGGTTGAGTCACCATCCCTAGAGGTATTTAAGAAACATCTAGATTTGGCACTTCAGGGCATGCTCTAGTGGCAGAGATTGTAGGGGTTTTTTTGCGTGTGTATGGTTGGACTCGATGATCTCAAAGGTCCTTTCCAACCATGAAGATTCTATGATTCTATGAATACCTGGTGACATAATGAACCTGTAAGAAGGACTGTGTCAGCAGGCTTGGGTCCCAGGGAAGCTTTGACTGTGTGCCAGGAGGGTGCTGCATTCCCTCCCAGGGAGAAACTCTGGGACTAAGGACAAAAGAGTTAAAGATTCAAGCGGGAACTTACTCATGTGGATGCATACATGTGTAAGGAAGAAAATGTTTTTGCTGATAGTATAATTGTGGTTGTGTTGTGGTGTGCTAGAGAAGTTAATTTTGGAGTAGCTCTCAGAATCTTGAGCCTGCGCTGGCTTTCTTCTATTTCTGAAATTTTTAAAGTAGCATTAATATAGAGTTTATAGACAATTTTGTATTTCTTGTTTCACAAAGTAAGCAAGCCTGCAACACCTATTTAAAGAATAAAGAAGGAAGGCAGTATGGATTTGTTATGGCAACTGAAAGTTGTCAATCCAAATACCTGCCAGGTCTATTTTTGCATACCATTAGGAATTGGAAAGCTTAGGCAGTTTTTTTTAGGTATTGCTAACATGGGGCTGGTCCCAGCTGCCAAACAGGATGGAATGACTGCATTAAAAAAAATAATTAAAAAATGTCCATGACTGTGGAATTGCCTGTGCTTTCTTGTCAGCTGCCTGATTTAAAATTCTTGGAAGTTTTACATATAAAGCTGCTGCTGCAACAGACCTTTATGCATTACGGGTGACTTCCACATTAAATAGCAAGCTTTGCAAGTCAAATGGCTTTTTCAAAAGGCTGATGTGGTAAGCTGAGCTAGAAGATCTGAAACAAGCAGTCTGCTTCTGTCTTGATTTTCATCACCAGCCATCAACAGCAAGGAGAGGAATCCCATCTTACGATGGCTGGCAAATTTTTCTGATGATGCCTGAGGCAGAAATGGCTATCACTTGCTGCTGTGCTGCTCTATTAGCTGTGTAATGCTGACAACAATAAAAACAAGCTGTCAGTTTGTTAACCAGATATGAATAAAAAAGAAATATAAGGGATAGATATATTGCATCAAGTTGCAATTTTTAGTGGCATAAAAAAGAAAGTCTGCACCTATGAATGCGCTAGCATTCTTCCTAAGCAAGGAGACAGTTTGCAGTGTGGAACACTGTATGTATAGTGAAAAGTAAATCAGAAAAGGAGCATTTGATGACATTAGAGGACTATGTTTTGCTAAAAATGGAACTAAAATTTCCTTTATGAATTTCGACTATTCATTAGCCTAGCAAAGCAGCTAAAGCAATTTGCAAAATAAAAAAGGTCGAGAAAACAAAACAGTATGTGAATTGTATTTCTGTTGAGAATGGTATGTCAGCAGAATTATTAAGATCTGTTTTAAGTTACTCATTCATGTAGTCAGGTTTTTATGTTGTATATGCTTAATAATTTGTGTTCGTATGGAATGGTTCCTGCTTTCTGATATAAAAAAAACTTTAGTGTCATTATGCAGCTTTGTTCTAAGCAATGCTGTCAGAGGCCCAAAATTATCAGAGTGCACTTATAAAAATGTTTTTTGAAGATCTAAAATTTATAAGGTAGGGAAAGTAAGTCAGCAACTAAAATGTGTCAGCACAGGTTTTACAAGGCATATATTGGAGCCTGTTACATGCAGTGGGATATAGGGGTGAACAGATATTGTATGCTGTCATGTCACCTTTAAAGTATGTGTTCCTTTTTAACACAGCATGTTCCTCTCACTGTATTTTCTTCCTGTAGACAGCATTTTTCTGGGGAAAGAAAAAGACTTTTAAGGAGCCAAATTTCCCAAGATGTTCCAAAGTTCAGGTTGGAAGTTCACACCTTCCCATTTTAAGCATTCTAGAAATAAAGAAGATACAATGTGCTGTAATTCTTGCTAACATCAGTATAAACGTAGGAAACAACGGAGCGCATACTCATACATATACACAAGAACAAATGGGTGCCTTGCTTTTCATTACTCTTTCTTGCCTGGCTAATCTTCATTTTCTAAACAAAGCTACTTACAGATACTGCAGTTGTAATTTTTCATTATGGAACATTAGCATTTAATCTTGATGAAACAGGGTTTTCTTGATTACATTTGACATACCATAAACCACTTCAGCAGATTGGGATTTGACAGAGAATCACCTCCCATGGATGATATTTTTGACAAATGTGTCCCTACCGAGTGTTCCTTGGGGATATGGAAGGTCTCCAACACTTGGGAAAGGTAATAATTCTAGTTTTTATTGTACAATGACTGCATGTCATCTTGTACAATGAAAAAGAAATGACAAATACAGAACTCTTTGGCAGAAAGTGGTACAGGGTATAAAATGTTAGATTTTAATTATGTTGATCAATACTCCATTTAAATTACAGAATATGCTTTAGTTAGCAAATGTTTAAATAATATACTGAAACAGACAAAAGATGCTGTTGAAAGATCTCCAAACTGATGTGCTGGCAAATGCAAAGTACTGGTGAGCTGTAGAAGAATAAACCATTTTGCAATGCTTTAGTGATTTTCTCCAGCTTTATGCCATAGGAACCCCATCTCTCCTTTTGAAAGAAAACCTGAAAGCTATATTTCCTAAACTGCCTGCACTACAACAGTATATTCAAAGGAATTTCATATGCTTCTTGTGTCTGATAAATAGAATTTGCATATTGTACTTAAGTTGTAATCCAGTTGTTGTTGACATTTGTTTAATTATTATTATTTTAGGGGGGAAAATAAGCTATACTGTAGCATTTCAATCATGTGTATTTAATATTACTATTAGAAATTGCTAGACCGTTGGAAGACAGCAATGACTGTATTGACACCGATTAGCATGATGTGGAAACTCTCTCAGCTGTTGGTTTTTGCAGTGTGATATAAAAAGCAAAAATGAACCGCTGTGCAGTTTGGCTTATGTTTGCTTTAAAGTGTGTAAAGTTTTAGTTATTTTGCAAAACTGTACTGTATTTGGGAGTATACAGTTATGAAGGTAACAATTGTTTTTCAAAGGACAGATAAACTTACTCTTGGATCATATGATGTATCATCTTAATCTGGCTTTTGTTATGCAGAAAGTTAACACCAGCTATTAAAATATATTTTAGTAGAAATGCTTTAATTCCTGTTTCTTCCTCTACACTGTGAATATTTAAGCCTTGGTGGACTAGAGCAACATCATGCTGCCCAAAGTACTAACCTATGCAAACTAGTTCACATTTTAGTTGATGTCACAGTGGATGTAACATAACAATTTATTTTGCATAACATTAAACGTCATTCAAATAAAATATTAAACCCAGCACTATGTATGTATTATATTCATAAACAATACTCTGCAAAGCTACCATACCCATTAATATAAGCTGTCGCAGAAGCATATAGTTTTAACTAAGGATGCTTTGAGTTTTCAAAATTAAGTAGACTACTTTGCACTATTATTCTTCAAACTTGATCTCAGAAAATAGTTTCCTAAAACAGCTTTTTATTTCAGAAGTGCCCTCTCCACAAGAGGGTTAATTTGCTTTTTCAGTGAGTTACGTTCCATGTTCCTTGGTTAGTGTAAATAAGCAAAGGTGGTAAATGAAGAAGGTCTGCTGATTTGACTGATACCGGTTTGCTGGTCTTTGAAAGGGCATTTGGTTAGGCGTGCTCTCAGTGCAACACTAATGAAAACAAATTGGACTGCTGGCCCCTTTAAGACAATTTTATATACAAATGTGGTTCTTGGGTTATCCTTATTCACTTACACGAGTTTATTTTTACAGCATTGTAAGAAAGTTTAAGATAAAATAAAATCCAGAAGTGTTTTGGAACTGCTCTGCCTGTAGTTGAAGAAGATTATTATGCTTAGGGACATGTTTTATTTATTTGAGTGTTAAGCGTACAGGCCAATGTACTGCATTAGAATCTTTTAATTTTTATCAAGTGTTATTGAAGAAGGCTGTTAACAATGAATGAGGACAAATGGCAGTGACAATTGGAGCTGTTTAGTTCATTCTAGGTAAGTGACGTGCAGTTGCTATCACAATAACTTTCTCCTTAAGAAATACATGTTAGCATTTCCTATAAAGTTTAATTAGTTACAGAGCTTTGATTCCATATTCTGCGGTGCTTTTATATATTGAAATGCTGCCAGTAGAGCAGAATCCAATCTTTATATATACTGTAGCAAACAGCAGTTTTCAATAAGAAAAAAGATTTAAGAGCTGCCAAAATGGACCTCAAGCACTCGGAATGTGTTTTATTTGTAAATCTCTCCATAATCTGCTAGAGCAACTCGAGTACTTTATTTTCTATTTCTATGCTAAATATATATATTCAGGTGAAGGTTCTTCTCCTGAGAGCCACTGATGTGAAGTTGGTAGGAGTCATGTGTTCAAGATCTGAAGGATTATGTCCTTAGTCTACAACAGCAGTGTCAAATCTAACAAATGGCTGAAAAGGAGAAGGTTTTCCTGTCTTTAGTGACCCCACAGAGTATCGTTATCAAACGGCTCTACGTACAGGCACTTGCAAGTCCTGTGGAGACCCTCCATGTTGTATATTTGATAGGTTGGGAGTTTCTAGTTTTTAGGATGCCCCATTTCTGCTCTGCCGCAGGACTGGGCTTTTGATTTTCTTTGTTGTGTTAATTAGCAAGAGTAAGCTAATTTTACATAGAGTTCTCTGTGCTGAGGGAATAGCTGCCCAATGCATTGGCTGTGACAAGTGCTGCCTGCCTTCCCTCTGCCTACTCAAAGTCCAACCAAGTTTCCAATCCTGTTCTGCAGTGGACCTCTCTCCTCTTTCCATAAAGCTACCCGTGGACACACTGAAATGGTATCAACAAATAATCTAGATTTGTTTTTTTCTTCCAAATGATTCCATTTATCATCATTCTTTCAGTGATCTAGTTTATTGCACAACCTCAAAAACAGTAATATCAGCGTAAGGAAAGAGGTAGTGTGCTATGGGTGGTAAGGCATGGCCAAAGTGAAAAGCCACAGATTTCTTACTCAGGTTTTGCTGCAGAGGTTAGTACAAGTCAGCCATAAGGCTGAGAGTCCCGGTTGATCAATTAACCTGTAGGCTGTGTAGATGTGCTTGGCCTGTCTCTGTGCTTCAGTCAGTGCCGTAGTGTCAGAAGTGACTATTTGGTAGTGGGCAGACACTTAGTCCAGCTTTTGAGCAATTAGTCTGAATCCCAATGGCAGGCCATCCACTGGCATATGGCATTTGTAAGGGCAAATATATCCTTCCAGAAAATGAGACTTCAGATAGTACAGAGGGAACAAATTGTCAGTCAGTTTAAATTGTATGTTCTTGTGCCCTTGTGTACAGTCAGAAGTTTGAACCCCATGGCACCACAGCAAGTTCCTAACTCTGTACTGTGTAAGTAGGAGGATGAGACGATGTGCCACAGAGCTCACCTGCTCCACAAATTGGATGCTACGTGCTGGATATGTGTTTAACAATGACAGCAGAAACTGGAGATTCATATTTATGTACTATGTCATAAACAGAGTCTATGAAGTCCTTGATTTTATATATTTTTATTTTGGTTGCTTTCCCACCTGTCTGCTGTTGATAAAATCTACATATGGAGAAGCCTGTTCTCATGCAGGAGACTACTGGCTTGTGGCTTTGACCACTTGCGTCTACAAAGAGAGATCTCCAGGTGTTACCATCCATCTCTTAAAATATTGTTTGGTATATAAATATCCATTTTCAATGACTTCACAAACAGCTGGCAGCTTATGTTATTGTTCTTTGATTCAAGCCATAATTTTTCTGTGTTTTTCCTCCTCCATCTTTCCTCTCTTGACATGCCTGCAGCGTCAGGGGCTGTGTTGCTTTGGACAGCAGCTTTTCCAGGACCCAAAGGAGATATTTTAATAGGCTTCTCAAGGCACTGACAAGAATTTGAATTGCTTCAAAATTGCTAGTGTTATCTACCCATTAAGCTCTCCCTTCCACAGCAGTTGTACACTGGCTTCAATATACATCTTGGCTTTTTGCCTCCTCTTCTTTCAGCCGTGCTGACATCTCTGTCAACAAACCCATTGGGCTTGGGGCCTCTCCTTCAGACCACTCTCTGGCTTCTATAGTTCCCGCATTCAGGATTGGAACTGTAGCCTGGCTCACCTACCTGTTCTCCTGTCAATACCTTTGAGGAGAACTCAAAGAATATGGACATGTGCCTGTTTACCCCAAGGGGTGTTATATTTCTGTTGGCTCAGCTGTGAACAATTCTCTTTGAAGAGTCCTCTTGACTGTGCTTTCGTTGTCCCTCCTTCCTTCTGAGAGCTTCTGGCTTCTTCTGAGCTCAGCTGCTGACTTCAGAAAAGAGGGGGATGACAGTTTTCACTGTCTCACCAACATCCAAAACAGTTCTTGTTCATTCTGTTCTTTAGAGGGTTAGCATTTTCATTATGTTATCCCTGATTCTGAGCTGAACTCTTGATTCAGGAGTCTTTCTCTCTCAATCAGTGTTAGAGCAAAGGTCCCATGCCATATAGCCGTAGTGTGTTGCTCACCGTGGAAGCTGTGTTGATAGGCACTATCCTGCTTGCTGGAACCTTTCTGTTCCTAGCTCTGCCTGTTCTGAGTTCATCAGATAGGATCTCTGTGGGACACAATTATCTGTACTAAAATCCAGCCTTTCTATAAATAAATATGTCGTTGTAAAATAAACATTTTTTCCTGACTTAGATTTCCTCTGACTCAAGATGACATTGACATCGTCCAATTTCATAGCTTGTACTGCCCTTAGGAAGCATACATCGAGAATGAATTAGATGAATTAGGCTCTAAGGGACTGTTCAGGCAGACCTTGATGACTGCAGCTATGATACAGTACGGATATCTCAATTTGGATGGGATAAATGGCATGTAAGGCCTTGCTGGCAAGTCTTTATTTGAGTAACCCAGCTATTCAAGACACTGTCATTCTCATTTCTACTCCAGCAGTTGAAAACACAAGAATTAGATGACAACTATTTATAAGCAACTAATTAGCTATGCAGCTTAAACAATTTCTCGATCTAGAGAAAGTGAATTGGATAGTTTTGGCAAACCACGTTCAAGCTGGAGCAAACAAGCAGGCTGAATGTCAGGCTGTGTTGACATTCAGCATGCTTGCATTTCCAGCCTTAATTTTTCCTTCTAACTTTTTCAAAACAGTACTGGGAAAGCTCTGCTACTCACAGCATGACTTAGCGTGCCGTTAGACAAATTAATTTTTAGTGGAAGAATAGATTCAAGGGCAGGGGTGAGATCTTGGAAGACAACATTTCACAGTTAGGCTTTCAAATCTTGAAGTTACCAAGGTCCTATTACTTAAATGAACTTTTACATTGGTCCTCTGCATTTTCTGTTGGCCCTCAAACCCCACTAAAATTATTTTACTCTGCTGTACTTTCCACGTTGCATTCCTTGTGGCAGTTACCTTTGTGAGAAGGGAAAAAGACCAGAATTTTTAGAGTACTTCAAGTAACTTTCTCTTCATACAATTTTACATTGCTATGCTAAATAACATCTGTGAAATATCCTCCATTCCAAAGGCCCTTTATTCCACCCTCAAGCAACGTATCAAATCGAGTAACATGTTCCCTGTCCAAACGCCACTGGCCATGATGCTCTGTTGTGCAGCTGTGGTTATTATGAAAGGGAAGATATGTGCTCCCATGACAACTGCTGCAGTCTCGATGTTAGAGCAAGCACCTAGCAAAGAGTCCTGTGAGAGCTTTCTCAGCTCGTCACTCCTTCGAAATTAGTAGCCATCCCTACGGTACCAGTGCTCTGTGAGATCAGTAAAATTGCAGCTTTGGAAGTTGGTTTATTTTCCGGATGCTATCAAGTAAACACAGCTGCAGCTGCTTTTGGACAGATTGATTTTAGATGTTGTTTTGACTAGTTGTTGCTTATGTTTTTGTTGGTGTTCTACTGCTTTTTTTTTTTCCTACTTCTGTGATGTGATGGCCAAGCCAGAAGAATACATCAGATCTACTCATTTGAAAGCCTTCTGCCAGTCTAGAGATGTATGTTTTCTTATTCTAAGCCTTTCTTCTTTTTCCCCACGCTGCCAGACTGTTTCTCAAAGGTCAAGGATATGCACAGGAATGTACTCACCCTCCTACAAGAAGGCCAGAACTTTGATCTGAACTAGTACAAAATGACTCAAAACAAGGGCATGTTCACGGGTCACAATCAAACTAATTTGTCCCCTAAGTTGAACGCATGATCCATGAAGCACACACAGTCCTGTGCCCCTAAAGATTTTTCCTTCTCTAAATACTGGTGGTCTAGTGCTGGTCTAAGGTTACATGAATCTTGTCTGAGAAACACACTTTTTTGGGTAAAATAACAACAGGCTTTTTATGTCTTATTGCCACATGCTTTAACCCTGGTGACCATAAGCAATCTACAGCCGGACCAGAACTTCACAGCTTAATAAGGTAAGTGGAACAAGCTTACCTAGGCTTTGAGTTAGTTTATTTTGAAAAGCTTTTTCTCATTTGAATTGTGTACGGATTTGCAGTGAAGGGTTCTGTGCAGGACTGAACAGTTTTATCTGGTTTCAGAAAGCAACATTGGGAAGTAGCAGAGTAACTGGACCTTGTTTCTTAGGCCAGACTAAGGTTTCTTAGTCTGCTGTATTTCTTGTCTGTATCATGCTTTACCCATGTCATGGGTAATATTTAAATCGTGTTGGGTGGAATGGGTGGGAGAATGCTCATGGTGGTCTTTAACAGATAGGAAATTCTCAAACAGAAATGGGCCACCTGGCAAAAGTGAGGGCCAAATCCTAATTTTATGTCCCAGCTTTTTAAAGGGTATTGGTGCTTCTCACAAAGCTCCAATGAAGCGAGAGGTTTTGCCCCTGATGAGCTGGTGGTACCTCACCTCTGCTGGTCGCAGCAGGTCCTGAGTGCAAACCTGCTTGGGGCATGTCACTTTGAGTAGGTGGCCTTGTGGACACCCTCCTGAAAACCCGCAGCTCAGCCCCACCATTCAGCATTGGCTCAGTACCAGCAGATTTCTGAGCCCTCTTCTTAATGTTTTCTTTTTTTTTTCCCCCCTGTAAGTTGCTCTTTCTACTTTGTGGCATATTTTTATCTCAGGCAGCAGAGCAGTATCTGTGGCAGGAGGGACATGGGGTCTTGTTATCCAGAGGTGGGAGTGCAGCTATCGAAGCAGTGGAGTCAAGTGTACTGGGAGGCGAAGGCGATATAGGCCTGGGGGGGGACAGGAGGAGCTGCAGAGCTGGAGGTACCCCAGCGGGCTGTGATAGACCGAGTTGCCTGGGAACTGAGCCCCAGTGCCCTGCTCATGAAGGGCAGGAAAGTGTGGAGGATGTTCAAGCACCATTTCTCCTAAGTGGATATAACTTCTTAATAAGTAAGATAACTTCCTAAGCCAGGTAACAGACAGCCCCACCAGAGGAGATGCAATACTGGACCTGATGGTCACCAATGCAAGTGAGTCAATTGGTGATGTCAAGATTGGATGCAGCCTGGGCTGCACTGGTGGAGTTTGCAGTCCTAAGGGATGTGGGTCAGGGGAAGAGTAAAGTCAGGACCCTGAATTTTAGAAAAGCAATATTCCAGCTCTTCAAGGAGTTAGTCAATGGGACCCACCTGGGAAACTGCTCAGGGACAAGGGAGCAGAACAGAGCTGGCAGATCTTTAAGGATGCTTTCCACAGAGTGCAGGAGCTCTCAATCCCCAGGTGTAAGAAATCAGGAAAGGGAGGCAAGTGACCGGCGTGGCTGAGTCAAGACCAGCTGGTCAAACTAAAGGGCAAGAAAGAGATGCACAGGCAGTGGAAGCAGGGACAGGTATCCTGGGAAGAGTACAGGGATGCTGCCTGGTTGTGTAGGGATGGGGTCTGGAAGGCCAAGGTGTGGCTGGAGCTGAATATGGCAAGGGATGCAAAGAATAATAAGAAGGGCTTCTGCAGGTCTGTCAGCCACAAAAGGAAGGTCAAAGAATGCATACCCCCCAACCCCGATGTGCAAGACTGGCAAACCAGTAACAACAGACGAGGAGAAAGCTGAGGTACTCAACTTTTTTGCCTCATTCTTCACTGGCAACCTCTCTTCCCACACCTCTTGAGAGGATGGGCATTGGGGCAGGGACTGGGGGAGAAAAGCCCCTCTCAATGTAAGAGAAGGTCAGGTCTGTGACCGCCTGAGGAACATGAATACAGAGAAATCTATGGGACCTGATGAGATGCATCCCAGAGTCCTGAGGGAATTGGCTGATGTAGTTGCTAAGCCACTCGCTATGATATTTGAAAAGTCATGGCAGTCAGGTGAAGTCCCTGGTGACTGGAAAAAGGGAAACATTGCACTGATTAATAAAAAGGATAGAAAGTAGGACCCTGGGAACTACTGACCTGCCAGTCTCACCTCTGTGTCTGGGAAGATCAAGGAACAGATCTTACTAGAAAGCTATGTTAAGGCATACAGGGGACAGGGAAGTGATTTGAGACAGACAGATAGCTTTATCAAGCTCAGGTCCTGCCTGACCAACCTGGTGGCCTTCTATGATGGAGTGACTACATCAGTGGACACGGGAAGATCTACGGATGTAGCTGCAGATGTCTGGACTTCTGTAAAGCCTTTCACATGCTCCCGTAGAACATTCTCTTTAAATTGGGAAGATATGGATTTGATGGATGGACTATATGAGGACTTGGTTGGATGATCACATCCAGAGGGTAGTGGGTCAAAGGCTCAATGTCCAGATGGAGGTTGGTGACAAGTGGTGTGCCTCAGGGGTCCATATTGGGACCAGTATTGTTCAATATCTTCGTCAATGACATAGACAGTGGGATTTGTCTATGTGGGACAGAGTGCACCCTCAGCAAGGTTGCGAATGACACCAAGCTGAGTGGTGTGGTTGACATGCCTGAGGGAAGGAATGCCATCCAGAGGCACCTGGACAGGCTCGAGAAGTGGGCCTGTGTGAACTTCATGAGGTTCAACAAGGCCAAGTGAAGGGTCCTGCACCTGGGTCGGGGCAACCCCCAGCATCAATGCAGGCTGAGGGGTGAAGGGATTGAGAGCAGCCCGGTCAAGAAGGACTTGGAGGTACTGGAGGATGAAAAGCTGGTTGTGAGCCAACAATCTGCGCTCACAGCCCAGAAAGCCAACCGCATCCTGGGCTGCATCAAAAGAAGCATGGCCAGCAGGTCAAGGGAGGTGATTTTATTCCTCTAAGCCTCTCTGGTGAGACCCTGTGGCAATTAGTCATGGACTCCATTTGTGATAAGCATGAAATCGTTTATCGCTTCTCAGGCCTCGGCTTTCATACCTGAGCTCTAAACCTTTCCATGCACCTGCTAGGCAAGTAAACACATATTTCAGATCACTAGCCTGGCCGCCTTATTCAGTTCCCACCAAGATAAGCATGCGAAGCTGTTTTCTTGTTCCATGTTTATATTGAACCAGTTCCTCTTCGTTCCATCCATATTGATATCTGCGTTCCTGTTTCTGTGTGCTCTGCTCACTGTGTCCTTGGCCGTACAAAGGCCTCTGCTCGTAGATCTGCCACAAGACCCCAGCTGGAAAACTGTGTCCACCTCTGGAGCCCTCAACACAGGAGAGACATGGACCTGTTGAATTGGGTCCAGAGGAGGGCCACAAAAATGACGAGAGGGATGAAGCATCTCCCCTATGAGGACAGACTGAGAGAGGTTGTTCAGCCTGGAGGAGAAGGCTCTGGGGAGACCTTATAGGAGCCTTTCAGTACTTAATGGGGGCCTACAGGAAAGGAGGGGACAAACTTTTTAACAGAGCCTGTAGCAATAGGACAAGGGGTAATGGCTTTAAACTAAAAGAGGGAAGATTTAGACTAGGTATAAGGAAGAAATTTTTTACATTCCTGGAAAAGTTCAAGGTCAGTTTGGATGGGCTCTGAGCAACCTGATTTAGTTGAAGATGTCCCTGCTCATTGCAGGGAGATTGGAATATGTGACTTTTAAAGATCCCTTCCAACTCAAATTATTCTATGATTCTATGATATATGAACCCTTGTGACAAATATTTTTCCCAGTCTCTAGGCCAACTACAAAACCTGAAGGAACAGAAGGAGCATTCCTGGAGTAAAATTTAACTTTTTTGCTTTAAGTCAAATTATCCTTGAAAGCACTTGGTGCCTCCCCTGGCCTACCATTTTCTAAACATGGTAGGTTTTACCATGAAAACCAATCTTCATAGTTTCTTGTTTTCTTTCTTGTTGAAGTGCAGAGCAAGCTTCCTCTTGTTCCTTCTTTTAGCTGGGCAGTTTCCTGCTGTGTTGGGAGCAAAGGTCTCTTCGCCTGGTGCATTGAAGACATTCAGAAACTGCCACTGACCACAGTTATTGGCTGTAATTCTTCTGATACACGTAGCACCAACAGCTATGTACCTATCCGCTTTTTTCTAAGTCTCTCTGCCTTTTTGGAAAAAATGTCGAGGAGCTGAGATGGAGATGTCCAACAATATGTCTTTTCCTCTTTTCTGTTGTACACAGAGAGGGAAGCTAAGGAGCAAAATACCTGCATGTCAGTTTTAAAATGGCCTTGCAGGACTAAATGAGCTGTAGTTCATTAGTCCCTTTAGCAATAAAAAAGGCAGTCATGTAAAACTGGCACAAGGGGGCAGATGTGCACCATTAAAAAGTCTTCATAGTTTAAGATTGAAATTGTGTTTATGAATGATCAGAATTGTCTGCAGGACATACTCTGTTAATTGTCTTGTTAGGTGCATAAATAGCTATGATAATTGTGTTTTAAGTATAATCGTACTGCATATTTAATTAGAATGAAAACTCACATTTCTACATAAAATCAAAACAGTTTAGCAATACGAATTGATTACAAAATTTGATTTCCAGTGCAGATCTATAGCAGAGATAACTAAGGAATAAAAATATGCTTCATTAATATTTTTTACTGGATAAGATAAGATGAGCCATTCAACTATCATAATTCAACGTTTGAAATATAAACATATTGGAACCATATTGTTGTGGTGCTTAAAGGTGTCCTAGTCCTTAAAAATGCATATGTGCTCCCTGAGCAGTGATAATTACTTAGAAACCTACAGTGGTGCCTATGCTGGTGCCTGTCTTAGGAGTTTGTAGAGTTAAGTATGTGTACGAAATGGTGTATAGGAATGCAAGAAGAAAGCCGGTGCAGGAAAAGCTGCAGTAAGAGATGCTACAGCAGCAGAGGTTTCATTATGCTATTAAGACAAATTAATCTGCTGTAGAGAGAACTACTCATGCAGTGACAGGATTTTCCTCCACAAACCTCTCCTCGCTGTGATATTTTTGATACTTTTTTTAAAATTAAAAGACAAAACTCAAGTGCTAGAGATAAAAGCAGTAATTTTATTTCATGTGATTCCATTGCAAGCGAGCTTTTATTGCTGGCTGGAATTGGACTTAACATAGCACTTTGTTATTCAAGCAATGGCAAATTCAAAAATCGTCCCCTATTTAGATTCATCTGAAATTTTTCAATATGCAAGACATGGAGATGAAGCTTTGCAAGACCAGGGGTATTTAATGAGAACTCCACTATGGCTGAGTTGAAATTAATGGAATTAATACAAGAGAATAAGCTATTTACACATATGTATACAGGGTGAGTCTGCAATTCAGTGTTTATTTGGGAGACTTTATTTTTCTGTGGAAGAAAAAGGCACTCAAGACTGTTTAAAATCTCACTGTTTTATTGTTAAGATACCATTATGTCAGCAGATGATTAAAACTTACCCTGAAGCCGTGGGGGCTATGTTAAGCTGGAGACAACACAGAGGTGAGTAAATGATGCTTCCCTGCCATCTTTCATGTTTCCAAGCACATTTCTCAGCCTCACTTGGGTTGTTCCAGGTCAGAAATGAGGATGTTCCTTTCCAAACTGTTGATATCTGACTGTCAGACTCATCCCTTACTGATGTTCCCTAAATATTTGATTCCTTCATTTTACCTACTGACCTGTATTACTGACATGATAAGCAGTTCCTTTGCCTTTTATTTATGTAGATGGTTTCTGCATGAGCACATTCTTCATGTGCCTGTTGCAAATCATTTCAGTTCTTCTCTGAATTTCCTTTGTTTTCTCTTTGTTTCTCTCATTGCCTAAAACAAGTGCAAGGATTAAGAAAAGTTCAGCAGAAGCGCACAAAGAAGGACAACTTCTACCTTGCTCTAAGAAGTGAAGGGTTTGGCTGAGGTTATGTAGGGTCTGGCTGAGGTCCATGATTGTGATGGAGAGAAAAGCCTGGGCAGCATCTCCCCCATCAGACACTGCTAAGACTTGACTTCTGCTCCTCCTGGGCCTCTGTAGGAAGTCTGCTGCTCTTGTAGGTCCACTTGTTTCCTCATATTTACTAGATCTACAAAATTACATCTCCTTTACCACTTCGACGTTGGGTGCAGGTACCTGGGTCTTCTGTGGCTTTTCCCTACACTTGGGTATCCTGGGCTCGGAGATCCAGGTGATGTGCTCCAAAATAGAACTGGATAATATGGCAATATAGAAATAATGTTGATGACCAGAGCATTTGGCATGAAGGTGAATTCAAACTCAGGCCAATGTGAAGGCCTGGATGTGGCTGTGTGGCTTCACTTCTCTGAGTAGAAGTGAAGACTGTCTCCAGGCCCTGGGAATGGGCCTCTGGGAAGCCATGCATTGAAGGCCTCCTCCTCCTCCTCGCTTTCTGTGAGGCACTGTACAGGCTCCTCTCCTTTATTTGAGAATGTAATGAAGTGGCTGCTAAGTGGTTAGTTGCCATGATTGCCTTTTCCCCAACTTTGAGTGTAGATGCTACGGTTACTTTTAAGGAATCTCCACGGCCTTGAATTTTAATTGCTTGTGGTTCATTAAATTCTTTAGTTATGTCCCTAGCTCCTTAGCCTGAATATCACCAGGATGCATTTTTTAACATTTTTCTATGCATTCTCTTTTCCAGTTGTAATAACTATCTATTTCTACATAATTTTACAAGTAAGAGTTGCAAAGCTGCTTTCAGCTTGTATTTTTGCTGTTTGGTTTTTTTTTTTTCTCTCTACAGACAACAATTTACCTAATTAATTCTGACTATAGAATTGCTGGATTCCTCCACTGCGTTTTGTAAAAGTGATGAGGAACAGAGCAGAAGATATGAGAACTTAACTTTAATTCCAGATTTTTAATTTTGTTTATAGCTAGATCATTGCCAAGGTGTTATAGAGACGCTTTGATGAAAATAAAAAAAATACATTACTAAAAGCAGGGAGACTGAATACTAAAATAAAGCTATTTAGCATGTCATAATCTTTTAAATTCCACTTATGTGCTCTTTAAACCTGGGCTAAAAGTGGTTTCCTTGCAACATGATCCAGTCCCACAGGAAACGTGCTGACATTATAAAAGTAATTTTAAACTTTGTACATTATTTACACAATATGATCAAGACCATTTCCAACTACTTTGAAGACTTAATTTATGGTCTGTGAAGAGGAAATGTCTGTCATTGAAACAATTCCTCTGCTTCATCTTTCACCCTAGTTTGTTTTCTTTCACAAGTTTTGGTTGTCGGTATTTATTAACCTACATTTGACAAGACACCTAGTTTTAGCCAGTCCATTCTTGTAGGTTGATCATCTTTGTCCTGGCATATTCTACAAGTTGTTTCTGACCTCAGTCCTCTGAAAACATGGAAGATTTGGGATGATACTGAGTGTTTGTAAAGCACCAAATTATGTTCAGCTAATGACTGTTTAGTGCTGAAGTTCAGCACATCTCACAGCTGGACATTAGCTAATGAACACAAGCTGGTCTAAATGTAATAGCTGTTTATCGTCTCAAGAAAAAAAAACCACCAAGTTTATCCCAGAAAGCCTGGGTGAAGCTTTTAAACCAGACAGTTTTACAGACATGTTGTCATTCCTCAAATTAAGAATATTTCTGCACCGCCTGTCCGTGCTGTAGGAGCTGTGAATGGTGACTCGGTAAAGGACTACCTTCTGTAGCTGGTTTGTTCAAAGGTCCTGACACAGAGTGCTGTACAGCAATATTCTGCCATGCATAAAATCAAGTCATTAAAGTTGTGCACGTGCTCTTAAAGTACATTTTAGAACAGGAGGAGTACTATTCCCTGTGTCCTGACCCAATTTGTGCTTGCATCTTTATTTTCTATTTCATAATGCTGATTATTTTCTATTTTCATAATAATTTATTGGTTTCAGTGGAGAGGACACTGATTTTGTTGGTATACAATTTTGGAATACTAGGTAGGGTCCAGGCTGCTGCACTGGTACAGAGTGGGACTGTTGAGTTATTACACTAGAATTGGTGCTGCTTCCCAAGATGGTTTGTTGGTACATTTTGTAAGCAACAAATAATTCGTAGAGATTTTTTTTATCATTTTTGCTTAAATAGTTATGTCTGATGGTGCTATGACTTAGAAGTTATGCTATGAGAAACTTATACATTCAATCACTAGAAAATAAGTCTGGATGATACAATACTGGATTTTCCAGTAAAAACGTAGACATTTATTTGCTGAAGATTTTAGTGACTGTTTCTCCTGGTTTTATATCTGTGCTTTGAAAAGCTCTTCCTGAGCAAGCAGACAGATGATCTGCTCAGTCAGGCCCAACTTTAAACTCTGAGAGAAGTGACAGGAGAGAAAACAGGACAATAGAACATGCCTTACACAGTTGAGAAGTGCTTGTGATGGTTTTTTTCGTTTTTTTTTTCCAGATCGTCAAACATCACCTGTCAAATCATTTAAAGGAATTCGTTCTGTAACCCTTGTTGACTCCGTGCTGCAGAATTCAATGAGGATGTGACAGGTGTTTTGAAGTTGCATCACAAAGCTCACAGTTCAGCTCGTGCTTCTCTGGCTGAAAACATAGTCACTGCCAAAAAACTACCAAAGGTGGTAACTAATTTTCAGGACCAGAACTGAAAAGAATTTTATGGCCCGTAGATATCTCTTCCCGTTCTTGATTCCAAATATTCAGTGCTTCATTTTGCTCTTGGAGTGAATTTGTTGTGAAATGAATCATACATTTACATCTCTACATTCTGACTGAGATCTTACTAGTAGCACCACGCATCAGATGTTAAATACAATATCTACAATGACATAAAAAGAGAATCCATGGTATATATTGATGTTCATGAATCCTTAATTTCTGTCCTACATATAACAAAGAAGGCGATCTATGCTGTCCAAAATGAAACCTAAGCAATGCCAAAAATTTCAAGGCAATGCCAAAATATGTTTGGATACCTAAGATCAGGAGTGTCTTCTTATGTCTTAGCAGCTGTCTTATGTCAAGTGTCCCTTGGATGAAATACTGAGAATTGGGAGAAGAATCATGATTTATTAATAGCTTATTAGTGACAGAGTAGCTTTTTTTTTGGCAGAACGTGTCATGGATGCAAAACAAATTCCTGAGTGACTAATGTCTTTTAGCTCTCATTTAAAGTTATCAAGTGGTTATTACATGATTGTCTGTTGGAAGAACATTATGGGATGAAGTTTTGACACTTTTACTTTCCTTAGGTTCTTGTTCCTACCAAGAGTTTGCATACAGGTTGGGCAAGTTGCTTACTTTTGTATAAACTAGTGGAGGATGGCTCTTGATATTTTCAATTTTAAACAAGTCTTGTAGTAAAGGTGCCGCTTTAGTTGCTATTTAGAAGCTCTCACTTCAGTTTTTTTTGAAGTGTGTTCCGATATGTATGTATGTGTTTATGCCTACCTCTCACCGGTATAACGGGTAAATGAAAAGCTTACTGGGACCCTACTGTTTAGAATTTAATTTTGGTTGTGTGAGACAAAGTGGAAAGCAGAGATACCTGCAGTTCTGTGGGTTGTTTTCCCTGACGTGAGCTATGTCAGTGAGAACAGGAACCAGCCCTGCCCGACCAGCTGTTTGTTCCATCCTCTACCCTCCTCCCTGTTACGCCAGCAGACGTGTCTGTACAGCCGCACAGTGAACAAATCCAGCAACTGAGCACGACTACAGCTAACCCACAATAAAAAGAAGTTCGTTTTAACCTTGATCAATTCCCCGTCCCAGGTCCTAGCATGGCTGATGAATGCAAGCCGCTACTCAGTGGTACAGGTCAGCCAGGAAGGAGCAAAAAACCTGTCAGAGCTTATTAGTAGAAGATAAATTTCTGAGTAGAGAATTTTTCTTCAGTGACATTATAGTCTTGTTGTCACTGCTGTTTCCCAGTGTGTAGGACACTTTTCTTTTTTTTTCAAAAAAATAAAGAATCTAGTTAGGTTTGTGTAGATTATTTTTTATTTTTTTGTAAAAAGTTTTTTTCCCATCTCTTAGGGTATTTACAATAAAGACCCATGAAGTTTCAGTCTTGGTAAAGAACTCTCATAGAAACAGGTACAGTAAAAGCTTGATGTCCTACCTTGACAGCACCAGTTTAATTTCATCAGACGTAGACGTACAGGAACCTCTGGTGTGGTGTGGTGTTTCGCTGGAGATTGGCAGGTTGCTGTCATGGTACATTTGTCCAATGTAGATGGGGTCTGAGAGAAAACATCGCTGCTGATTCACATAGTCCAATATCAGTAAGAATTTCAAAGTAAAATTTAGTGTGAAAGTAGAAACATAACCAGTAGAATTTAAATTCTTCTGACAATGTTTTGAGTTTATTCCTACTCTATAAGCCAAGCAACCTGCTGTTTGAAGGAGGTTTGCTGAGATTCTTAAGCTAAATATGGCATGTTTTGCTACGCAGCTTGGATAAATGTATTTGAGGTATGTTAAGATAGCTAGTCTGGATCCTGCCAGTGTGAAGCCATGGTGTGTGAAGTAAAACTTGATCAAGGAGCTAGGTAAGAGCTTTAGTGTTTTGCTGGGCTGAACTCTACATTACCATAGCTGTCAATACTGAATTAGCTACATCAAGGCTAACTTGGACACGTTTACCTGCACTGCAGGGACTCCAGCAGACATGCCCATTGCGTACTTCCAGCAAATACGAGAGAAACTATAATGCAAAATTCTCATTAGAAGATCAACAACAATTCAGTTTCTGGCATGGGCAAAACTTAATGGGATTCATGTGCGTTAGGGAAAGCATTGCAATTTGAGATGACACTGTGCTAGCCAAAGTAGAGACCATGGGCGGGAAGTTGTGCTTGGCGCTTTCCCTTGATTACGTCCAAGGGGAAAAATAGAAACAAAGATCTAATAAGCCCAAAAAGCAAGGTAGTCTGGGGCTTGATTTTACTTGAGCTATACTAATGCCAAACACTCGAGACTGAAATTCAGACACTATAGAGCTCACTGAGGAACATTAATTTCTGCCCTTGACTTGCTGGGCAAAGATGTTGTCCTGTGTGTGCTTAGGAGAGTAAGACTGAAGTTTTTGCGAAAAAAAGTCCACTTTTCTCTGCTTTCTTAAAAGAGAAACTTCTTGGGGTACCTGGAAAATCAGCGCGCCTTCACTTGACAGTCTTCAGCTAGATCTTAAGCAAACTTTGCAGGCTTTCATGTTGCAGGAAACGGGTGCATGTTTTAAGATCTCTCATTATGTATTTACCTATTCTGTATGTGTGGCCTTGCAGCAGAAAAATGTTCTGTGCCAATAATATCTGCATCTTGTTCTATATAATCCTTGTAATATTAATGGGATAACATTATAGATAGCTTTAAAATAAGTAGCGTATCATTTCATGTTAGTGTTCATTGCTTTCAAGGTCTGTCTTAAGAAACGAGCATGTAAACCTCTTCTGCTTGGGCCAACAGAGATGAGAACACAAGAAAATTATAAATTTTGTGTTGCCTGTGTCCTGATTTCACATGCAGACCCTAAATAATGCAAATTGTAGAGCCAGCTACGGTTACAGGTGTTGACAAACAGGTAGGGAGTTTTCTTCCCTCTCTGATGACAGTTCTTTCCCTTCCTTGTTCCTAACCTTTGGGCATAAACTCATTAGCAATTATAGACTCGTTACCTTCAGTATTTTATTTTCCTCCACAGGAATCTAAATATATTTTTTTCATCAAAGAAAAGATCATGAATGAGAGTGACTACTTTATATAACAAGACATTATAAAAGGAAAGGAAACCGTGTGTGAATGCCTAAGCTTTCTGCAGGCAAGCCCAATTAGCAATAAAGGAGTTCTGACTTTATGGGAAAACTATGATGGTAACTCTATTAGAAAAAAAAAAGACAGACTATTTTCAGTCTTTATCCCTTTAAAAATCTTATGACCATTTGCATTTTTTTTTTACTATTGAATTTCTAACCTATTCATCATCAGACAGACACTTTACCCATTACATTATGCTTTTGTGTGTGTATATTCAATAGGTCTTTCCACTCCTGTAAATCCACTATTAGTCCTATTACAATGTTTGCTTACGTCTTTTCTGTGTCAGGAAGCATCTTGCTATTCAAGTCTGCATGAAGTAACAACATTTCCTAGTTTCATACAGTCCTAGTGTATCAGAGCAACCCACTGAGCAGTTGTTCAGCCAGTGAATTAGCCGTATGAATTCATCAGTCCTTCACCCGTTGTACGTGCTCGGGCACTCAGTGCGGGAGAAGTCCCAACGTTCCCATCGCAGCAACCCTGTTAGATGCTGCCCTCCCCCTTCTGCTCAGCAGACGGGCACATACCTAAAATGTCTTTGGTGATGATGAAGGCTCCCTGTCTTAATTTTAAACCTGACATACCCAGTGCAGTGGTCTAATTCAGGCTTTGTCTGGCACACAGCCTGTGTCCTGGGGTACAGGAGGGCAAGACTTAAAAAGCGTTAGGTTCTTCTTCCACTCCCCTCCCCTCCACCATCCCAGCAAGGAAGTGCCATGTACTCATGAATCATTCCTGTATGATTTTTTTTTTCCAGTTAAACTACGGCCACAAGAGCTTGGAAATGCATACATTTAAACATATTTAAAGAATTTTAAAATTAACATAACATATACAAAGTCCCTTGAGAGCGACTGAGTGAGGTTCTTTCTCTCCAAGAGACTGCAGTTTCATAAAAGCACTAGGACTCCGTAATAGATTTTATGTCTGAAATGTAAAATTTAAAACTTACTGCACACCCCCAGAATGACCATATATCATCATTAAAACTGGGCAGATAGTGAGAAATTATTTGTAAACATGTCTTAATTGGATGCATGCTACTGAGTCATTCTTCTCTTTTAAAGGTTTGGTGAGAAGCAGGCAGAAAAAAAGAGACTGAATGAGCTTCGAAGCCTTAATTCTGTCAGCCAGGCTTTTTCAAATGGAGACAGCAGAATGAACAGCCTATGCCTTTGCAAACTCAAACCACGTTGTCGTAATTCCTCCGATTCATCACTCTGATAGCCACCTTTTATATAGAAGGGGAGTCTGGCCAAAGTTAGCATCCCTTGTCCCTCTATCAGTAGCAGCATTTTGTGTTATATCGGAGGAAGTTCGTTCAACATAACTCTTTGCCGGCCTTGGAGCTCAGGCAGCAGCAGGGTATTTGAACGGCTATTAGGGGCAGTTTAAAGTTTACAGACCGCTCTAAAAGCATAGCCTTGAGTCCTGTGCAGTTTGGAAGGCTGACATGAGGCATAGGATATGAATCACAAAAACCTCTAAACCCTTTTGCAGCAGAATGCAGCTTCTGAGAGGTGTTTTAGGCAGCAGGGGAGAAATATTGGCCTGAATGTAAATTTTGTGAAGTCAAAATAATTTTCAACAGCTCTAGAAGGGCAGCATGCTTTAGTAAGATATTGGAACTATTATAATAACAATGCACTTTTGGAGATAACAGTAGGTAATGGAGCCTGTAGGGTAAACAAGGATAGGAGATACCCTAACAACCTGAGATTTGATGCTGCAGCTTGCTCCAGGGAAACAGAATTTACTTACGTTCCAAGAGCTTCAGAGCCAGGCACAATCTAATGTAGAGAGCATTAAAAAAGAATAAACTCCAAATTCTGTTACTGTTTTCTTTATTCTGCTAGCCATCACTTTTGACTTATGGCTGAAACATTAATATTCCAGGAACAGAAGAGACCTTTTCTGGACAGCTGTTTCTACAGCTTCTTTTAATAGTAAATGGAGATGGCTTTTGAAAGTGTGAAAATTGCCACACCAGCTCAAGCATGATAAAATAAGACTAACGAATTCATTTTTCAGGCAATCAGATAATTTAAGCAGTACTGTATGATGGTCAGGAAGGTATCAGGTTTCACAAAGTGCCGTGAAATACAAAAGGACCAAGAGCATTATAAAGAAAACAGATAAAATGATGTTATCAGCTCCTGGAAAGTAAAATCACACTGAGGATGTCACCTCAGTGTTGCAACTTTCTGACTCTGATGGTCTGCTCGATCAGTTTGCGCTAATAAGCAAAGGTCTGTTTTACGCTGCCGCTCTGAGCCATCAGGCAGCGGAGAAGCAAGGGTTTATTTTTTCACAGGACTAGAATATAGTGGAAATGGCTGAGTGTACGTTATGAAGTGTGTTAACATTACTACTATTGCAGTTCCCTTTCTTGTTCTTTTGCAACTAGGATTAGCTTATTGTCACAGCAGGGTGACATTTTGTTGTGAAAAAGCCATTAGAAACACTGGGAGAAAGGTGCTATAATTACTGTGCTCTGCTGCAGGAAATCAGGTCAACCCTGATACCAACATTACAGTTTTTATTGATAATATTAATTACATTCAACTGTCAAGTATTTTAAACAAATACAGTGGACTTTGGTTCCGTTACGTAAAACTGGTCACTCTATTAATAACACTTAGCATTTTTATACATCCTTAGTGCTTTGTATCTATCAATTAGTCCATGCAACATTCTTATGAGGTAGGTTGGTAGAATGTAGTACTCCTCTTTTACAACAAATAAAACAAGTGAAAAAGGCAAATGACTGCCCAAGGCCATGCAATGAGAGAGTTGCACAATTGGGAAGGAATGTATGTGAGGAATTTATGAACATGCTGCTTCATTGGTGATACTTGTTCTGCATAAATGGCCAATATAGTAAGAGGAATGCAAAGTAAGTTCCCTGTTGACAGAGAGATGAACAGTAGACATTTTTTTTTAAGAGCAGAATCTCTTTATTTAAATAGTTTTAAAAAAGCCACTCTCTAGACGGCATTACTTTTCCAGCTCAATGTAAAACAAAACAGATATAGAAGGAATAGCATCTAGATCATGAAACAAAGTATACACGTTAGTAAAAAATTCAGCAAGGATCTTTAAAATACCTGAATCTGCATGGTGACTTTTTGTTTGCTGCCTTATATGACATATCTTCGAGATGATGTTGAATATGCATTTTATGTATTTTTATTGAAAACATCAAGGCATACCTCTGAAATCTTCGAGGGGAATTGTGACTTCTTCATCCTCTACCTTTTAGTGAAAATAAGGTGGAGCTCATAACAAAGCAGAGAACTCAGACAATCAGTGATACATGTTGTAACTTGGTAAATGTCCTGAGAACTTTTTGATAATCCAGCCAATCTGCACTTGTAGGGTGTTGCATTTGTATAAATTTTTATCTTGGTGGAATAAGGCATATCTGACTAATTGAACATCCCATAAATGAAGAGAAATACAAAAGACGTGAGTAAAGGTATCCATTTGTTGTAAGGTATCCTAAAATAATATAATAATTTTTTAAAATCAAGAAATTTTTGCAGATTAGACCAATAGAGTGCTTATGTGTTGTGTCCAAAATGTTTCTAGTGTCTGGATTAACTCACTTACAGCTAATATAGGAATCTCCCTTGGACAAGAGAGATCTTGACCTTTTGGGTCAGATTATGTTTTGCTTTCTTAAATTGAAAGTTAAATATGCCGTCTGGAAGAGGGAAGTGAATGAGGTTCATTGGACTTCAGTTTAGGACTTGACTTGCGTGCCTACACCCAGCTCACGTACCCGGGGGTTTCCCACCTGGCCTCCAGATGCCAGTGCAGCGGGGCACCGGTCTCAGATCTTCTGTCTTATCGATAGCCCTAAATAAATAAACTCTGCCCTAGGAGTCAGGCATGCAGATGTCAACTGCAGCTGAGCTGATCACCGTAATGCTCTCTTTGTAGTAAACGCAAGGAGCGGAGTTGAGGGGTGAGACTAGTCTGACCTATTTTAAATGTTTTCCTTAGGATGAGAAGAATTGCACCCCGGAGTCTATTGAGCATTAACTCGTTCTCCATTGACTGAAGCAGGCTGGGAAGGCTAGCTCTGGTGTGTTTACACTGGAGACGTGTCGTTAATCATATGAATCTCGTCGAGTGTGACAGAGCACAGAGCAGCCTGGAGCAGCTTGGGGCAGCTGATCTATCACTTCGTTATTGGTTTCTTGGGACATCGCTTTGCATTATGTCTGAATTAAACTGCAGAATCCCTTCTGTGCCCAGGCTGGTGTGCAAGGAAGAGACTTGCCACAAGGTTCACCAGGTACAGTATATTCGGCTGTTCTGTAGGAAATTTTGATCCTTTTTTTGGCCAGTGTAGACCCAGAGGAATTTTTAAGCATAGAATTCAGAATCAAGGTAGTTCTCCTGAAAAAAGGTGGCAAGAACTTATAATCAGTTCAGCTGCCATTTTCATTCAGAATTTGTCCATCTGTACCACTGATTAATATGGCTGCTGACTTAACCAATATTAACAGGCCTTGCTGAAGAGATATTATTGCATTAGGAGTGATTAAAGATATATTCCAAGAAGTAATGATTCTCAGAACCATACTTGTTATTGAAATGTTGACAACATTGATATCAGGATTTTAATATCCTGCTTGATAATTAAACTTCTGCTTGGCAAAGATTTCCTCTGGGTCCGCTGTATGGGAACCAGATATTACTTCTGAGTTACTGAGGAGAGTTATATTTGTGTACCGGTCAGTGAAAGATTGCCACTAGTGCTTTTGTCTTAGTAATGTTTCATAAAGATGAGCCTAAAGTTACAAAGAGCAGCTGCCAGCTGAGGAGAAAAAATCTAGGTTCTCTAGTCTTTGAATCTTCCAGCTTGTCTTCGGTTTCAGGCTAACATGCTTTAGGGTACTCTGTGCTGTCAGGCTTCCATTTGATATGGGTGGGGGGGTGTGCGTGGTTAGGCTAAGGAAAAGAGAGAAGCTTTATAAAAGAAAACATCAAAGAATGATGAGCTCCTTGCAGATGTCAGTGTTGTACAGCACATTTTACATGAATTATTGGTGGTGTTGACTCTTCTGCTGGAGTGCAGAGAAGAATGGGCTCTGCTTCAGTTCGCTGCTCCATTCTTGATTTCCCTTAAAATAAATGAAACAAAAGGCAGTTTATTAAAGAGGAGGCATTGTTTGGGGGCTGCCGTAAAATGTTAACTGCTATATTACTGTTTTTATAATGGTTTTCTTATTTTTTTCAGACTTTTTAATTAAAATATCCTTAGTGTGGCTTCCTAGGGGAAGAAGGCTTGTAGTAAAACACCATGTGTCTTTGCATAGCTTTCCAAATCCTCTTCTGGAGGAAGTCTGTTAACTAATATCAATCCAATGTAACAAAAAGGGGAAGCGCTCTGAAGAATCATAATTTCCTACATGCTTTAAGAAAATATACAGCCAGGCTGAAGAGCCAGGCCCTGCTATATTGTTATTGAGAGAAAGACTGCCTAGAGAATTCAGACACCAGGTAATTCACATGAAACAGAGAAAGTAGAGGCTATCCTGTTTTTTGAAAACACACCGTTTATTGCTCACACTTTGTTAGATATCAGAGGTGAAACTCATGTGCGCTGACTTTCAAGATCTACAGTATGGACGGCTACACCTGAGCTGTTCACCCTGGAGTTCCTTTGCAACCAGTGGAGAAAAATATGCAAACTGTGGCTTGTTTTGTATGCCTTTTTTTAGGATAAGAAGACTGATTTTTAATAAGGGTCTCATCAAGAGTTTCCAGGAAGCTGATGCCTCCATCAGTCAGACTGAAAGGACACAGGCTTTGTCATATCTGCCAGGGATATATCATATATTCTAGGGCATGTCACATGGTGCTAAATGCCTGTGCTTGAACATCTAAGTGGAGCCCTACCAGTCCTAAATGCAGTCAGTGCTTCCTGGGATTGTATACATCCTCTTATTCCAGTGTCCCAATGCTGCGACTGAGCACAAAATGCTTCCCCTAAATCGTTGTTTTGCTTCATGTGCTTCTGGGTGCTACCCAGAGTATCTTGGCTCAGCATTTCACCTGCCTCCCCCACCACAGCACAGCCCTCCCCTTGGCAGCAGCAAAGGCCAAACTCAGTTGTATAAAACTTTTAAAACATACTAATTCAAGCCCTATCCAGAAGCCTTTTGAAGCATAATGAACAAGGTATTGAATAACTGTCTCTAACAGACAGAACTTTATTGGAGAAGGGGAAAATAAAATCAGCTATAATTATGGGAATCCGAATGGCCGATGACAGGTAAGATTACCAGAGTCTTTGCCCTTTCCCTCACTGTGCTGGACAGCCGTACTGTTTGGTGTGCTCAGTGCTAACTGGATTCACCCTTAATTGTGCCATTTAATGACCCCTTCTCCTGCCTGGGTTCACTGTTAGCTGCTTGTGGAGCACTGCACATAGCCAGCCCCATGGTTTGTCAGCAGTGGCAGAAAGGAACAACTCGCTGAACAGAATTGTTCTCGTCCCTTGTATACCCTCCTGTCTATATACCCTCCTATCCCAGTGTTATTCTCCTGGAGGTCAAGCTGCACTTTCCACCCCACAAGGGCACACAAAGTTTGTTCAGCCTGGAGAAGAGAAGGCTCTGGGGAGACCTTATAGCAGCCTTCCAGTACCTAAAGGGGGCCTACAGGAAAGATGGGGAGTGACTCTTTATCAGGGAGTGTTATGATAGGACGAGGGGTAACGGTTTCATACTGAAGGAGGGTAGATTTAGATTGGATATTAGGAAGAAATTGTTTACTGTGAGGGTGGTGAGGCACTGGAACAGGTTGCTCAGGGAAGCTGTGGATGCCCCATCCCTGGAAGTGTTCGAGGCCAGGCTGGATGGGGCTTTGAGCAGCCTGGTCTAGTGGGAGGTGTCCCTGCCCATGGCAGGGGGGTTGGAACTAGATGATCTATAAGGTCCCTTCTAACCTGAATCATTCTAAGATTCTATAATAACTGGCCAGGTGAGTATTCTTTCCCTAATTTTATTGTAACTACTATATATATACACACACACACATATCTCAGAGCCAGCATAGCTCTTCTGTCACCAGGGAAGAGAAAAAAAGTCTTGTTTTCTGTCTCCCCAGTGAATCTTGTACAGGATATCACAGAATCATTTAGGTTGGAAAAGACCCTTGGGATCATCAAGTCCAACCGTCAACCCCACTCTACAAAGTTCTCCTCTACACCATATCCCTTAACACCACATCTAAATGACTTTTAAATGCATTCAGGGATGGTGACTCCACCACCTCCCTGGGCAGCCTAATCCAGTGTCTGACCACTCTTTCTGTGAAGAATTTTTTCCTAATGTCCAGCCTAAACCTACCCTGTTGCAGCTTGAACCCATTCCCTCTTGTTCTATTGCTAGTTACCTGTGAGAAGAGACCAGCACCAACCTCTCTACAATGGCCTTTCAAGTAGTTGTAGAGAGTGATGAGGTCTCCCCTCAGCCTCCTCTTCCTCAAATTAAACAGTCCCAGCTCCTTCAATCGCTCCTCATAAGATTTATTCTCCAGGCCCTTCACCAGCTTCGTTGCCCTCCTCTGCACTCGCTCCAGCACCTCGATATCTCTCTCATATTGAGGTGCCCAAAACTGGACACAATACTCAAGGTGTGGCCTCACCAGTGCTGAGTGCAGGGGGACAATCCCCTCCCTCCTTCTGCTGGTCACACTATTTCTAATACAAGCCAGGATGCCATTGGCTTTCTTGGCCACCTGGGCACACTGCTGGCTCATGTTCAGCCGCTTGTCAATTAGAACCCCCAGGTCCTTTTCTGCCAGGCAGCTCTCCAGCCACACTTCCCCAAGCCTGTAGCGATGCATGGGGTTGCTGTGGCCCAAGTGCAGGACCTGGCATTTGGCCTTGTTGAAGCTCATTCCATTAGCATTGGCCCATCGGTCCAATCATCTATCCAAGTCTCTCTGTAGAACCTCCCTATCCTCATGCAGATCAACACTCCCCCTTAACTTGGTGTCATCTGCAAACTTACTGATGAATGTTCTGTTCTTTCTTAAACATCAGCCCACACACAGAAATGAGATTAGATAACTAATTCCCATTGATTTCCAACTGATTTCAGTGCAAGTTGGACACACATGCAGAAATTAGATTCCCAAATACCTTTATGAATGTAGATCTTACTTCCTATTCTTGCAAGACAAAGTTGAGGAGGAGAACGGAAAAGGAGAAAGAAAAATAAATTAAGACTTTTTTGGTAAAATGAACTTATTGCCTTAGCTGTTTTACAGGTTATTTTGAAATTTATTTTGAGGCATTTCAGTCTCTGCATACAGAAAATGTCATTCTAAGTGGCTAGTGTGAATCGTATTATTACAGTCACGGATGGGAAAGGCAGTATACGAAAAGCTACGCCTGTCATTATTTAAATCTTAATGTCAGGTTTCTAGGGATTTATGAGTGGCTGGGTTTAATCTTGAAATGGGAAGTTCTAATGTTCTGTATGTAGATGTTATAGGTAATTTATAAAGATATGTATTTCTAATGGATTGCTAGATTGGAGCTTCATAGAACAGTTTTGCCATTATTGTTCAGAGTGACACTGCATAATTATATAATTTTGAATTCAGAAGGACGAAGTCTTTTTCCTTTGATAATAGCATATTTAACAGGTGTGTTGTAGACTATTAATTCTTCCACAAAAAATGCCTTATAGCTTTATCTAGTAGTTTTTATGTCAAACTGAAAATGAATGGGTAAAACTTGAAAGAGGCAAAGGAGAATGATCATAATTATGCAAATACAACTTTGCAATGAAAAGAGGAGTTTTTTGCTCTCTGGTGGGGTCTGGCAAGATTTTATGTAGCAGAGGTTTAGAAGATTTTGTAGATAAATGATAATGATCTTCACACTTCAGTATTTAAATCTGCAGCTCATCCATTTTAACAGGATTCTTTGGATAGAGGACTCTTTTCAAACTTTTGTTTAGAGTTCAGAACGTTGAACACCTGATTGAGCCAAGGTGTCCCACTGAGCTACAGAAAGGCCAGTTTTCTGTGGCTGACAGCACACAGAAACCAGTATGGCTATCACCACATCCAGCTGCCTTTGATGCCTCAGGTCTGTTAACTTTGTATTATTTATAGCTTCATAGAGCAGGAGTTTCCTTCCTCGTGAGTCTGAAAGGAGGTCTGAAATCTTGCCTCTTGGTTTGTAATAAAAACAATTAAACTGTGTTGCCACAATATCTTCTTGCTCCGGGGTTAGTGTGTATGTATAAGCGTGTTATGTGCACATAAAATTATCAACGTACACATTGATAATTTTATGTATCGCAGTCTTGCTTGAATAGACCATGTGTCATGATGTAGGCAACCTGGAGGGTTTTGTGTTTACTGTGTCAGCATCAAATTAAATATTGTTGCCAATGAGGACACATTTTAATTTTTAAGTTGTTGATATATATATATGAGTGGATGTTACTGCAAAAAAAGTTCAATGGCCACTCACACAGAGGACATACGCAGTGTTTTGAGGGAGACTGACAGAAATGGTGTATGTAGGGAAGATTTACGAATTCGGTTTAAAGCTGTGAATGTATAAGATCCTCCCAGTGGACTTTATTAAATATTTTGACAGGATTCAAAGTCGGGATTAACACTTCAACTTGTTGCAAAGAGGAGGCAGAGGATCAGCTTCCTTGGGCTGCTCTGGCAGCTTTGCACTGTGTCAGCAACACAAAGCAATAATAAAGCTAGTTTAACTGGGCTGTTAAACCTGGTTTACAGCTGCTTCGCATCACTGGAGTGGTACAAAGCAGCCGGTATCCACCGGTGAGTCTGGCCCTACGTGCTTAGCAGGCTGCTGCTGGCGCTGGTAGCGGCAGGACGGTTGTGAATGACCCCATTGTGAACTGTGTGAGTGATGTTTGGTAGTCTTAGGGCTGGACTGCTGGCACGGAAAAGTTGCTAAATTTTATTCTCCAAGGAATACATGGCTAAGAGCCCTTTCTGAATGGCTGTTTCTCGTTTGTTTCCCTTTGAAGCACAGAAAGGTATCAAAAGGCAGAGAAAAGCTTTTATGGTGCTAGAGCTGAACTGATTTGCAGTGAAACTTAAGGTCCTTTTTCCTCCCAGTGTTTCTTATGTCCTGTCCAGTATTTCTCTGCTTCAGAGCTCTTTGCTGTGAATCCCTTTGGACCAAGTTTCTCTTCAGACAGAGAATTTTTTGATAAAAGGGGAAAGCCTCTGTCTCTAGTCCCTCTGCTGCCTTCTCATGACTGCTTCTCTAGCCTGAAGTGGCTGACACAGCATCACCATGCATCAACCCCTTCTGCGTTGACTCTCACCAAAGTGCTGTTTTGTTCTTCCCTGGCATTTCCATGATGTGAAACCACAGGGATGCCAAAGCTGTGTGTGACCTGGGGGCAAACCCCTGGGTTCCACTTGTGACAAGGACAGGTTGCCTTGTATACCTTCCCTGGAGATTTTTTCTGGAAATATTTGCTTCCTAATACAAAACTGTGTGGTCTGTGTTTATGAATTCTTGTGAAGTGAACTTGTCCTCCTTACAGGCTGGGATGTGCCCAAAACCCTTAAGTTCACGATGCTGTACTTCTCATGCAGTTAAGTTTCTGCTTTGTGAGCTTTGTATGCTATACAGTGGCTTCAATAGGCTTCCTCCAGGTGGAGGATGCTGATGGTTGGAGGCTGTGCTCCAAGCTGGGGGCTGGTAAGACCTCCTTTGGAAATTCCTTGCAGGGATCTGCTATCCCAGAGTGTGCATTGGTTTGTTTAGAGATTGGATGAAATGCAATGAATCCACAAATGCTGTCAACCTTCAGCTATTTGCATATTCACTAATGAGGCAGATGAAAAGTCACTTTGGCTCTAAGAAATCATCTTTTGGCTGAGCAGCGACCACTTCAACTACGCTGAACTCAAATGTAGAGGGAAGGCACTGGAAAACTACTTGGGAGCTTGTTTCTCTTCCTCTAAAGCTCCCATTCATCAAAGCGCACAGCATCTTGCTGGCCTCCTCGCTAAGATGGGGTAACCGGGAAACGTCAGTGTTTAAAATTGCCTTTTCTCACCTCCAGCTTCTCAAGAAACAGCCCTTCTTTTGGAGGAAAAAGCTATCCACAGCAAATACTGAATGAGCACATTTGTCACGGCGAGCCATTTGTCAGCTCCAATTGGGATTACTGTATAATGCTCTTCCTGCTGGTACACAATATGGCTCAGGCTACCACACACTCCAGTTCCCATAGTGACTGCTGGACTCCTGGTGACTGTCGAGTGTCCTGGTTCACTCTCCAGAGCTACCGGTGCAGCAGACCTCGGTTATTTTAAAGGGTCTTTTCCAGTTTGATTGTTTAACTGTCATAGCAGACCAAGAAATAAGGATAAGGTTTATAAGTATCTGGATCAAAGTTTTCTCTGTTGGAAAAAAAAAAAAAAGAAAAAGAAAAAGCTATGAAACCAAATTTGAGAGCAGAATAAATGAATCAAGTGTCCTACTGTTCTCTAGAGGTGGCTGCGTAATGTTGCTCTCTCTAACATGGTAAGAATGATGCTCTCAACCTCTCAGCATTGTCAGCCTGTCCCAAATCCACCCAAATAAGAAAGGAAAGAAAACACAGCAAGCAAAAAAAACCCAACACAAAAAAAGCATACAAGGATACTCTTAACAGCGTTTTGACAATGGAAACAGGAGAAGCGTTGAATACTGCACGCAGTCAAGGGATACCTGGACATAGATACAGAGTGTGAGATGAGATAATTAGACAGAGGGGTGATGGGCAGCAGTACAACACAACACATTAATGATTCTGATGTCTCTTTTGTAATTGTCCTCTAATGCTCTCTCCTGCCTTTTAGGTAGGATGTTTGTGTGGGTATATACGCGTGTAAGAAAGAGAGAAACAGAGTAAGGTGGGGGACAAATCTCTCATGTTAAAGCAAGCTTGCTGACAAGGCAAGGAAATGTGTGAAAAGCCCGGCAGCAAACATTCAACATGCTCCAGTTTACACCAGAGGACAGCTGCTACGCAGATGGCCTGGGATCAGAGGGGTACAAAGCTGCTTCAAGCCACACGTGCTTTCCCTCTTGAGTTGGCTTGTGTGCATCCTAGCTGTAAGCAAAGTTTTCTCCTGCCATCCCAGCCCAGAGGGGTGGGACAAGGCAGATGGAGAGGAAGGGATTGCATTGTTCCTAACAGTCTTTTTGATCTTTTTGGTTAATTATGTCAGGTTTTGGAATACACCACCATCTTGGAAAGCTGGCTTAGGGTATCAGCATTTCAGAAGAGCTTTGTCTTCTGTGTGCAGTATCTTTGGAGTAGGTTGGAATGCAAACAATTTAGCTTACTATATTTTTTTCTAAAAATCCAAAATGCAAAACGAATGCTTCAGATGAAGGGTCCTAGCTGAATAAGGCTGGCACCAGTCCAGTTCTTCAAAAAGAAAAGGACTGTGCTTCTTTTCCTTGTCCATAAGTGTTGCACGGGAGTTTTTGTGTATTGAGATTCTCTGCAGAGGCCACTAATCCTGAGAGACTGCAATGAGAGGGAGCAGATTTCCACATCCTACATATATGCCAAGGATGGATAAGGCAAAACAGTTCTCTCTGCGTCTAAGGTTTCCCTGTGGGGGCATAATTGCCTGACATACAGTAAAATTTGTAGGACGGTGTGTCCTGCTCAGTTTTAGCCTTACCTGAGAATGAATGGCCTTCCTGGTTCTTTACTCTGTGCTTTCTTGGCACCATCTTTCTACATTGGGGAATTTCTTTGCTTTTAATGATTAGAGGCAGTGGAGGGTGGGAGAATGGACAGTCAGTAGTCAAAACGACGCCACTGAGTAGGGATCATTGACTCAGTGTGGTAACAGGCTTTCACACCCGTGAGTTAAAATGCTCGTGAGTTTTACAGTGGAAAGATAGTAATGGGTAATGAGGTGATCCAGATTCACATCAAACACCAGGCTCTGTGTTTCTGATTTCTGTTGCTTTCTACTGCCCTCTGTATTCCAAGAAATATGTACAAGCAATCCTGGCTCTAAATATAAAAAACTTGAAGTGTTGTTTTCCACGGACTTAAAAAATATGAATGCAATGGCACTTGCAGTGGATAACTGCTGATTTTTATCAAATACTCTTGTATTATTGAATAGCATGTTGATCACATACACAAGGAACCCTAAAATAACTCCAGCCTTCATCTGAAATTCTTATTTTGTTCCAAAACAGGTACGACTGCTGCTGTGGAAAACAGATTATCTAGGATATGTTCACAGATTTATTATCCAATCCACAAAAGAACCTGTTGTTAGTTAATTTTTTTATTTTTTGCCAAAGATTTGTGATTTGTGCTTGCTAAAGAAAAAAGTCTCTCTCTCTGATCTTAATTCTGTTTGCTTATAGTGAGTCAGGCACCACCCTGGAGAATCACAATTATTTTGGTGGAAAATTTGCAGAGAATGCATATCAGTTGTGGAATTAATTCAGTGCATCTATCTTGACTCGTGAAAATAATAATAATCTCAATTCATGAAAATAATAATAGTCTCATCTGTGTGCTCTTGTCTTTCATTTTGAAGTATTCAAGAATTTTGCTCATATTATTCCTAGTGGCTGAAGTGTACTGGAGGGACAATTCACTTTACAAGTGTCACTTAATGAGTGTACTGGAGCAGACTTTGGAGCGATTCGTATCAACCACTGTGTGCTTTGGAGCAACCTTTTGGTTCATATCTCCATAGGGTATCTCTAAGGTCATAAACCCCTTGATATTTAGACAGCTAAGTACATATTTGCACATACTTTTATGACAATTCTGTGTGAATTATGGTTAATATATTTGCCAATGTAGGCAGAAGTAGTATTTCATAGAAACAGAGCCCTGGTCATTCCGTGGCCCTGAGGTGATGCATCTGTGTAACATGATTTCTACCGTATCTCTACCACATGTACAGTTTTTACAGTGTTAGTACAACAGGAGCCCCTTGGCTGGTTAGCGTAGTTATGGTGATTGAAACATAAAGAAGTGAAAATGCAGCAGCTTTTATTCTTACCTTGTAAAAAATTTAACCAAAAAAGCAAATCATCTGTCAGACTGCAAAATGAGAAGATGTGGCTATATATCATCAAAATCGCAGCAAGCTTCATTTCCCTGCTGCTTGGAGGAAATTTGTAAATGCAGGAAGTTTACATCTTCATTTTGTGCCCCTAGAATTTTAAGAGAGTCGGCAGTTCTTAATTTATAGTTCACCTTCCATTACTGAAGGCAGAAGCTTTTCTCTTACTCTGTTTTCTGCTTCTAAAGCTATAAAACCATCTGTGGATATGAGATATTAGAAATGTTCCTATCACTGCTTAATTTAGTCACTTTCTCTCTGCCAGAATTTTGCCAATAAAAAGAGGAGTGTGGGTGTGAAGTCACTTTGAAGCAACACTGGGGAAACCGAAGTGTTAAGCTTGAACTGCAATAAGCGTTTGAATGTTCAGGGTGAAATTACTCTTGCCTAAGTTTAGACATCTATTGTAGAGATGTTCATTTGTGCTAGTGGTTAGTGGAGAGTAATGAGCATTTCTGGGGTGTGATTCAACTGGTCTGGTTTAGATTTCTTAGGGTCTTAGATCTTCAGGTGCGGTGAATTTCAGTCTAAATAAGGTTCCCAATTGACCTGAAAAGGAGCCTGACCGGCAGGTTCGGAAGTGAGTGCCAGACACTTGCATTGAACACATTTAAGTTTGGGGGCCGGATTCCCACTCTGTGCCTCACACATTTTCCTTCCATTCTGAATTCCCATCCTGTTGCGTACTTCTGTGTTATGTTGCACAAACTATGACTTTTACCTTTAATCCAGCCAGGTAGCGGGAATACTTGTCATATTTTAGGTAAGGCTGAACATGAAGCTAAAATACCAGGGTTGATTGTCCGGAGTGGTGTACAGTCTTTTTAAAAAATACTGTCATGGAAAAGATATTTCCTCGAAGAGATTTCTTCAGAAATATAGCTGTATGTATAAAATTGACATTTAAACATTTGGGAAGCAAAACATTTATACCTGTAGGCTATTAACCTTAGAATCAATAACACCAATTTCTCACAGGATCTGCAAAACAAACTCATGGCAGCAGTTTCCAAAAAAGTGTGCATTATAAAAACCGCTTAACCTGTAGGTTGCAACATAATTGATTTCCAAAGAGCGGTAATCAGATATGGACAATTTTATGTAGAATATTCCCTTTACTGTGACATCGCTTGAGATGTTCACAACAGCTTCATTAAGCTCAGCAGACACTGTTGGCTGCAATGGTTTAATGAGCCAATGAACATTTAATTGTGGTCTGCTGTCAAAGCATGTGTGACGAAGTCCACACAAATTAATGGCAATATACAATCTCTGAATCAGTGCAGTAGAAAACATCTGTGATAAGCAGAATATTAAAGATTAATGTTAAAGCATTGGTAAGGGCAAATATAACCAATTCTGACTTCATTTTAAATATGTGTGAAAGTGAAATTCCTTTTGTGTTCAGTGATCTGTTTTATAGAGTATCTAAGTGTGAAAACCTGTTGCACGTAAATTTCACCTCATCTTCCCTTCCTCACAAGCAACACATTCTTTTAACTCCTCTGCCACATTTAAAAATGGAATGCTCAGAAAAATGGTACCTAGATGTATACCACTATCATCTTCCATTTCTGAAAACACTGAATCCTATGGAAAGAATTCTTACATTGTTGAAACAGGTCTAGTGTGTAAAGGCATTGAGCTGTCTTTTGTCAAGAAGAAACATTATTCTTGCAAAAGTAATCCTTAAAGTTTTGCTTTCTCAAGGAAATGACAAAAGTTCTGTCCAACTAATTAGAAGGGATGTTTACTTTTTTATACTTTCCTACTTGTAGTAGACAAGTGCTTCCTCAGCAGAAAAAAGAGGGATGTGCTGGATAAGTAAGACAAATGAAGTGCATATGCAATAAAAAGCAGAAAGGTAGAAATCAAAATGTTAAACAATGTGTCTTAAAAACAAAGCGAAAAAATAAACGTTTCAGCAAATATGAGAAAATTAGTAACAAATGTGAGCAAACTGGAAAAAAATTAAGTGAAAAATTACATGAGAGAAAAATTTATTGACCAAGCTAAAGAAGGCTGAGCTGACATGAGAAACAAGTTTGTAAGTGGCTGAGCCACAGGTTTACAACGTTAATCAGTCTACGCATTTCTTGTTCATATTCTTGAATGTGAAAATGAAGTCCAATTTAATGTTAAGTTATTCCAAATTGCTTCATTAATTGAAGTGTGGCTCTGATAATACATCATTATAACTCTAACTCAGAATGGTAATTTACTAGATTACATTGCAGATGCTACCAGAAAAAAAGACCACTAAGCAACTATTTTGATTTTAATTCAGTGATAAGATTTGATAGAAGAATTTGGATCGATGTAAAAAATTTCAGCTAAAAATTGCAGGACATGGATGATAACAACGAAGTGGATTTTTGCAAGACATTTGTGTTGTCCAAATGTAACCAAGTCCTAGCAACCCTTTCTTTTCGATGCCTGTATAGAAAATACCACAGAAAACCAGAAAGATTTGAGTTGGAAGAATCCTCTCAAGCTCGTGAAATTCAATCATCTCTCAAAACAAGGTTAACTTTAAACCTAGATCAAGATGCTCAGGACGTAGTCCAGTGGAGGTTTGAAAATCTCCAGGGACGGCAGTTCCACAGTCTCTCTGAGCGTGCTGTTCTAGTGGCTCAGCTACTCACATGGTAAAGTATATTTTCATATGTATAATGAGACTTTCACTTGTAACCATTGATTCTTGTCTTTTGGCTGTCTTTTTGAGGTCATACATAACTGCAACTAATTGCTTTTTTAGCCTTCCCTTCATAAGGCTTAACAAAACATGATTTTTATAGAAGAGTTCCAGTAATTTTGATCTAACATTTAGATACAAATACAGGACGTTAAATGGTATTCAGTTTTATATAAAGTACCTTCAGAAAAATCTGAGCAGTGACCATACGACTCTGTGGGAGCATAGACTTGCAGTAGGCTTCCTTGTTTGGCCCCAGACCTGTGCATCTGTATTTGCCTCATGGTGCAGGTTGTGTCCAGCCGCCTTGTTCCAGGAATTAGGTCATTCACTAAGTGCTCTTGTGAAGGATTTCTGGGGGGGTATCTTTTATTGGAGAGGCTGACAAAATCCACCAGATAATCTCCAAGCACATGTAACACTTCCTTATGGGTTAGTAACTCTAAGAAAACGTAGCTGTATCATAGCATCACAGAGTAATCCAGGTTGGAAGGGACCTCTGGGGTCACCTTGGTCCAGTGCCCTGCACAATGCAGGTCATACCATTCTGTTAAAACTAGGATGTTAAAACTAGGCAAGTTGGGTTTGCCTAACAGCCTTGGGTCCAGGGCACCCCAGAGACTGGAGAGTCCAGGTCAGTTCCCTCCTGCATCAAGAGGGCTCTGACCCACAAATTCCCTCCGTGTAATGGCCAGGCTGAAGGGCCATAGGGGCACCCTCTCATGTGGAAACTGTACTGCTGGCAAAAGGGAATGAAGCTGAATGTTCTGTACGAGTGAATTTAACAACTCTGGGGAATGCTGCCAGGTGTTGGGAAATCAGTGTTTACTCTTAAATCCTCTAAATGGGCAACTGTGTGGTTTTGGCTTCATGATTCTACAAATAGCTCTCCTACCTGGTTTGGGAGCTAGTGCAGGCCAGGGACCTTTCCCAGCTGCCAGTTTGCATGTGGCCACCTTGTTTTGGAAGTTAGGAAAATTTGAAGTTATGAATGTAGGTTCTTGCATGCCACCTGACCTCAGGGCCAGGCGATGGTCATGAACACATCTAGTTTACTTACAGAGACATCACTACTGGTTTAAAGAAAGATGGCGTGTGCGAGAAGAAACATAATTCAGTCCTGGGTCTCACTGCTGAGATCATCCTGGACACTCGTCTCTCTCTCCTGAGTGGTTTCTGCATTTTCCATTAAATTCTACTGCTAAACTATAGCAGTAGAAACTGTGACCACAAATACGGGTATGCTGGTCCGGAATAAATGATGCAAACATCAGGTTGCAAAGTCAAACTCTTACTTGCCATTGCTTCTTCTTTCTCTGATCCTGTAAATTTTCATTTTCAGCTCAGTGCACATACCCAATAGGATCTGCATTCCCATTCATGAATGTTTAGAACTGGCAGTTTGGGTGCTCTCCTGGGAAGTGGTAATTGCCTGGAAAGTGTGAAATGTAGGGTCTTATCTCTTTAGGCAGAGAAGCGTATTGAAGCCCTGCTTCCCGCTGCCAAGATGAGCACAGGAGCAAGTAAGAGCTTACATGAAAGCAACAAGTGGCATATCCTTCTCTATGGCTTTTAAAGGAAAGTAGAGGACACTGTCACAGTTTTGTGATATTGATTTCTTTTTGTGTGGAGGAGATGTGCTCTGAAAATATTTGCTAGATTAGTTATCAAAGGGACTTAAATAGGGAGATGACTGTCATCTGAATCAAACCAGGTTTAGACAATTAAGTTGGCTGCTGAGCTCTACAGGCTTGCTGATCTGCACAAAATTACCAGGCAGATGGCTGGGGGTCTCTTTTGTCAGCTGAATGCGGTTTTCAGGATGACAGTTTGGCCACAGACACTTATGCCATTCATGTCTCTGTCTCTCTCTTCTTAAGTACTTCCCCAACCCATGCCTGCCAAAGAAAGAGCAGTAGCCTACACGTGTACCTTCTATGGCCAGGATGGCATGGTCTCTGTCTTGCACATGACACAGCCTGCAGTGTCTAATGTCATGGCTGGAAGACTGCATGCTAATGCCGTAATCTATGAAGCTAGCCAGGATTTGAAACATTAGGATCTTAAAAAGTAAGGTGGCTATATCCATATCTAGTACGCCACAGAATCAGTTAGATTTTAAAGCATTTGCTTAGGCCTTTGCATATGGAAATGGTTGCCTAACACTTTTTAGGATTTTACCTTTCAAAATCTTGGCTGGAGTCCCAAATACATGTGAAAGAACAAACTGAGCCTTCTAAACATGGCAATCGGCCATTACCAGTTGCTGAAAGCCCATGCAGCAAAGGCGGTGCCAAGAGCCGAGCTGTGAAACAGTTCAGCTCAGTAGCAGTCATCACCTGCAGCTGCTTGTCAACTTGTTGATTCTAATGTGATAATGAGAAATGCATTGGTCTTGACATTAAATACTTGTGCAGGCATCCAGAGAGAGGATGTTTAGGATGTTGTGGGATCAGAAAACAGATGAGGGATTGAAGCTCGCTTTCTTTGTGCTCACGGCAAACTTCAGTGAAGTGTAAGGAACTGACAAGGTAATGATTGGGTAACAAATGATAATGAGTCCATTCGGTATTACTGAGCTGTGCAGGCTAACAAAATTAACATTTTCTTTGAGAGGGGGATATGGCTTCCAAAGACTGTTGAAAAGTATCAGTCTTTGGCATGCAGGCCAAGTTGTGCTGTCGAGACGGAAGTTTTTATAATCCAGATCTAACACACTGACCCTAGAAAAACATGAGGCACGAAGGAACCTGTCTGGGTCCTTTTGATTTAAACCACCATCTGATCAACTAAGACGCAATGATAGAACAACGTGGACACAAGGTACACAATTTAATTCTTTCCCCAATGGGACTTTTTTTCTGAATTTTGCATTTTTTTTTTATTTTAACTACATACACCGCTATGTAATTAAGTTTTCTTTGTGAATGAATAAAAGCATTTAAGTACATTCTGTCAATGTAAGGCAATCACAATGAAAATGATACTTTTGATCAGAAAGTTCTGCTTTGTTATAGAACGGTTATATCTCAAATATAAACTCACCTATTAACACTTCTAGGTTTAGTTTAAAAGGATCTGGAAAATATAATAGTTTTCCAGGTTTCATTTTTAATGCTATTACAGTCAAGCAAAACCAGCTGGTACTGCACTGTTTCTTCTCTTCAGAATGGTGAAAATCTTTGCAAATTTTTGTTGTGAGATTTCCAAAGATTGTGCCACAAAAAGCAAGAAGCCTTGCAAGAATTACTGAAGAGATTTCAAGGACAGATATTATGGACTGGATTCACTCTCACACACACACAGAAAATTGCACACCTGGCTAGAATTAACACACATTTATCTCTGAACACACACCTAGGTGGCTGGTACCTACTTCTGGTAAAACTCCTGGTAAGAAAATTTTCTGACATTTACATTCTAAAACTTACATTCTAAAAGACTGTATCTCTAGACACCTCTATACACATGCTTTTAGTCTTTTTATTGTCTACCAAATAGCTTTCTTTTTCAAATCTTCAAGCCATTTCTCCTTGAAAAGCCACAGCTGTAGCTTGTTAACAACATCTTGAAAAGACATGGTTACTAAACACTATTTACCCTGTCTAATCTGTCTATTGTACTGAATTTAATTGCTATACTAGGCAACTGAGCAAGAATTAAAATGATGTGAAATTTTCTGCTTTTTATGGATGTCCTATGAGTTTGCAAAACTATGAATAGGTGCTGCAGGTACCACAGATACTAGGTTTTAGATGTTTTGTAGCTGGATTGTTAGTACCAATAACGTAATTATTACTATTTTGTTTCTGGAGGTGTTCACAATATGCTGTTATTTTGCAAGCAGAGTAAAAAGTGCAGCAGTTTCAGCTACAGCCCATGAAAATCTCTGGGGCTCAGGAAGACGCTAACAGGCTACAATTCTGGCTGGCGGAAGAAAAAAAGCACGTTTGATATTTGGTGTGAGAGAGAGAATCCAAAGCTAACAGGAAATTTATTGGCTTTTGTTCCCATAAGTTCATACTCCAGCATTTCTGAAGGCGCTTGGGATTTAAACAAATCTCCCCACGCAAACTAAAATTCCATTGGATCCACAGAGTTGTTTTTTTAAACATGCTTTCAGGTCCTTGAAGCTTTTGATCTGCATTCATGAGAAATTTGAGCCAACTTTGACATGTGGCTTGCAAACTCTTGGGTGAACCTGAGCTTACATTCTGGAGCCTGATAGTAGAGCTGCAGCACTATGAAAGCTGGCTTAGGACCATTCGCAGCATGTAAAGTTAAGCAAGACTTGACGCCGAGTAAATGGGGTGTCTCAAAACACCCAAACATCAATTTTCTGAAACAGGAGTCAAATAGTTAATATTTGATCTACACCAGGCTGGGAATGGATAATGTTTTTTGTTCATATGCACAGATTGCTACCAATAGACGAGGGAGAAAAAAATTACATCACAGGAAAATAAAAGGGACATTTAAATGTAAGAAGGAAAGCAGTTTCTTAACTGCACTGCAGATATTCAGTCTACCTCCAATCCCTGTTAATTCACCCTAAATCAAGGACTAAACATATGGTATGTGCAGATGGCTCATGCAGCTGCTTATGCCTAGCATCCAGGTGGGTGTTTCTCTGCAGTGTTATATTTTTTTTCAAAATTGTCTTCCAATTTTTAATGAGGAAGTTTATGAGAATGCAGTAATAAAAAAGTGTCTCGGGTTAAGAATGCTGGGCAATAGACAGTATCCTCATTTGAGGTTAACGTGCATTACTACTAGCTATCAGGCCCTCGATCTAAAATAGGGATCCTCCGGGCGTTTTTCCCAATGGGTCTTTCAGCATGTTATTCAGGCTCTTACACATTTGTTTACTTACACATCCTGTACACGGGTGCTGAGACTCCTGTACCACACAGTGTATGTAAAGATCCATACAGGAGGAGCAATACCAGATTTATTTCCCTAGAAGAGATGATACCAGTGATGAAATACTCCCAACAGGGCAGGTGGCCAGTGAGAGTTCTTTGGATCAGATAAAGTTATTTAGAGATTTTGTAAATGCTGAGTGTTCATCCCACGATTAACAGTGGTGCCTCTGGACAGTGGTGTTTTCACTTTGCAGAGCAACAGACTGAATCAAACATACCTTCAGAAACACATGACCATACAGGGTTGTCTTGTACTTCCTCTGTTGATAGCTCTTTTCTATTCTCAGTCAGTAAATTCCTCAATATAAATCGTGGCTGTTAAGAGACTTTAGTATTGATGCTTCCTGCATCGTGACCCTAACTTGATTCCTGCCTTCTCTGCATCTCTCTCTTTCCTATTTTGAAGTGTATCTGAAGGGGGTTAGTAATTTTTCCCTCTCTATTTGTATCTTGCTCATTACGTTGGTATTGTCTCTTTTATTACCTTTGTGTGGGTTACATGAAAGAGTCATTAGTGACATGCTGTCTGAACCACTGGAGTCTCACAGAGCTGGGAAAAAACTCACTCTGCTTATGGTGGGCTGCCTGGAGTGTTGCTGCACCCCTGTGTACTGAGGCACTGTGGTCTTAGAGCGGTGGCTGGCTGAAAGCCTCAGAAACACAATTAGATTAAATACAATGTCTGATATTACTGTCATTGTAATACAGTTGTAACTTTTACTGACTATGAGACTATGCCTTGTTCAGATACTGCTCTTAGGATTTATAAACTGAAGTCCAAAATTGCAGTCTTCGGGATCTCACTGGGCAGCTGCCTAATCCTAGAGCTCTCTGAAGTTCAGGGTCTGAATAAAACACACAGTGAAAGTCGCTAGTCAAAATGTGTAATAGAACTAGCCAAACACCCATTTTCACCCCACTCTATATGGACTTGAGTGTTAAGGGCTCTGTGTCTTGATCAAAGGAAGGTTTCTTCCTGAAGTTCAGAAAAAGACGAGCCAAGCAGTATAGATCTAATAAGTTGGTGCTGTAAAAGGGGTCATCCTGCTGCTTCTCCCCTCTCCTGCTCTATGCGCACGCTCCCTACTTGTACCTTGCGCTAGTTTTGGAGTTTGTCAGAGCATTGATTTGTTTCACTGAATTTGGCAGAAAACTGACCTGGCTTAAAATGAGTAGTTTACTGAGTTCAGCTGATCACTGAGGGATCAGGTAATTGTCAAAACTGGAAGAAGGCAGAGGAGAAGAGGAAGGCAGGAGGGATAGGACCATCGTTCATGGTAGCAGTTGGCAATTAAATCTGACATTGGTTCAGCTGTCTCACTAAACCTCAAACCTCATCTCATGGGAATATGTTGCCTCAGAGACAGTTGGGATTGAGGATGTATTCTTTAGTTCAGTATTTCCTTGTTAGCTAACTTGTATTGCTTCACACTTTGTTTATAAGGATTTAAGTCTGAGGTGGTTTTCTCCCTCTATTCGTTGATTCTGTATAGGACCGTGAATTTTATCATCTAAGTCGGTGTTAGGCAATGCGTTGCTGATCATTGCAGTCCCTAACTCCACTCCGGATCTGTGCCTACCTTCGCCATGGGGTGGGCGTTGAAACCTTCCTTACTTTTCTCTGAGGCAAAATTCATGTAGACTAAAATTCAATTCATGTTTTTCCTGGATCTGCAGGGGATTAGTAGAAAGAGGACAAACAAAACAGAGAGAGAAGATTGCTTGGTATAAATCAAATAACATTAACTGAAAGCAGTGGAGTTATCCACCAGCTGAGGATCTTGTCTGTTTTATTTCATCTTTGGCTCAAACCACTCAGACTGTGATTTTTGTTTACCTGTGTTTAAATAGGCTCATCTCCATTGCAATTTTAAACATTTGTTTGATTGAAAACTAAAGGACCTCAAGATCCCGGCTTTTGTTAATTTAATATAAGTCCTTTTAGATGAAATCGCTTCAAGATATGGTTCCTTCCTGCTCTTCAGTATAATTTAATTAAGTGGCTCAATCTAAAATATTGGATGTATTTCTTTGAGAGTAAACATTTTGTTTTCCCCCTTCAGAATAAAATGCTTCTCTAAGGAAAAGACGAAAAGATTACTTTCTACTGATATGGCTACAGTGTAATGATAACTGAGGTGATTCCTAGACTCTTTGTAAGGTGTGGAATTTGTCCTGGTTTGAGGTAAAACAGAACCAACTTCCTGTTCAGTAATTTTACCTTTTAGCATTTTTCTGCCTGGAAGGTTTCATGTGAATACATTGTCATTGCCTGTAAAAAAGAGCCTCCCCAGTCTAACCTAGTTCAGTTCAGTCAGGAGACTGGGGCACACGCGTTACAGGAAATCTTCTAAACCTCGAGTCCTAAGTTATGAAAGAAGTAAAAGGGACAGGGAAGCACCATAGGTGAAATGTTTTGCTGCAGAATGACAGAATCCAGGTGCTGTTGAGAATATATGGCTACAGTTCATATAAGCGGTCTTGTTAAATTAGAAAATAGAAAGTTTGTTGATCATTTTCACAATAATGTTGTAAAGTGCGTTGGGGGAATATTAATCACAAAATTTTGTCTCAAATAAATATTGTCATTATTGGCTTACTTCTATTTGTACCACTTTTTTTTTTCTTTTTTTTTTTTTTTTGTCCCAAGCTGAATCAACTGTTTTTCAGGAACTTGGCTACAAAAATGCTCTGGACTTGCAGGTGTGGCCCAGAGTAAGAATCTGCAGTGTGTAGGAGGCATTAGGGGCATGTATGTACTAAGCATTTGTGTATCCATGGTGAGATGAAAGGATATTCAAAGTTATTTAGAATGTAATAGCTCAAGAATTATCTTTTGATTCTTGCTCGCACACTTTCTAAATCACTTTTTAGGATTACTAAAGAGATAACTTTCAGTACAAGACTCATATACACTTCATGGCACATGAAATACATCCAGATTTTTCATCAGCTGTATACAGATTTGAGGAGAAAAACCCGTAAGAGTATTGGTTCAAAGGCTCATAAATACATTCATGTGATAGTGCTTTAAAGTGTGTGTTTATGAAGCACCTATACATTCTGAGTTTCAGGACAAAATATCTCAAAGTATACCAATGCTGAACATGAAACAAAAGCCTTCATCGAGAAAGTAAATTCAATTCTTTTTGAGCCTTTGAGAGAGCTTGGCTGACTTCTCCTCTTTATATTTGCCTTTCTATATATCTGCTCTTGGGCTATTTCCAAACAACTGGAAGCATAAAATGCAAGAATACCTGCTCTCTTGAGATTTTCAGCCCAAATTTACTCACTTCAGAGTTTAAGAGGGCTCTGACTTGATTTTTTAAGATGAATAACAGTTTAGATGAGCAAACATATTTTTGTGTGGCTATACAAACTGAATTTCAGCTTAGTTTAGGGCTCTGAACACATTTATTCATACAGAGTATGGACAGAATATAAAGTGGTTGTACAAAAGCCTCAGGAATCAGTGATTCTAGGCATACCAGTGGATTTAGACTTGCCTTTTAATCTCTCAGCTCTGATTTAAAAATGAAACACAAAGAAACAATTATATATTAAATTTAAATTTTCTCTATGCTACCTAGTCATATTCTTTAAGTTAATCGTGGTTTAAAAACACTCTGCAAAGCTGCAGACCTTTTGGATTTACTCCCCAGAAACCTTCGGTTATTGAGCTGAGGTGGCAGTGAACGGCCCAGCGTTTTATTTTTTTATGGTCAGTGAATGAAGCCTGATGAAACTTTGCAAATCGGAGTACATGACAAGAGGGTGCAGAGGGACTATCAGCGCTAGTGCCAAAGCTTGAATGCTGTCACATGCTCGCATAAAGGCAACGCTCGCAAGTGCTGCTGTTGGCTACAGAGGAATTTCTAATCCCATCTGAAGTTCATTCCAGAACCTTGCAGTAGAATAACAAAGTAACCTTCTAGCAATAGAGCTAATCACCTTTGGGACAACAAAATGTAAACAAAGAAATGCTTTTAAAAATTATGATTGAAGCCTGTAATGTTTTAGTGACTTGGCAGCTAGCGCAGTATTGCTTTACAAACAAACAGAAACCAATACCAATACGTCTCTTGGGCTGGGAAGTAAATGTATAATCACTCAGATTAAGCCCTTTGCTTTTAATACAAATCTCAAGGCTGCATAATAATGTATACTTAGACTCAAGCTGCAGTAGGAACCGGTGAAACAATTTGTTGGGTCACTTTGCCATAGAGTTAATGAGCAGACAAGATGTCCTCCATGCAGAAAAAACATTATGTTCTCTATCTCACTAGCTACTTCAGATTTTTTGATGGCCGAAAAAGTATTAGGAAGTGAGTAGAGGCATATTAAACAGGGGCACACAGTGGAGTAAAG